>NC_082721.1:15589391-15898391 GCF_030144855.1 Hypanus sabinus
AGATATTGAGTGGATTTCCGTTATTTGGAACACGTTGGGACCAGTACATTTTGACCCAAATAAATGAAGTTTCATGGAAATAGTTAAAAAGGTATAAAAAGACAAGCTATTGTTTAACTGAGTAATAAATTATGTATTGAAATGAAATACAGAACAAATGAAAATGCTATAAATACAACTAAAGTACTATCAAACTGTGTATTTGTTTTTAATAGTTATTGATGGAAAAATTCATCCAGTGTATGCATTCTTTTGATTTTGTTGATTTACTGTTAGCACAGGCACCTAGTGTAGATAATAGACTGCATTCATACAATGCTATCGACAATTGCATCCTCCAAATCTTCTTTCTCATTGCAATATTTAAGAAAATTGTCGCTACCTTCAAATTGTTTGTTGTCCCTAAGTAGTGAAATGAGTTCATTTTCATTATTGACCATTTCTAGCATTTCCAAGCCTGAATGCTTAAACCACAGTGAGCAACGCAGTTTTTGAATGCTCTTACTACTTTTTTCTTGCCAACACATCAGTGACAAAAAAACACTGCTTTTTTAACATAAGCACATGCAACTGACATTATTTTAAAAATTATTCACTCTGAACATGGTATAGTGTATAATGGTCACACAAGTGCATGCATCAGACGCTACTTGGAGACAATCCCCTGCCCCAATCAAGTTGCATAGTATCCCAAATAAATGAAGGGAATCACGGCTATATTCTTGATTAGTTTTTGATCTTTAAGAGTTATCTCAAGTAAGCCATTCCCCTGATAAATTGATGGCCAAATTAACCAGAATTCACTGTATGTATTGTGATGTACAGTATAGTTCTAAAAAACATTATTATGTATTGCATTGTACTGCTGATACACAACACATTTTATGACATGCCAATGATATGAAACCTGATTCTGATTCTCGTTCTGAGAAGGGAAGTCAAAGACAGTATAAAAGCAAAAGAGAGGGCATATACCATAGTAAAAATTAATGGGAAATTAGAGGATTGGGAAGCTTTTGAAAGCTAACAGAAGTGAACTAAAAAGCGATAAGGAGAGAAGATGAAATATGCAGGTAAGCAAGCCAATAATATAAATGAGGATACCAGAAATTTTTTTCAGATATATTAAGTGTAAAAGAGAGGCAAGAGTGGATATAGGACTGCTTTAAAGTGACACTGTAGTAATGGGGGACAAAGAAGTAGCAGATGAACTTAAGTATTTTTTCATCAGTTTTCACTGTTGAAGACACTGGCAGTAAGAGATTTGAGAGTTTCAGGGGTCAGAAGGGAGTGTAGTTGCTATTACTCAGGAGAAGGTCCTTGGGAAGTTGAGAGGTCTGAAGTCAGATAAGCCACCTGGATCAGATGGTCTACATCCCAACATTCTAAAAGAGGTAGCTGAAGAGATTGTGGTGGCATTAGTAATGATCTTTCAAGAATCACCAGATCCTAGAATGTTGTAAATATCAGTCCACTCCTTAAGCAGGGAGGGAGGCACAAGAAAGGAAACGGTAGTACGGTTACCTGACCTTAGTGGTTGAGAAGATGTTGGAGTCCATTGTTAAGGATGAAGTTTTGGGGTACTTGGAGGCAGATGATACAATAGGCCGAAGCATAGTTTCCTTAAGGGAAAACCTTGCTGACAAAATCACGGTAGCATAGCGGTTAGTGCAATGCTATTACAGCTTGGGGCATCTGAGTTCAGAGTTCAATTCCAATGTCACATTTAAAGAGTCTGTACATCCTCCCCAAGGAAGATATTAATTTTCTCTAGGTGCACCGGTATCCTCCCACAACCAGATGTGCCAGTTAATAGATTAATTGGTAATTGTAAATTGTCCCATGATGAGGCAGGGGTTAAGTTTGGTGTTACTGGGTGGCACGCCTTTAAGGCTTGAAAGGGCCTATTCCACACAATATCTCAAATAAATAATTAAATTGAATAAAATCTGTTGGAATTCTTGGAGGAAATAACAAGCAGGATAAATAAAGGAGGTTGTTTACTTGGACTTTCTGAAGGCCATTGACAAGGTTTTGCACAGGAGGCTGCTTGACAAGATAAGAGCCTGTTGTACCATAGGAAAGATACTAGCATGGATAGAAGATTAGGGGTCAGTGTTGGGACCGCTACTTTTCACGTTTATATGTAAATGATTGGAGGAGAGAATTTATGGCATGGTGGCCAAGTTTGCAGATGATATGAAGTGAGGTGGAGGTAGTGCTGAGGAAGCAGGGAGTCCGCAGAGGGCTTGGACAGATTGGGAGAATGGGCAAAGAAGTGGCAGATGGAATACGATGTAGGGAAGTGTATGATCATGCACTATTTTCTAAATTGAGAGAAAATTCAAAAATCAGAGGTCGAAAGGGACTTAGGTGCAGGATTCCTTGGAGGTTAACTTGCAGGTTGAGTTGGTGGTAGGGAAGGCAAATGAAATGTTAGCATTCATTTCAAGAGGACTAGAATATAAAAGCATACTGTATATGTAATTCTGAGGCTTTATAAGACATTGGTCAGACCACACTTGGAGTATTGTGAACAGTTTTGCTCCCTTTATTTATGAAAAGATGCGCTGTGTTGGGGAGGGACTAGTGGATATTCATGAGAATGATTCCAGAAGTAAAATGTTCAATGTATGAGGAGCATTTTAAGGTTTCTGCCCGTACTCGCGGAAGTTCAGAAAATTAATGGGGGATTGGATCCTATTGGATATTGAAAGGCCTAGATAGTGTGAATATGGAGGGTATGTTTCCTATAGTGGGTGAGTTTAGGACCAGAGGACACAGCCTCAGAATAGAGCTGAGTCCATTTAGAACAGCTATGAGGAGGAATTTCTTCTAGCCAGAGGGTGGTGAATCTGTGGAATTTATTGCCACAAATAGCTGTGGAGGCCAAGTCACTGGGTATATTTAAAGTGGAGGTTGATAGGTTCTTGATTAGTTGGGGTGTAAAAGATTTTGGGAAGAAGGCAGGAGTGAGTGGTTGATGTGATGAATGGCGAATTCTGCTCCCATGTCTAATGGTTTGTTCTTCTGATGCACACTTGGGATTTGGTTGTCTTTGTTGTTGTTGACCGTCTATGTTCTGTGGCATTTTTCATGCGTTTTGTTGTGTTCCTTTGTTTGTGGCTCCCTGCAAGAAGATGAATCTCAAGTCTGGTTCTGGTATACATCATTTGGTCTTGTGGTGGTAAAATGCAGCTGCAGTTCACTGTAGTTTTTGTATACTGCACTGTGAGAGAATGCTGCACCAAACCAGTCAGTAATGGCTGATGTGAAAATGATGTTGTATCATCCGATTAGGGCAATGCTATTGCAGCTTGGGGCGTCTGACCCCTCACACTGTCTGGGGTCCAGAGTCCATATTTTAGAGTTGTAGAAAACTACAGCACTGAAACTGGCCCGATGGCCCTTACTATCTGTGCTGAATCATTTAGACAGCCTAATCCCATTGACGAGCACTCCCTAGCACTCCCTACCCCTCCCATCTATGTATCTGTCCAAACTTATCTTAAACATTGAAATCAAAATCACGTCCTCCACTTGCACTGACAGCTCATTCCACACTCTCACCACCCTCTGCGTGAAGAAGTTTCCCCTCATGTTCCCCTTAAACTTTTCACCAAACACCCTTAAGCTGTCACATCTTGTTGTAGTCTCGCCCAATCTCTGTGGAAAAAGCCTGCTTGCGCTTACCCCATCTCTGTACCCCTCATAATTTTGTACATCTCTATCAAGTCTCCTTTCAGTCTTTTACATTCTAGGGAATCTAGGGGATAATGCTCTAACCTATTCAATCTTTCCTTATAACTCCAATCCTCCAGTCCTGGCAACATTTTTGTGAAGCCTAGAAGCTAGTTTGGTTCACTTGAGTCTATGTCAGCTGTCAAACCCTAACCTTCTCCACCCACCTCCCCCCTCTCTAATTTTCCCTGTAGTATCCTGCCCATAGCCCCATCAACACCAAATTCCAGCATTTGCTTACATGAGGGAAGATTTGTAGTAACTAGTCAACTTGCACGTCTTTGAGATGTGAGAGGAATGGGGAAACTCACAATCAGGGATAACGTGTCTAATTCACACAGAACCATGGGTCAAGATTAACCCTGTGTTCCTGCAACTGAAGCAGCAACTCTACTAGCTGTGGCATCCATTGTTACCACCATAAAATTGTGTCTTTTTGTGCTGAATCTCATTAAACTTTTCATATCAGAATTTTTGTTGTAAATACAACATTCTCTATAAAACCTAATTTGAAGAGAAACCAAGTGGGGGAGAAAAAACACTTGTGGGGTATTAAGCTAGTTTTTCTAACTGAGTTTTAACAATTAGATTGTAAATTAACTGCACATTTTAAACATATAATTTTATGTATCAATAAATTGTTGTAGAAGTACCAACAATGGATGTCACTTAAATTAACTAGTACAGAACTCTATAAGAAGCAAGGTCAACACACTCAAGATGTTGAGGAACTCAGCAGGACAGGCAGCATCAAGATCAAAGAATTGATTGTGAACTTCAGGAAGGGTAAGACGAGGGAACACACACCAGTGCTCATTGAGGGATAAGAAGTAGAAAGGGTGAGCAGTTACAAGTTCCTTGATGTCAACATCTCCAAGGATCTATCCTGGGCCCAATATATCAATACAATTTCAAAGAAGGCTTGACTGCAGCTATATTTCATTAGGAGTTTGAGGAGATTTGGTATGTCATCAAAGACACTTGCAAATTTCTACAGATGAACTGCAAAGAACATTCTATCTATCTGCATCTCTGTCTGGTATGGGGGAGAGGTGGAATTGCACAGGATCAAAATAAGCTGCAGAAAGTTGTGAACTCCATCAGCTCCATCAAGAGCACTAACCAACATTTTCAAGGAGTGATGCTCCAAAAAGTTAGCATCCATCATTAATGACCTCCATCACCCAAGACGTGTCCTCTTCTCAAAATCAGGAAGGAGGTACAGGAGCCTGAAGGCACATACTCAGTGAATCAGGAATAGCTTCTTTCTCTCTGCCAGTCTGATTTCTGAATGGACATTGAACTCATGAGCTTGACATCATACATATTTTCCCCTCTTTGCACTACTTATTTAATTTTTTAAAAAATATATAATATACAAATAATTTCTTGGCTGGCTTCCAGCTGGGTACAGGTGTAAATGTTAACCATTTTGATGACAAACTGCCATTTTCATCAGGGATGATGTCTGGGCATGTCTAGTCAGGTGGTATTTATACCCCCATTATCCATCCCTCCTGATTTTGGGACTGCCTGGTGAAGAAAGCCATTGAAGTAAAACTAGAGGAAAATAGTATTAACAAAGAGGAAGATATCATTCTAAGGAATAACTGGAATTCGATTGTAAGCAAGGTTGGAGAGTGGAAATCTGATTGGATGAAAACTAATCAATCAGTTAAAATCAATTAGGGTACCTGGCTGGAAGCCCGAGAGAGTTTATTTGTCAAATACACCAAATTTATGGTTTTTATTATTGTGTTTTACAATGTACTGCTGCACAGACAAGTTTCACAACATATGCCAGTGATATTAATTCTGATTTTGATCTATGTAAAGGAGTAAACTGATGACATATTGTGCTAAGAGCCTTCATCAGGTCCTTTCTATTCTTCTCCATAGATGCTGCCTGCCCTTCTGAATTCCTCCAGCGTTTTATGTGTGTTGCTCTGGATTACAAGCATCTTGTCTTTAAGCATACACAATGTCATCCTGTAAGCAGGGGCAATGGCTTTTTACAAGCCAATTTACATATAGTGTGAAACATGAACAACATTAATTAACTTTTTTTCATTCTGGAGAGAGAAAGAAGTAGAGTTAAATTTCCATTCTATTCCATTATTTCCTTTGACTGCTTCTCCTACCCTGGCCACCTGTGCTGCAGAGTGGTTGCTATTTTGAAGGTGTGCAGGGAGCATGCAAAAAATGTTGAAGAAGATAACCATAAACAGCATATCCACACCGCTATTAAAGTGTGAATGATATTCTACACTACCATTAAGATCTTAGCGCTTGAAATTGAGTGATCTTCTGTTTCCCTGATAAGCCTTGTTAACAGTGAATAGGTTCAAATGCAAAGATGGCAATGTTTGCCTCCTGTATAATCCTTTCCATAATAAGCTAATTTTTGGAGCAAATGGAGACATTAATCATAGCAAAATGCTGGTTCCAATTAATAAAGCCATTTGGTTCAATTGTTTCCAAACAATGAAATATTGCTAATGTAGATGGTTGTTTAATTGACACCTATTTCAGGTGATAACACAAACAAGACCATGAACAAATGTTGTTTGCCCTATTTATATGGGAAGGAAATGGCTCATAGTAACTTAATGAAGATCTTTGCTCATGTCATTTATCAATGGCTTGGATGCAAGCCAATCTTTTTTTTTGATGATACTATATATTGCCAATACAGTGAAGGCAGCAGTATTAAGTTAGAATCACTGATTAAAATGTTCCAGCAAAACTAGCAATTGATGTATTTCCATTCAGTTGCATGTGAGGTTATTCATTTTGGACCAAGTACTAAATAATCCATGAATTTAAAGGTATGGTTTAGTGGCTGTATGAAAGTATTTGGGGGATCCCTGTGCAAAAACCCCTTAAGACCATAAGACATAGGAATAGAATTAGGCCATTTGACCTATTGACTCTCCTTTGCCATACTATCATGGCTGATTTATTAATCCTCCCAACCCCATTCTCCTGCCTCTTCCCTGTAACCTTTGGCACTCTTACTAATGAAGAACCTATCAAATTCTGCTTTAAGTACACCTGATGACTTGGTCCCCCACAGCTGTCCATGGCAATAATTCTACAGATTCTGTAGACCACACTCTGTCTAAAGCAGGGGTTCCCAAACTTTTTTTTTAATGCCATGGGCCAAGGCTATTAAGCAAGGGGTCTGTCAACACAAGGGTGGGAACCTTTGCTCTGAAGAAAAATCCCATCTCAATTAAGTACAAAATTCAGTGACAATTAAATGTTAGCCGTTTATAACTGGAATAGAAAGGGGAAGGGGTCTCACTGCTTATGGAATCTTAGTAAGACCATTTTCTTTATAACTCTGCGCTGCATCATATTTGTTCAAATTATTCATTCATGTGAAGTTTGGGAATTCTGACATTTAATACCCATCCCTGAATACCCTCAGTGTCAGTTCTTCCTTCACTTTGGGTAAGACTGTTCTTGCAATGCTGCTGCAGGATTTCAAACCAGTGAAAATGAAAAGCAATATTTCTGAGTAAAAGCACCCCATGCAAATTAAATCACATAACATACAAAGATGTGGCAATGTGTTTAATTTTTGAGGCATTCAACTCTCCAAGAGATTTAAGAACATCTTAACACATGAAGATACATTTCAGAGCATATCATATCGGCAGCTACTGAGTGGCCACTAATAATGGAGCAATTAAACTCTCAAGGCTAGTATTGGAAGTATGAGGACTGAAGGTCTGGTGGAGTTGAGAGGTAGAAATAAAACACAATGAAAATTTTAAAGTTGACCCTCTTTGTGAAAAGGGGCCAATTTGGATAATCTAGCAATGGAAAAGAATGAATGGGACAGTCACTGCAAACATGGCATACAACCCCATAGTCAAGTCTGTTCCATCATTCAGTAAGGCCATGGCCAGTTCTATATCTGTTTACTTCCTTGCTTGATTTCCAAAACCACTGATTCCCCTCAAGTGTCTTTTTATCTATAAAAAAAATCCATCAATCGAGATGGATTGAACACACTAAATGGTGGAATTTCTGGGACTCAGATCCCAAAGGATTAAATCTGGAATACAGTGGCATTTTCAAGTTGCAAGATACTTAAAGATGTGAGCTCAACTTTTGTTGGACTTTGGTACAATTTTGTAAACAAGAGCAGAGAATCATTCCTTGTATGGTTGTGCAAACTTAATGAACGGCGAAAGTGACAAGATCACTGTGAATTAAATGAATAATGGTGATTAAAGTATATTCTTTTGGTGCAGTGTATAAAAAAATAATAAAAATAAAATAAAACAATAATAAATAAATAACTTCACAAAGCTTAAAATTCAACATTTGTAAGCAATAATATTGACAGAAGATTGTTGATCATTAATTGCAAGACACCCTAGTTTTGGTCGTGTTGGACTCTCCAGTATTGAGAATACAGAGAAGTCTTTTGTAAATACCAGAGCAAGTGCACTGTCCACACCATCTCTTTGGATACCTCTTGTGTTCCTGGATATGTTATAGCCTCATTATAACCTTCATTGAATGGTCATCAATTCCAGTGGGATACCCAAAATGTTCTAGTCTATGCATCCTATCATTACAAATGCTTTCTTGACATGTTGTCCTGTAGTTGCAGAACCCACAATTTTTCCCATTTGGGAAAATTCTTCTGTTTACTAAAGCCTGTGGTTGGGTAAGCATAGAACATTACAGCACAGTACAAGCCCTTACCAATAACAAGTCCTCTAAGGTGTTAGGATCCCAAGAATCTTGACAGGAAGATATTTGGTGTTTATTCTTCACATGAATAAAATCCACAAAATATGCTCCCCTCCCTGACTATCATCAGTTTTATAAGGGGAAATATCCCAAGGATAAGCTGCCCAATCCCCAACATTTGGTCCTATAACACGGTGCCAAAAGTTGCTTCAGCTACATCCACAGCTGCTGCTCTGCTGTCCATTACAATGTTAGGAGCTTCAAAACTCAACTTGGGAATGGCTGGCATTGCTCCCTGTTACACTGTTCAGTTTCATGCTAAGTTCTCACTCTACGAAGAAAACTCCAATCTGGAGAGAAATCCAGGGCTTTTTTTTGCCAAAAATGTGCTTGGAGCTCATGGGTAAAACTGGCATTTCTAAGCTTCAGTGTGGTTTTAGTAATTAAAATGATTTCTATCAAACTAGTTCTATCCTTTTTTTAGTATGTTGGTAAAATATCACAGCAGTTTAAGAGACTATGATATTAAAGAGTAGGTGTTGCATTTATATATAAAAATACTACAAAGCTGTTCTCATTCATCCATCTGGACATTTGAATCAAACCACATTTCTGAAAGTTATGGGGAATTCAAGATTGATTAACATCAGTGTATAGGAGAATGAAATGCTACTCCAGATCTAATGCAGCATATAAAAACACATTAAAATAAAGAACACAATAATATAAAGCACAATCAATATAAATACATAAAATAGCTTTTGTGCACAGTTTGATTATAAGTACATAAAGTGACACCAGGCACAGGAGTCTGTACATAAAGTCAGTCTGACAGGAAATGATAAAGTAGTGGTGGTGGGCTAATGAACTTCTCTCCTCTCCTATCAGATTCCATTCTGTCCAGCGTTTTACCTTTCCCATACACATTTCTTCACCTTTAACCTTCCAGTTAGCTCTCTTACCCTCCCCTCTAATTTTTTTAATCTGGCATCTTCCCCCTCCCTTCTTAGTCCTGAAGAAGGGTCTTGGCCCAATGCGCTAACACTATATTCATTTCCATAAATGGCTGACCTTCTGCATTCCTCCACCACTTTGTGTGTGTAGTAATGGGTGGAGGTTTTGATCAGCTTTACTGCTTGGGGAAAGTGACTGCTTTTGAGTTTTGTGGTCCTGGAGTGAATGCTACATAGCCTCTGCCCTGATAGGAGTGGTCTATGAGGAGGATGAGTGGGATCCTTCATGATGTTGCTGGCAATTTTTCTGGCACATTTCTGTATAAATGTGTCCTTGAGGAATGTAGGCTAGTACCAGTGATGCGTTGGGCAATTTTGACTACCCATTGTGGAGCCTGCATAGCTTAAGCTTAGCAGAAAGGGGATTGTGTCAGCAACCTTATATGACATTCAGAGGTTCAGCAATTAATATCAAAAGATGGTGGATTAACATATTCCACAAGTTTAATTGGCTGGAGATGAAAATGTATTGGAAAGCTAAAGCAGAGAGACAAACAGTTGCCATGGCTGTGCCATTAAACTTTTGTGATTTTTAACTCAATTATTCATGCAGATACATGAAGTAGTGAAATTCTCATACAACCCAACACAATGCAGCTCTCATAATTTACTTTCATAATCAGCTTTCCTTTAAATGGGAAAAAAAAACTTAAAGTTTATCTGAAGAATATGAATCTGGCTTCATAATCCAAGGTCTTTTAATCCCTCAGCCCCCAGGATGAATGCGGTGGAAATCTGTTTGCTATTTGTTCGTGTGAGTTCATTAAGATCTGTTGCCTGGTAATGTATCAAATGCCTCCAAGCTGCTGAGGTAGAAATACTCTTTGTTGTGCACTAAAAAACATCCAAACTGAAATTCAAAAATCGGAACCCCCTGGTTTGGTGAATGTATCTAAAAAATGGTAGAAATCCAGTCAACAAGAGTGTTAAAGATCCAATCCTAGGAATGTGGAAGTTACCTTTTGTTCTGTGATAAAGCACGGTGACAGACCCTTCTATCCCGATTACACCCATGTGACCAATTAGCCTACTGATTGAAAACGAACCATCCAGAAAAAACCCACGCTGTTACGATATGCCCGCAACTGCGCCAGCTTCCAGGATTTAGAAGCTTAAACTTCTCAAAGTACAGATAGCAGATGCGGCCTTTTAAGGGTTCAGGATGGACCCACTAATTAGTAATCATGTTTCGAATATCAAGAATTGAGGTTTTGAGGAACATCTGAACTGTGGTTCCATGCTCAACTGTAGGCCAACAAGTGATATCCTCTAGCATTTGTTTTGTGCTCTGATGCAGTTTGATATCGAACCTTGCTTCAGATACTTCTAAAGCTCGAGTCCAAACCATCCTCATCAAGGACTCTCATCAGAGTACACTTGAGCCACCATGGAATCAAGGGGTTGTAAGAGCCTTTTGGCAGCTGTGGCCAACCACAGCAAGAAGATTTCCAGACAGAGCCTGGAAATACACAAGCTCCAGGTCGCTGTTGGCTGACTATTGCCTGAGGAGGCCAAGGTCGCTTGTGTGAGGCTGTCGGTCGCTTTGCAGACGCTGTTCACTTTCCAACCCTGAATAGATCTGACGGTGAACCGGGTTCTTGCCACAGCTTCCTCATCCAATGCCCATCAGTATTTGAACTCCAACCATCCTGGTTCCCTGCGGAGTGCGGAAAGGAGGCTTTCATTATCTCTCTTCTGACTGGGAGAGCCCTGGCCTGGGCTACTGTGCTTTGGCAACGTAGGTCAGAGGTGTGCTCGGATCCAGATGAATTCTGGACCACCGTGAGGAAGGTGCTTCATCACCCTGCCAAAGCTAGCCGACCCTCGGACTGCCAAATGAAGATTCAACAGGAGGGACGGTCAGTGGCCGACGGCATGATTGAACTCCAGACCTTGGCCCAGGTGAGTGGTTGGAACAGGGAGCTCTTGGCCATGCTATACCGCCATGTTCTCCAAGATGAACTGAAGGATGCCCTCATCTTGGGAGAGGCAGCAGAGCACTTGGAGGTTCCGATCAACCAGTCTATCCATCTTGATAATTGTCGGGCAGTGCAAAAGTGAGGCCACTTCACGAGGTTGGAGAGAACCAGCCTGAGTCTGTTCCCTATGTATTGCAGTTCAACTCTCCAGCCTCAGGCCACAACCAGCCTGTCGCCTGCTCAAGATCCGATCGAATCCTTGCAGGTCGGTGGCACTGCACTATCTGCCAGTAAGAGGTCCCGGTGTTGGTGTCAAGGTTGCTGCTTTTACTGTGGGGAAGCAGGTCACCTGCGGGCCGAATGTCTGAAGCAGCAGCCATCTGCAGAAAAGCTAAGACCATCCAGTGTCAGGAGGATTGTGATGGTAACAGCTACTACGCCCGATCACATGGATTCTGGTTTTGTGGTGAAAATGGAGCTCACCTGTGGCAAGAACTTGAGGCAGTTTGAGGTTTGTGTGGACTCGGGGGCAGCTGGTAATTTTCTGGATTTAAGAACAGCCAGTCCATGCCCATGGCTGTTTTGGAGGGCCACCCACTAGGCTCCAGGCAGATCCAGCAACAGACTGTGGAATTGCAGATGAAGTTAGAAGATCATGTGGAAGACATTAGTTTCTACATTATTGACTCTCCACTTATTCCCTTGTCTCTTGGGTCCCTTTGGCTGTCCTGTGTAACCCATCCGTGGACTGGAGGGAGGGGAGAATCATTGCTTGGTCCAGTCATTGGAAGAAAGTTTGTTTGTGGCACGGTGTTCCGACACCCAGCTTCTCCAGCGACCAACAGCCCATGAGGGGGCAGCCATCAGTGCGAGGGAACCTAAGACCTTCTGGAGACCCCATCCTGTCCTCAAGCGGTCAAGCCAGTTCCAGCCAATGGGACTGTGCGAGTCTTGACTCTGTCTATTCGAGATCCCACAGGAGCTAGAGAGAGGGAATCTCTGGTTCAGGAACAGTCCAAGGAGACACCCAAGTAGTCTGGGGAAACTCACCGCCAAGTTTAAGGCTTCCAGCCATCAGGTCTCAAGAAAGGGAAAGGGTCCTGTACGCCAATACTTGAAGCCTTTTCCGGGGGGTGGGGTAAGAACACATTGTAACACCTCACCGCTGTTGCCTGAGGATACGGACTAAGGATTCTGCCTCTGTTTCTACAAAGGAACTTTGTGATCATAGTAACAGGACTCACAGGTCCATTGAATCACCCCTGCCTCAGGAGAAATCTTCGAAGGAAGCTCCGGAGGAGATAGGGACACCTAGAGCAGTTGAAGTCCCTTCTGTCTGCAAGGACTTGGAGGAGGTCTTCAGCATGGAAAAGCCCTCAACTCTTCCACCGCACCGACTCTACAACTATGCTATGGACCTGCTGCCTAGTACTTGTCCCCTGCGGAGTCGATTGTATGCACTTTCAGGCACAGAGAGAAGTACCACAGGCTTAATTCGGCCCTTCAACTCACCCGCTGGTGCAGACTACTTTATAGATAAGGAAGGTGGGAGCCTGCTGCCACGCATTGATTATAGGGCCAAGACACATATCACCCAAGAATTACTACCTCCTTTCACTCATAAATACTGCTTTAGAGATGCTCCAAGGATCACAGGTATTCAGAAGACTAGACCTATGGATTGCATGCGATCTGGTCTGTATTAGGGAAGACGATCAGTTGAAGACTGCATTTGATACACCAACAGGGTGCCACAAGTACCTGGTTATGTTCTCCAGCCTTGTGAGTGCTCCAGCCATTTTCCAATCCTTTATAAATGAAGCGCTCTGAGATACTCTCCATAAGTATGCTTTTATCTACCTAGATAATATTCTAATCTTCTCGAAGTCCATGGAGGAGCACATCACTCATGCCAGGGACATTTTTAAGAGGCTTCTGGACCATGGACTTTATGTCAAGTTGGAGAAGTTGGAGTTACACGTGACGACTGTTTCATTTTTAGGTTTCATCATCTCTAACGGCGATCTCAAGATGGACCCTACCAAGACCCAGACAGTCAGAGACTGGCCACCACCACTGAGAATCAAACAAGTCGAGTGACTCCTGGGGTTTTCTAACTTCTATTGGATGTTCATCAGGAACTTCAGCTTTGTGGTGAACTACATACACCTGTCTGGACACGCCCCCTGCTGACTGCTCCTGTGGCTCCTCCCACAGACCCCGGTATAAAGGCGATTGGGGCCTGAGCCCGGCCTCTCAGTCTCCAGGATGTAATATGGTGGTCAACCACTGCTTGTTCCTTCTTCCAGTCAATAAAAGCCGATATCTCGCCTCACGTCTCAGAGAGAGTCATTGATGGTGCATCAAGCTTGGTGGCAGCTCTGCTGGCGGCACGAGGTAAAAAATCCATGGGGCTTTTTGCCAGGTTGGTTGAAATGGTGGCTGCTTCTGCAGAGCTTAAGCGTGGTTCACAACAGCTCCCATCTTAGACAATAGACAATAGGTGCAGAAGTAGACCACTCGGCCCTTCGAGCCTGCACCACCATTCTGAGATCATGGCTGATCATCTACTGTCAATACCCAGTCCCTGCCTTGTCCCCATATCCCTTGATTCCCCTATCCATAAGATACCTATCTAGCTCCTTCTTGAGAGCATCCAGAGAATTGGCCTCCACTGCCTTCTGAGGCAGTGCATTCCACACCCCCACAACTCTCTGGGAGAAGAAGTTTTTCCTTAACTCTGTCCTAAATGACCTACCCCTTATTCTCAAACCATGCCCTCTGGTACTGGACTCTCCCAGCATCTGGAACATATTTCCTGCCTCTATCTTGTCCAAACCCTTAATAATCTTATATGTTGCAATCAGATCCCCTCTCAATCTCCTTAATTCCAGCGTGTACAAGCCCAGTCTCTCTAACCTCTCTGCGTAAGACAGTCCGGACATCCCTTGGTTCCTCCTAACCTGGACTTTCCCTTCATCATGGAAGTGGATGACTCAGACATTGGAAAAGGTACCATCTTGTCCCAGCGACCACCTTCGGACGGTAAACTGCACCCATGTGCATCCTTCTCCAGGCAGCTATCCCCGGCAGAGAGGAACTGTGACATCAGAAATCAAGAGCTTCTTGAGGTTAAGTTAGTCTTGGAGGAATGGTGTCACTGGCTGGAGGGGGCCAAGAACCCTTTTATCATTTGCAATGACCACAACAACCTGGTTTATATTCAGGAGGCCAAGAGGCTGAATTCCAGGCAGGCCAGGTGGTCTTTGTTCTTTAAGCGCTTTGTATTCATCCTAACCTACTGACTGGATGCCCAGATTTGTCAGTTTGATGAACCAGAATGAACGGAGCTGCCTACCACCATTTTGTCCCATTTTTACCAGTTCATTGGGGTAATGATGATCTTGCTCACAAGGCCCAAGTGCAAGGGAAGATTCCTAAGAACAGTCCTCCAGGTAGGCTGTTCTTCCCAAGCTCTGTACGGTCCCAGGTACTCCAATTGGGACATTCGTCGAGAATGACTGCACACCCCGGGAGAACCAGGACCTTCCAGTTTATCAAGAGGAGGTTTCGGTGGCCTGGAATGATGAGAGAAGTTCGGCAGTACGTGCAGGCATGAGAGGTTTGCGCCTGGAACAAGGAAGCTGACCTCAAGGGCTCCTCCATTCCCTATCTGTTCCAGAGAGACCTTGGGCACACACCTCCATGGACTTTGTCATCAGTCTCCCGCCATCCAAGTGGAAGTCAATCTTCATGGTAGATGTCGATCGGTTTTTGAAAGCCTGCAAGTTCATTGCCTTGGAGAAGCTACCATCTGTGGAGATGGTTGAGGTTGCCCTGGACTAGGTCTTCAGGAACCACTGGAGATTGCCTTGGATCGTGATACACAATTCACATCACATTTCTGGAGGGTGTTTTGCAAACTGTTAGGAGCAACAACAAGCCTTTCCTCTGGTTTTCACCCACAGTCCAATGGCCAGATGGAGTGGACCAACCAAGAGTTAGAACATAACCTAAGGTGCCAGGCCTCAGAAAGACCTGATGAGTGGTGTAACCACTTGATGTGGGCAGAAGTCACCCACAAAACCTTACAGCATTCCGCACATGAGACGTCACCGTTTGAGTGCCAGTTTCATTATGCTCCACCTCTCTTTCCGGAACAGGAGACCGAGGTTGAGGTCCCTGCAGCCGAAGATCTCGTCCAAAGTTGCAAGCAAAGGTGGATTAGGACAAGAGAGATTTTCTGGCCTCTACACGGAAAGCGGAGACCAAGGAAAACTGAAAGAGAAGTTGGGGACCTGCTTTACAGCCTGGGCAACAGGTCTGGCTGTCCACTCATGATTTGTCTCTCTGAGTGGAATCTGGAAAGTTGGTGCCCAAGTTCATTGGACTCTTTGAAATCCTGAGGAAAATAGACCCAATGGCTTATACCTTGAAGCTCCCCAAGACCTGAAAGATCAATCCCACCTTCCACATTTCTAAATTAAAACCTGACTGTACCAGCTCCTTAGCCCCACCACCATTAGCCTTGCTGCCACCTAGGTTTATCGAGGAGGAACAGATCTTCATGGTGAAAAGACTTCTGACTTGCATACTTTTCAAGGGATTCGGCGATATCTCAAGGACTGGGAAGCAGTCTACTTCCTTTTTTAAACTGGCAACCACTTAAGCCATGCCCAAATTCTAACTGCCAGACTAGATGAAGTATCCACTTGTAAAACCTTGGAATTTTGTGTTTCAATGAGTCCATCTCTACTCAATGGAAGAATGAGACCCAATCTGCTCATCCTTTCTTCATACCTGAGCTCTTTCATCCCAAGAATACCATTCTCCCAACCACCTTATTCTGGTTCTTTTTCCCTTCATTTCCAGTCCTGATGGAGGATCTCGGCCCAAAGGGTTGATTGTTTATTCTCCTCCTTAGATCCTGCCCAACCTGCTGAGTTCCTCCACCATTTTGTGTGTGTTTTTCAATACTATCTCCAGTGCACGGATATCATTTCTTAGACATATTGTCCAAAACCTACTTGCAGTATTCCATGTTAGATCTCTCCAGCAGTTGCACCTGTTCTCTTCACATCACGCCTTATGTATCCCTTCCCTCTCATGGTGTACAAAAACTCTTTACAACTGTTGAGTTGCAGTCGGTGATGTGCAGCAGAAAGCTGAATTTGAATACCAGCAGTGCAATAGACCAATCTTGTTGCTAGTTGAGGATAATCAGAGCCCAGTAATCATAAGACCATAAGATATAGGAGCAGAATTAGGCCTTCTGGCCGATTGAGTCTGCTGTGCCATTTCATCATGGCTGACCCGTTTTCTCTCCCAGCCCCAATCTCCTGCCTTCTCCCCATATTTCTTCATGCCATGGTTAATTAAGAATTTATCAACCTCTGCCTTAAATATACACAATGATTTGGCCTCCACAGCTGCCTGTGGCAACAAATTCTACAGATTCACCACTCCCTGGCTTATGAAATTCTTTCTCATCTCTGTTCTAAAAAGGACACCCCTCTATTCTGAGCTAGTGACCCCTGGTCTTAGACCATCCCTCTACATCAAATCTATTGAGGCCTTTCAACATTCGATACGTTTTGATAACTGGTATTTATGATGTAATCCCATGAAATCTTTACATCCGCCTGGTTTAGCTAATGACCTCTTACTTTAATGTTTCCTCTGAAAAGTTATACTTTTAAAAGAATATCACCATCAATACTACCAAGCTGGCATTTGATCTGTACTAACTCTGGATAACCAATGCAGAGCATTGGTTCCTGATTCAGAAATCCCTGTTTGGTGGGCTGCAATGCCCTGGTATTTCTCATTCTGGATTGGAAACTCAGATTAGATTGGGTTTCCTAGAGTCAATGTTTGTGGAATTGGGAAGTTCTTTTCCAACAGATTGGGTTCCCAATTCCAAGACTGACTTAGGCTGTGCTATAGATGGGAATTTGTTTCATTACTGCAACAACAGTTTTAATTAATAAAAATTGGTCATGCAATGAATTCTATATGGTTTATTGGTCACTATACTAAACAAAAATGGAGTTCTCCCAAGACTTCGTTTGTTTTATGTAACCCAGGTTAATTAAACACAAGGATGTAACGTTAGAAAGCTGCACCTGTGGAGGGATGAAAACAAGGTTTACCAAATTTAATAAGAAAAAGTGAGCTATGGGAGAACGAGGTGTGGCTGATGGGGCGTGGACAAATAACAGAAATACAGCGAACGATAGAAACTAACTAAGATATGAACTGTTAAAAGTGAAATTCATAGCTAGTATCTCTACCGCACTTCCTGGAAAAGCTCAGGGTGAAACTGCTGGAGGGGAGACGATATTGATAAAAAGATACCTGTACATTGAAGCTACGGCTATAATGTGCATCAGCTGTAGCAAGACAATATCGGCAGAGAGTAGAGTACAAGATCTCTACTATGTAACTGGGAATTGGTTCTGTTAAATCATACCAAGGGATTTGGTGAGTTAAAATGCTTGGTGTTCAGAGTGTACAATTTGTGTGTGAAGTAAAGTATGTTTAGTAGTGTTGTTACTGAGAAATGTTTGGAAGTGACAATATGATATTGAGTTATTTTGAAATAGAAAATAGAATTTGTCTAAGAACTTGTAGATTGTAATCCTGTTGTGTACAGGTCAGGTTATTTTTTGTGTAAGTATTGTGAATTGACACTACCATGAAACAAGGGGTTTGTGGAGGCCACACTGGGAATCTGTGGCCTAGAGTGTCCAGTGTTGGCTCATGCTTTGAATCTATTAAAATATTTTGTATGTAACCATCGTAACCACCCGTCTCCTCCTATCGCCACCCCTCCACTGCTGAAACTTAAAAATAAAGTCCTGAGTTTTCACACTAGGAACCTAAATGCGACAATAAGAAAAGTCACTGAAAAGGTCACTGAGTATTTGTCAAAGGTACACTGTGTGTATTAATGAGGATATGTTTCTTTCGTAAACATTTTGCAAGTAAAGCTGGTGCTCTATGGAAACAGTTGTGTAAGCTGAAGGAAGCCAATAAACAGTTTGGTTTAATGAGATGTGTGGGTATTCTCAATTACCAAAGGATGTGCTCAGTGCCTTGCTAATTTTCTCTGCAGCAAGACTGCACTAACTCTGAAATTATTAATACATCCATGATGTCTTTAATGGGTTGAATCATCTGGAAACTGTTGATTTTCAATTAAACATGAAAGTAACATTATAGTGGAACATTTTGATTCCGAAAGGATCTGGTTAATGCACAGAAGTGTTTAGTAGCAATCTGAGGTGTAAGTAGTGTTTAAAGTCAGTCTGTAACATTGGCAGGGTTTTACCTCATAAAGATGACTGAGTTTGGTGGAGATAAATTATACCCTTTGAACCTCATGCAGGAGTTCTTCATGGCTGTGTCCTAGACACACTCATCCTCAGTTTTATTAATGATCTTTCAAGTGTAAGAACAGAAGTGGAGATGTTTGTTAACACAATGTTAACTTCCATTAATAATTTCTCAATAAAGGAAGCAGTGATAAGTTGAATGAAGCAGGATCTAAACAGGGAATGGCAAGCTTCAAAAGTAGTGATCAGGCCTCTGAAATGACAAATGATGACCATCTCCAAAAGGAGTGAGTGTAATCAATTAACTATGTCATTCAGTGGCTTTGCTGTCTCCACATCACCCACCAGCAAAGCTCTGGGGAAATAAACCATTTGTTAAAAAAAAATTATTGAATTTTCAAATAGGTTACAGAAAGAAAAAAAAATTGTCAACTCTTTTCCCCTCCCCCCAAACATATCCCTGTGGAGAAAAAAGAGAAGAAAAAAGAAAGAAAGAAAGAAAGAATGCCTGGATATCGGAAGATCCCCACATGCTCCATGGAGTTCATAATAGCTTTAATGTGTATATTTAATTCTTTCCCCAGATAACCAATAATTTTATCTTCAGAGCATCTATATATTTATTCCTATCTTTTGTAAATAAGGGCACCAAATTTTCAGAAATATTTCATATTTATCTCTTAAATTATAAGTAATTTTTTTCAAGTGGAACGCAGCTAAAAATTTCATTCTTCCAAGGATCTATACTTAAGTATGCATCCGATTTCCAAGTAACTGCAATAGCCTTTTTGGCTACTGCCAATGCAATTTTTATGAATTCTTTCTGATATTTATTCAATTTGGATTTCGATTTTATTCCTTCAATATTGCCTAGCGAAAATAATGTTGGATTATGTGGAAGTTGTATTCCATTAATTTGTTCCAGTAAAACTCTTAAATTTGTCCAAACAGGTTGAATTTTAAAACAAGACCAAGTAGAGTGTAAAAAAGTACCAATTTCTTGATTACATCGAAAACATTGATCAGAAAAAATTTGAGTTTAATCTATATATTTTTTGTGGTGTAATATATATTTGATATAAAAAGTTATATTGTACTAATCTTAGTCAAACATTTATTGTATTTGTCATACTGTCAAGACATAATCTTGACCAACTTGTTTCATCAATTTTAATATTCAAATCAGTTTCCCATTTTTGTCTTGACTTATGAATTCCTTGTTTAATTGCCTGTTTTTGAATCAAATTATAAATACCAGAAATAATTTTTTAAATTTTTCCTTTATGAATTAAAGTTTCTATTTCATTAGGTTTCAGCAATAACATTGTTTGACCCAGTTTATCTCTTAAATAAGCCCTTAATTGGAAATAACAGAATGTTATTTGATATTTTATATTTATTCTTTAATTGGTCAAATGACATTAATATACCTCCTTCAAAACAGTCTCCTATATATCTAATCCCTTTGTGAAACCAGTTATATGAAAGTTGATTATCCATTGTAAAAAGGATAAGTTTATTTTGAATTAAAGGTCTCCTTGCTAATAAAGATTTCTTTATCTCATCATCAACATTTATCTTATCCCATAAATCAATCAAATGTTTTAATATAGGAGATTCTTTCTTTTCCTGTATCCATTTAGATTCCCACTTAGATATAAAATCTTCTGGTATATTTGCTCCTATTTTGTCTAATTCTATTCCAATCCATGCCGGTTTATCTTCATCAAAAAAAGATGCAATAAATCTAAGTTGATTTGCTTTGTAATAATTCTTAAAATTTGGTAATTGTAACCCTCCTAAGTCAAATTTCCATGTCAATTTTTCCAACGATATTCTTGACATCTTACGAAGGAATTTCCTCACACATTTATTTAACTCTTGAAAAAACTTCTGCGGTAATTGTATTGGTAGTGTTTGGAATAAATATTGTAATCTAGGGAATATATTCATTTTTACAGCATTGACTCTACCTATTAGTGTTATTGGTAACATCATCCATTTATCAAGATCCCCTTGAATTTTTTTTAATAATGGCAAATAATTTAGTTTATATAAATTCTTTATATCATTATCAATTCTTATACCTAAATACTTTATACCATTTATCGGCCATCTAAATTGAGTTATTAATCGGCATTGACTATGATCTCCTTTAGTAAGGGGTAAAATTTCACTTTTATCCCAATTTATTTTGTACCCTGGTATTTTCCCATATTCTTCCAATCTAGAAGATAATTTACACAACGAATGCAATGGGTTAGTTGGATAAATCAGAACATCATCAGCAAATAAGTTAATTTTCTCCTGATTAACTCTGAAACCCATAATATCTGAGTCAGTTCTAATTAATTCAGCTAATGGTTCTATCGCCAACACAAATAAAGCAGGTGATAATGGACAACCTTGTCTGGTTGACCTTATTAACTGAAATTATGTTGAAATTTGGCCATTTGTCACCACTTTAGCTTTGGGGTCAGTATTTAAGGTTTTAATCCATTTTATAAAATATACTCCTAATCCATATTTTTCCAATACCTTAAATAAAAAATACCATTCCAATCTAGCAAATGCTTTTTCTGCATCCAAAGCAACTGCCAGATTCATTTCTTCCCTCTTTTGTGCCAAATGAATTATGCTAAGTAACTGAGTGACATTATCTGCCGATTGTCTATTGTTAATAAATCGTGTTTGATCCATGTGTATTAATTTTGGTAAGTATTTAGATAATCTATTAGATAAAATATTTGCTATTATTTTATAGTCTGTGTTCAACAAAGAAATAGGTCTATATGATGTTGGCTTTGAAAGATATCTGTCTTTTTTTGGCAAAACTATTAAAATAGCCGTTGAAAAAGATTCTGGAAGTTTATGCATTCTTTCCGCTTGGTGTATTAGCTCCATAAAAGGAGGAATTAATAAAGCTTTAAACTTTTTGTAAAATTCAGGTGGAAAACCATCTCCTCCTGGAGATTTATTACTCTGACGTGATCCTAGAGCTTCTTCAACCTCTTTTAATGTAAAAGACACATCTAATCCCTTCTGTTCTTCCAAATTCAATTTTGGGAGAGTTATTTGTGATGAAAACCTTTCTATCTCAACAATATCATTTTGTGATTCTGATTGATACAGTTCAGAATTAAAATTTTAAAAGTTTCATTAATTTCTAAAGGTTTATAAGTAATTTTATTTACACTTGTTCTAATTGCATTTATCGTTTTGGAAGCCTGGTCTGTTTTTAACTGCCAAGCAAGAATCTTGTGTGATCTTTCACCTAGTTCGTAATATCTCTGTTTAGTTCTCATAATTGCTTATTCTGTTCGGTATGTCTGAAGTGTATTATATTGTAACTTCTTGTTAACAAGTTGTCTTTGTTCTTCTTCTGTTATATATCTTTGAGATTCTTTTTCTAATTTTGTAATCTCTTTTTCCAATTGATCTATTTCTACCATATATCCCTTCTTAATTTTAGAAGTATAACTTATTATCTGGCCTCTCAAATATGCCTTCATTGCTTCCCATATTATAAATTTATCATCAACTGAATGTGAGTTTGTATCTAAAAAAAACTGAATCTGATTTTTCATAAAATCAGAAAAATCTTGATGTTTTAATAATATTAAATTAAATCTCCATCTGTAAATCGATTCCTCCTTATCCATCATTATCATTGTCATTATCAAGGGGGAATGATCTGACAATATTCTTGCTTTATATTCCATATTTTTCACTCTGTCTTGAATATTCGCTGATAGTAGGAAAAAATCTATCCTTGAATAAGTTTTATGTCTATTTGAATAAAATCAATAATCTCTTTCTCTTGGGTTAATTCTTCTCCATATATCAATCAAATTTAAATCTTTCATCAATGATAAAGTTAATTTTGCTACTTTTGGTTTTGTAACAACCTTTGTTGACCTATCTAAAACTGGGTCTAGACAGAAGTTAAAGTCTCCACCTATTAATATTTTATCGTGTGCGTCAGCCAAATTCAAAAAAGCCTCTGGTATAAATTTTACATCGTTTTCATTTGGTGCATAAATATTCATAAGAGTCCATAGTTCTGAAAAGATTTGACAATGTATAATTACATATCTTCCCGCAGAATCAATTAATACATTTTGTATTTTAATTGGTAAAGTTTTGTTGACCAAAATTGCAACTCCCCTCACTTTTGAATTATGTGAAGCTGCTATAACATTTCCGACCTAGTCTCTTTTTAATTTCTGATGTTCTATCTCTGTTAAATGTGTTTCTTGTATAAAAGCTATATCTATTTTCATTTTCTTAATGTCTGTTAAAATTCTTTTTCTTTTCACCAGTCCATTACGCCCATTAACATTAAAACTTTAAAAATTCAGTAAATTAGACATTATTTTAATGGGGTTACTCCAGTCTATAATAATACATCATATTTCAACTTTCATAATACCTTGGGGAATTGTTTTAAAATTCTTCATGTTGCTATGTACTATGTTCGTCTACTAAAATTTTCAAGCGCATCTATTTTTTCTAACAGTTGTTTTCTTTCTGATGTCCAGGCAAGAATATTATCTTCCATTTTATTCACTCTTTCAATAGTGTCCCTCATTATTTCTTCCTGCTTTTTAACATTCTTGTCCATTTTTCCTGTTTTTTCACCATTTTATCAAACATAGTCTTCATATTTTTAATATCTTCTTTTATTATTTTTAATATTTTTAATTCTTTTAATTCATGCATTATTTGCGCCAGAGCTTCCCTTATGTCTCCAGAATATCTTCCAACTCCAACCTCTTCCTTTTGTTCTTCTTTTACCTCCTCATCTTCATCTGTATGTTCCAGAGAATCCGAATCCACCTCAGGTTCATTTTCACTTCACTTCCAGTCGTAGCTGGGATTTGAAGTTCAAATTTCTCATGTTTGCACATGCCCTTTCCTTTGCGCACGCGCAGTTCCTGTTGTTTCTTCTTGGAGACTGTTGACGTTGCCGCCAATTTCTGTTCTGTATCGCCGAAGGTAAGATGCACTTGAGTCTGAGGCTTCTTCATGGTGGCCGGCCCAGCTTGTACTGTCTTCAAAGTAGTAGTTTTCTTCTTTGTCTGTTTAGGAGGCATATCTAAGGAAAATACTGAGTAGTTTAGATGTAGTTTTTAGAAAATATATACAAACTTTTCTTCACTTAAGCGTTAATTTATTAGTTTTTTATGGGAGAGCTGGATTTCCATGTCTCCATCCTACGTCATCACGTGACGTCCCCCGAGAAATAAACCATTGATCAGAAACATAACTAGGCCCGCTGCCTAAAAGGTGCTTAGATGAATGGAGCCTAGCAATCTTGCAGAGAGTTATTGATTTCCTGATGCCTTAAAGTCTTCCCATCTTCTAAGTTCAAAGTAAATTTTATTATCAAAGTACATGAATGTCACCATATACAACCCTGAAATTCATTTTGCTGTGTGCATACTCAGCAAATCTAAAGAACAGTTACAATAACAGGATCAATGAAAGATCAACTGGAGTGCAGAAGACAATAATTGGTGCAAATGCAAATATAAAGAAATAGCAATAAGTAATGAGAACATGAGCTAAGGAGTCCTTAAAGTGAGATCATTGGTTGTTGAAACATCTTAATGGATTGTTAAATGAGTGTAATTATCCCCTTGTGTTCAAAAGTCTGATTGTTGAGGGGTAGTAACTATTCTTGAATCTGGTGTTGCGAGTCCTGAGGCTCTTGTACCTTTTACCTGATGACAACAGTGAGAAGAGAGCATGACTAGGTGGTGATTTTTGGTGATAAATACGGCTTTCCTATGACATTGTTTCATGCAGATGTGCTCAGTAGTTGGGAGGCTTTACCTGTCATGTTTTGGGCTGAATCAACTACCTTTTGTAGCATTTTCTGTTCGAGAGCATTGGTGTTTCCATACCAGGCTCTGATGCAGCCAATCAGTGCACTCTCCGCTACACAACTGTAGAAGTTTATCAAAGTTTTAAATGTCACGCCAAATCCCTGCAGACTCCGAAGGAATTAGAGGTGCTGCCATGCTTTTTCGTAATTGCACTTACATGCTGAGTCCAGGGCAAATCTTCTAAAATAATAACACCCAGGAATTTAAAGTTGCTAACCCTCACCAACTCCAATGAGGACTGGCTCAGATCTGGAATGCTTTCCACTTGTCAGAATTAATGCAGCTACAACAACTCTCATGCCTGACTTCATCTAGGACAAATCACCTTCTTTATGGGCACCCCGTTTACTCCATTAAATGGTACAAGCATTGTAGCAGTTAGCACTGGCCTACAGCATCAGTGATCAGAGTTTTATAAGGAGTTGATACATTCTTCCTGTGACTGTGTGGATTTCCTCAATGTGTTCCGGCTTCCTCCCACATTCCAAAGGCTTACAGGTTGGGGTTAGTAAGCAGTGGGCAAACTGTGTTGGCTCTGGAAGAAATACAAAGTGATCTAGGAGTCCTTGTTCATCAGTCACTGAAGGTGAATGAGCAAGTGCAGCAGGCAGTGAAGAAGGCTAATGGAATGTTGGCCTTTATTACAAAGGGAAGTGAATACAAGAGCAAGGAAATCCTCTTGCATTTGTACAGAGCCCTGGTGAGACCACACCTGGAGTATTGTGTACAGTTTTGGTCTCCAGGGTTAAGGAAGGACATCCTGGCTGTAGAGGAAGTGCAGCGTAGATTTATGAGGTTAATTCCTGGGATGTCCGGACTGTCTTACGCAGAGAGGTTAGAGAGACTGGGCTTGCACACGCTGGAATTAAGGAGATTGAGAGGGGATCTGATTGCAACGTATAAGATTATTAAGGGATTGGACAAGATAGAGGCAGGAAATATGTTCCAGATGCTGGGAGAGTCCAGTACCAGAGGGCATGGTTTAAGAATAAGGGGTAGGTCATTTAGGACAGTTAAGGAAAAACTTCTTCTCCCAGAGAGTTGTGGGGGTGTGGAATGCACTGCCTCAGAAGGCAGTGGAGGCCAATTCTCTGGATGCTTTCAAGAAGGAGCTAGATAGGTATCTCATGGATAGGGGAATCAAGGGATATGAGGACAAGGCAGGAACCGGGTATTGATAGTAGATGATCAGCCATGATCTCAGAATGGCGGTGCAGGCTCGAAGGGCCAAATGGTCTACTTCTGCACCTATTGTCTATATTCTATTGACACTAGTGGGCTGCCCCCAGCACATCCTTGTGGATTGTGTTAGTCATTGACGCAAGCGAAACATTGCTCTGAATGTTTTGATGTACATGTAACAAATAAAGATAATCTTTACCATGACATATGCTCATCCTCTCCACCACTGATCTCCATGGCTGCATTGTATGAGTTGCAAAATGTACCGCAGCTACTTGTCACACTTACCCCAACAGCATCACTAAAGTCCACAAACTCTTGCCATCAAAGTACACAAGGGCAGTAGGTTCAAGGGAACATCCCCTTCAAAACTGCGTGCTTGTTGCTGCTCCTTGATTGCCACTGCCTAATCTAGGAGCTCCTCTCACTCCTCCCACCTGCCATTAATAGCAAACTGCAAGGCTGTGGCAGCTTAAGATGGCAGGTCTCTATCACCTTCTCAAGGGTGATTGGAGATTGACAATAAATGGCACATGTGCCACTGAAAATCCTGAAAATTAATATAAGGGTTGCTGATTAGCTGGAGATATGACCCCGGGATGACAGTTGTCATAAGGACTGAGGAGATCTACACATCTGATGCTATGTCTAATATCTGAGCATATACAAGGGTGAGGTCACGAGATGATGGCACTCAAAAGGAAATCAAGACATTGTGGAGTTTGGATGGGAATGGAAGATTGAAGCCCAAGGAGGAAATGGTAGAGAAGGCTAGAAAAGCCAAAAAAGTGGGCTATCTCCTAAATCTTGCTTTTAATGCTCTTGCAGCATTTTGCATTGTAAAATAAGGTGAATTTTTCACAAACCAACTTTATGCATTATTTACATGATCATTTTATTACTGTTCTAGATATTTCTGAACTAAATTGCCATGACAGTGAAGATATCCTGCTCAATGCTGGAGCTTTCGTGTCTGCTGCTACTCCTTAATGGTGCAGGTAAGACTTGCGTTTGAAATTAAAGACCTGAAGCAGAGAGGACTTTACAATTCCGACGAGTTTGCAGAAATTGCTGTTGGTGCATCGACAGCTGATTTTTAGATTTTTAAACATCTTTCATCCTCAAAAATATCTGAAGTACAGGACAAAAAAATGGATGCTGAGACTAAGGAGTGAGTGGGAGATCAGAACTCCCTAAAGCTGGCAAGCGATGGGTGGGTCCAAGTCAGGAAGCTTGATGGGCAAATACAGGACAGGAGCATGGAAATAGTAACGCAAGCTGGGGGGTAAGAGGTGAACACTTGCCTGATCCACTGAGTTTCAAATTTACAAACAAGATGTTGGAGAAACCAATTCTATTTTTCTCTGCAAGTTCTCAGTAATTGTGGAAAATAAAAGCTTTTAATATATAATTTTACTTGTAGGTCCGGCATGCCATACATGCATAATGGAAATAGCTTTTATATAGAGGTGAAGGGAGTGGAATATTTCCTATAGTGGGGGAGTCTAGGATCAGAGGGTGCATCCTCAGAATAGAAAGACATTCATTTAGTACAGAAATTAGGAGGAATTTCATTAGCTATAAGTTAACGAATTTGTGGAATTCATTGCCAGAGACAACTGTGGAGGCTAAGGCATTGGGTACATTTAAAGTGGAGGTTAATAGATTATTGATTGGTAAGGGCATCAAAGGTTATGAGGAGAAAGCAGGAGAATGGGGTTGAGAGGGATAATAAATCAGCTGTGATGGTGGGCTTAATTCTGCTCCTGTGTCTTATAGCCAATCTAGTCCATGCTAAACTATTATTGTCTACTTCCGTTGTCCTGTTCTTGGACCATAGCCCTCCAAACAATGTACCTGTCCAAAATTCTCTTAAAAGTCAAAGTCAAATCAACCTTTAACACTAGTAAGACATGCCATCATGTTTGGCATCTCCATATAAAAATTTAAGCAGTTTCTTCATAAAATCCATCCAGCTATTTCAAACTGCTTCAGTCTAATCCTTGCCAGTTGATTTAGGGCTGTGCCTTCAAATCCTGGACTCCCCCATTATAAGAAACATCCTCTCCACATTCACTGTATCTCGGTCTTTCAATGTAAATTCTCTTCATTCTCTGCTGTTGTGTTCTATGACGCTGTTCTGATGCTGATGTGACCAATGATTCACCGTTGATCGGTATTCTTTTGAAAGCTTTTTTGAAAGTAGATAATTATAACACATTTATTCTAAATTTTCATCTCCTTTATTCTAACACCTACTGTTCCATGTCTAGACTGCATTTTGGGAAATCTGATCACTTGGCTGTCCTCCTTCTAGCTGCATAAAGGCAGAGGCTGAAGAGAAAAGCTTCACAGATAAGGACAAGAAAGTCATGGTCACTGGAGGCAGAGGAGCAGCAACAGGATTGCTTTGCTTCTGTGGACTGGGCCAGGGTAAAGGATCTGCATGAATACATCACAGTTGTCACGGACTTTATTAAAACAGTTGTAGATGAGTATGTCCCCACTCATTCAAAATCACTCAGAGTCCTCCTCAACCAGAAGCCCTGGAAGAATCATGTGATCCACATTCCGCTGAGGGCAAGATCAGAGGCATTCAGGTCTGGCAACCAATTAAGATGCAAGAGATCCAGGTACAATCTCTGGAAATCCATCTCACATGCAAAGTATCAATTCCAGACCAAACTTGAATCACTGAAGGATGCTTAACAGCTGTGGCAGAGCTTGAATACTATTAAATCTTATTAATGACCCTGTGATTTCAATCTCTGAGGTTGGTGTGGAAGTATCCTTTAAGAGGGTGAACCCATGGAAATCATCCAGCCCAGATGGAGTACCTGGCTGACTACTAAAGATCTGTGCAGATCAATTGGCTGGAGTATTCACTGATATCTGTAACCTCTTGCTTCAACAGTATGATGTACCCACCTGCTTCAAGCAGGCCTCAATTATACCGGTGCCTAAGTAGAACATAGTAACCTGCCTCAATGACTATTATCCACTGTGATGAAATGTTTGACAGGTTGGTAATGAAATATATCAATACCTGCCTAAGGTATCTTGGATCACCTCCAGTTTTCCTACTATCGCAACAGGTCCACATCAGAAACAAGAAAAAAATCTGCAGATGCTGGAAATCCAAGCAACATGCACAAAATGCCAGAGGGACTCAGCAGGCCAGGCAACATCTATGGAAAAGAGTACAGCTGAAGTTTCTGGTTGAGACCCTTCAGCAGGACTGGAGAGACAAAGAAGAGGAATAGATTTTAAAGGTTGGGGGAGGGGAGGGAGAAACACAAGGTGATAGGTGAAATCAGGAAGGGGAGGGGTGAAGTAAAGAGCTTGGAAGTTAATTAGTACAGAAGATACAGGATTGGAGAAGGGGAAATCTAATAGGTGAGGAGAGAAGGTCATGAAAGAAAGAAAGGTCATGGAGGAGGACCACCAAATGAAGGTGATGGGCAGGCAAGGAGCCAAGGTGAGAGGGGGAAGGAGTATGGATAATGGTGAAGGAGATGGGGGGAGGCAAAACGGGAAGTTTGAGAAATCAATGTTCATGCCATCAGGTTGGAGGCTACACAGATGGACTATAGGGTGTAGTTCCTCTAACCTGAGTGTGGCCTCAGGCCATGGATTGACATATCGGAATGGGAAATGGAATTAAAATTGGTGGCCACTGGGAGATCCTGCTTCTTCTGGCAGATGGAATGTAGGTGCTTGGTGAAGTGGTCTCCCAATCTACGCCAGGTATCGCCAATGTACAACAGGCCACACGAAGAGCTCCGGACACAGCATATAACCTCAACAGACTCACTTGGAAGGACAGTTTGGGGCCACATCAGATGCCATTTCGATGGCTTTTTACTCAACTCTGGAACATTTGGAGAGCAAAGATGCATACATCATGATGCTCTTTACCAACTACAGCTTGAGCATCAAATACTGCAGTCCCTTCAAATCTTGGCCTCAGTTCTTCCTTGTGCAATTGAATCCTCGATTTCCTTATTTGCAGACCCCAGTCAGTTCAGATTGGCAATAGCAACTCCTCCACAATCTCCATCAGCATAGGTTCACCACAAGGTGCATAGCCCCCTGCTCTGTTTGCGTTATACTTATGACTTTGAGGCTAAGCATAGCTCCAGTACTTTTCCAGATGTGTTCAACATGCCACATTTTCCACCTTTAGGAGGTACCTGGTGTTCCCATGCCAGATGCTTCCACAACAATGGGATTGTCTCTCTGCTACCTGCAATGTTTATTCTCATGTTTGTGCTCCAATGTCATATTCAGGTTTACTGACGACACCACTGTCATTGCCGAATTAAAGCTGGTAATTAATCAACATATAAAAGGGAGATTGAAAATCTGCCTGAGTGATGCCACAACACCAACCTCTCATTCAATCTCAGCAAGACCAAGAAGGTGATTATTGACTTGAGTAGGAGAAAACCAGAGGTCCATGAGCCAGTCTTGATCAGTGGATCAGGGGTGGAGAGGGTCAACAACTTTAAATTTCTCAGTATTATCATTTCAGAGTTGTCCTAGGCCCAGCACAAAGGTGTAATTATGAAGACAACATGGCAGCATCTCTATTTCCTTAGAGGTTTGCACAAATTCAGCATGACATCTGAAACTTTGACAAACTTCTATGGATGTGTTGTGGAGAGTATTTTGATTTGTTGCATCGCGGCCTGGTATAGAAACACCAATGCCCTTGAATGGAAAATCCTACAAAAAGTAGTGGATACAGTAGAGTAGATCATGGGTAAAGTTCTCCCCACCATTGAGCACATCTATACAGAATGCTTTTGCAGGAAAGCAACATTCATCGTCAACGACCCCCATCACCATGCTCTCTTCCCTCTGCTGCCATCAGGAACATGAGCCTCAGGACCCACACACTACCAGGTTCAGGAACATTACCTCTCAACCATCAGGCTCTTGAACCAGAGGGGATAACTTCACTCAGCTTCACTCGCCCCATCACTGAACTGTTCCCACACCTATGGACTCACTTTCAACGACTCTTCATCTCATGTTCTTGACATTTAGTGCTTACTTATTTATAATTACTATTATTTTCTCTGTTGTGTTTGCACAATTTGTTGTCTTTTACACATTGGCCGTTTGCCCATCTTGTTTGATCCAGTCTTTCACTGATTCCATTGTGATGCTAGTATTTGTATGCCCACAAGAAAACAAATCTCATTGTGGTATATTTATATGCTTTGATAATAAATGTACTTCGAACTTTGCACTTGAAGCAATGATATACAATGTATCTGGAGCAGGAACACAGCATAAAAAGGAATTGGACGGCTTGGTATGTTTTGAGGTTATGCCTGGAAGTGGTTCTGTGTGGTGGGTTGCTGGCAGTTGTCTTGAGATATTGACTGAGAAATAGTCTCCTGTATTGAATGTTTGTCTAGGGTAGTTTATATACTGTACCTGTACGGGATGGCCTATGCCCTTTGTCTGTGATTTTTCTAAAGAATGCAATGTCTCAAGATGTCAGGCATCACCTTAAGCAACACATACAAAATGCTGGAGGAACTCAGCAGGTCAGCCAGCATCTATGGAAATGATGAGACAGTTGACATTTCAGGCCAAGACCCTTCTTCAGGATCAGTTGAAATAAGCTTTGTTTTAGGCACTTCAAAGTAAGGTGCCTAAAACAAAAGTTATTTTGACTGATCCTATTGTAGCAACAGAAGGTTGGTAGCTTCTGATACTTCCATTTTATTCTTTAACTCACCTGTCGTTTATCGCAGAATACCTAATATGATAGTAGGGAAGGAAGAGAGTTCTTACTGATTATTTCCTTAAATTCTTTGTCCATTGTTTACTTGGCCCAATCTGACCTATACACACCCATCCTTATTGACCTTATGAGTTCTTGCTGACTGTCCTCTTGAAGATTTAACTCATTATTTCCTTTTACTACTGTAACTTTCCTGGGTGAATATGTTGGCATTCCAGAACGATTTCCTTACGCTCTATCTTTAAAAGCACAATCAGTATAAATACATAATATTAGCCTGTATACATAGACTGTGCATAAAGTGACACTAGTTACAGAAGTATCTGTATATGAGGATACTGTGACAGGAAATGATAAAGTAGTGGTAATGGGATGGGTAGTGGCTGAAATTATTTATCAGCCTGAGGGAAGTAACTGTTTGGGAGTCTGGTGGTCCTGGTGTGGATGCTGCATAGCACTCCATGGGAGTGGGACACACAGTTCATTGGCAGGAAGAATGAGATCCTTCCTGATGTTGCTGGCTGTTCAGTTCATTAAAAGCAAGTTTGATTATCTGTGGAATATCCACTCATGTCTGTTATCTTTTGAAACTCCAAAACATAAAAACTAGTTGAGAGGAAAACAGGGAGAATCCACAATGCGTGTCTAACTTTGCTTTTACTTTAAATAACACATGCACATCTCACATGGTAGTGTCAAGATGTATCCAATTCACATGTTTTTACATATAACCTCAAATGTATTATTTAAATGAACAAGAATGCTTAATTAGACAATATATTTACAATATTACTCAAATATTAAATACAAAATAATGTCCACTTTGATTTGCAATAGAGATATATGGTGTCTTCTACAAGTTGTATCCGTTAACTCACAATATAAACAGAAGATTCTGCAGATGCTGGAAATCCAGGGCAGCACACACACAAAGTGCTGAAGGAACAGCAAACCAATATTTCAATTCCCCACTCTGCTCCTCCTCCCTTACTTCTCATCTGTCTATCACCACTGGTTCCTCATCCCTTTCCCTGTATCCCATGGTCCACACTCCTTTCCTATCTGATTTCTTCTTCTCCAGCCCTTTACCTTTTCCCCTCTTCCAGCTTCTTGCATCATCCTTCCTCTCCCATCAACCTGGCTTCACCTGTCACCTTCTAGCATGTAATCCTTCCCCACCCCCCTTCCTTAGTCTGGCTTCTCACCTCTTCCTGTCCAGTTCTAAGATGAAGGATCTCGACCTGAAATGTCAACTGTTTATTCATTTCCATAGATGCTGCCCGACCTGCTGAGTTCCTTCATCATTTTGTTTGCATTGGTTGAATATAAGTACCTCGGTTTTACAATGGTCTTGACACTTGAGAGTAGAGAATTGTTGTACTGTGTCCTCACCAGGACAGGCTATGTGGAATATATCAGTGATGATCAATATAATTAATTCATACAGCCTCAAATAAACATAGATATGAGTCCAATAGTGTGTGAGTCTAGGACCAGAGGTCACAGCCTCAGAATACAAGGACTTCCCTCTAGAACAGAGATGATGAGGAATTTCTTCAGCCAGAGGGTAGTGAATTTGTGGAATTTACCACACAGAGAGCGGTAGGGGCCAAGTTACTGTGTATATTTAAAGCGGAGGTTGATGGGTTCTTGAATAGTAAGGGTATCAAAAGTTATGGGTAGAAGGCAGAAGAATGGGGTTGAGAGGGAACATAAATCAGTCACGATTGAATGGCGAAGCAGACTTGATGGGCTGAATGGCCTAATTCTGTTCCTTATGATCTTGTTTAGTCATTTTTAATGGGTTATTTTCCATTTCTGAAGCCTTGCTGTCATTCTTCAGTCAGCTCGCTGGCTGTAAAAGAGATTAAAGAAAAATAACTTTATTTATTTAAAGGTTTGGAAGAATATAATCAAAATAGCACAAATCTGGCAACATCTGACAACTCTGATTAAATGCAACAAGAAAAACTAGCAATCTATTCAAGCTGGCATGAGCTCCAATGATAGAGGTTTCCAGCACTTCTCTGGCAAAAATTAGCTACCATATGTCTTAATACTTTTTCAACAGATTCCCTGCCTGACAACAGGCCAGCTTATAGACACTGGGGACTGACTGTGAGTTAAGTCTCACATGCATAATTAAACTTTGTTGAGACAGAGGTTCAGGGGAAGCAGGGAAAATATCAGCTGACCATAAGCCTCCAAAGTATGTGGGGAAATAGATGCTGCCTGGCCTGCTGAGTTCCTCCAGCATTTTGTATGTGTTGCTGAGTCTTTGATAAATGATTGCATACGTTTCACTTCATCGACCTCATGCTGGTGAAAGTGCAAAGTGAGTGCAACTGATGGCCAATATACCACACACGCAGACACACACATACACCTCTATGACAACCAGGCTAAACTGCTCACCCCAAGTTCTCACAAATGCCACTAATTAATCTGCTTAAAGAACCTTTCTTAAACAAAATGCAACCTCATCCATTAGCAAGTTTGATAGCATTTTAATTCTGTTCTGGGACTGCGTTGATTGACCTACGTGAATCTCTGACACTGATGTCTTAATTTTCAGTTGCTGTCCACATGATCTGGAAAAACTGCAGTCATATTGCACTGAATTCCTCAGTTCTTCATCTTGGTTATCCTTTAACGGCTACCTGCCTGTTGAGAAGTGAAGTGTGTGCTTTAGACTACAAGATTAACCCAACTGCTGTGGTCTGGCAAATGAACGGGGAGGAGATTTCAAGAACCCAGTACAGTATGTTGAACTACCAAGTGTCTGCAGTCACCTTACCTAATTTCAATCAACCCAAAGGGAATCTGACTTGTTCTGTTCTCAACAACGGATCACTGCAGCTGCTTCAGTGGGCTGAAGTCAGAGCTGGATGTAAGTTCACAGCAGGAGTGAATGGGGTTACAGTTAATGGAAAAGAAATTAATTACCTAGCAGCATTAGATGGTGTACTTCTGCCCGCCAATTGGAAACACTACTGAAGCTCTTTCAAACATTTTGTATACTTTTATGAATATTTGTTTCCTCTGCCATAATAAAATTGATTGGTAGAATACTCATTCAATGTGAAAAAATGTTAGGAGCTACTGCCTACTCCTTTGAAATAGAGAGGTGGTAATTTAAAATTGGGGAAGATGTAATGGGAATCTTGGTTTTCTACTGGATGCTCAAGGGTCATATGGTATAAAATTTTCAAGGTATACCTGTAGCTGTATCAGGAACCAGCCATGAACTGTTTTAATACTCTGCTGGGAGCTACCTTGCTTTCGAGTCAGAAGGCTGTAGGTTCAAGTCTCAGTTCAAAGGGCTTGAGCACTAGATCCAGTCATTGAATTTTGAATTTACTTAAATCTGAAATCTATCCCACAATGGGAGGGAGTAAGAATCTTCACGTTATGACTACATTGCAATGTACAGACATGTGAATTTAAAAGACTAATGGCTTATAGAAAGAAGCTGTCCCATAGCCTGTTGGTCCTGGCTTTGATGCTGTGGAAGCGTCTGCAGCTGAAACCGTTCACGATTGGGGTGACTGGTGTCCCCAATGTTCCTCCAGACCTTCTTTTTGCACCTGCTGCTGCAAATGTTCTCAATAGAGGGAAATTCACTGCTTGTCTCTGCTTTACTGAGGGAGTGCCGATCTGATTTTGAACTCTTATCCTTTAAAGCAGGGGTGCCCAATCTTTTTCATGTCATGAACCTCTACCATTAACTGTTGACCCCAGCTTGAGAACCCCTGATTTAAAGTGATATATGCGATTCTCTCGTGATGGTATTCGATCCACTGCCTGCAAACCATAGAACCATAGAACATTACAGCACAGAAACAGCCCCTCTGGCCGTGCCGAAACATTTTTCTGCCTAGTCCCACTGACCTGCACCTGGACCATATCCCTTCATACACCTCTCATCCATGTACCTGTACAAGTTTTTTTTTAATGTTAAAAGTGAGCCCGTATTTACCACTTCATCTGGCAGCTCATTCCACACTCCCACCACACTCTGTGTGAAGAAGCCCCCCCCCCCATATTCCTTTTAAACTCTTCCCCCTTCACCCTTAACCCATGTCCTCTGGTTTTTTTCTCTCCTAGTCTCAGTGGAAAAAGCCTGCTTGCATTCACTCTATCTATACCCACCATAAGTTTATATAGCTCTATCAAATCTCCCCTCATTCTTCTATGCTCCAGGGAATAAAGTCCTAACCTATTCAACCTTTCCCTGTAACTCAGTTTCTCAAGTCCCAGCAACATCCTTGTAAACCTTCTCTGCACTCTTTCAACCTTATTAATATCCTTCCTGTAATTCGGTGACCAAAGTTCTGAATTCGGAAGATCTTAAGCCTTATCCAATGTGTAGATAGCTACAAATACCCTCACTAAAGAGAGGCTGTACCAACTGTTATCTACCTACTCTTCAAAAACTAGATCTCTTCCCTGTTTATCCTCCATGGCAAGTTTAGTTGGCAATACCCACCAATTGAGCAGGGGGTCTTCCCTCCCTACCAAGGAGATACTTCCAGCTAACAAAGTAGTTTAAACATAGTTAATTTATTTTTAGTGATGCACATTTAAATTTAGATAAAATTCTTAAAACACATTTAAAACCCACAGAGGATTTCTATCATATAAGAGATTTACAATTTACAAACTATTTCTAAAACATAAAGATTTATAAAACACAGGTACAATTCCTGTAAGCTAAAACGACGTACCAATGAGTTGCAGATGAATGAGTCATCCACCGCTGAAATCAATAGCAGAAGGATTGATCCTAGTCACCCCATTTTTCTGTCATTCTTCTTGACATTCCTTGTCCATTCATAGTAAGCCTGACTACTCTCTTAAATGTATGCAGTTTTTTTTGCTACTCGGCGACTTTGCATGCATGAGATATTTTTTCAGGTACCTTTGTACTGGGAAAGTCATACTCTCTCATGAGCACCATTTTATGAAAATATTGTGGTGACCCATTTCCTAGCGTATCTGAACCGACTCACAATTAGATAGCCTACAGGGGTTTGCGAGCACAGAGCTTTGGAGCCTCTGCGCCATGGGGGGCCAGTTGACAGAGGCTTAAAAGTGAGGCTGAAGTTTTCGAATAAAGTTTTTTTCCTTCGACTGCAGTTACCGACTCCGTGTCGTAATTTTAGCGCTGCGTGTAGCACACCGCTACAATATAGCTTATTAGAAGTAGTCTTTTTACAGCATATCTGCTCTGGCACTTTACCTTGGCTGATCGATTTCCCCCTCAACCCCATTCTTCAGCCCCTCATAACCTTTCATGCCATGACTTATAAGAACCTGTCAATCTCCATCTTAGATACTTCAAATGACCTGGCCTCCACAGCCACCCATGGCAAAGAATTCCACAGATTTACCACCCTTTGGCTAAAGAAATTCCTCCTCATTTCCATCCAAAATGGACGTCCCTCTATTCTGATGCTGGGCACTCTGGGCCTAATCACCCACTACAGGAAACATCCTCTCCGCATCTTTGAGATATCCCCTCATTCTTCTAAATTCCAGTGAGTACTAGCCCAGACCCATTAAATGCTCCTCATAAAATAAGCTTTTCATTTATGGAATTATTTTGTGAACCTCCTTTGAACCCTCTCCACTGGTAGCACGTTCTTAGATAAGGCACCCAAAACTGCTCATAATACTTCAAGTGAGGCCTCACTAGTGCTTTGTAAAGCCTCAGCATTATGTCCTTGTTTTTATATTCTAGTCCTCTCAAAATGAATGCTAATATTGCATTTTCCTTCCTCACCACTGACTCAACCTGCAAATTAACCTTTAAGGAATCTTGCATAAGGACTCCAAAGTCCCTTTGCACCTTGGACTTTTGAATTTTCTCCCTGTTTAGAAAATAGTCTGTGCTCATATTTCTTATACCAAATTGCATGACCATACACTTCCCTACTCTGTATACAATCTGCCACTTCTTTACCCATTCTCTTAATCTGTTTGTCCTTCAGCAGCCTCCCTGCATCCTTAACACTACCTGCCTAAAAATCAGCCTAATGCAGCCTAAACAGCCTTATGCGTGACACGTTGTCAAAGGCTTTCTGAAAATCCATGTACAAAACATTCACTGATTCTTCTTTGTCTGTCCTGCTTGTTATTTCCTCAAAGAACTCCACAGATCTGTCAGCCAAGGTTTTCCCTTAAAGAAACCATGCTGACTTTGGCATATTTTACTATGTGTCTCGAAGTACCCCGAAACCTCATCCTTAACGATCGACTCCAACCACTGCCTATCTTCTTATAATTTCTTTTCTTCGGCCTCCCTCCCTTCTTGAAGAGTGCAGTGACATTTCCAATTTTCCACTCTTTTGGAACCGTGCCAAGATCTAGTGATTCTTGAAAGTTCACCGCTAATGCCTCCACGTTCTCTTCAGCTACTTGTTTCAGAACCCTGTGGTATAGTCCATCTGGTCCAAGTGACTTATCTAACCAGATCTTTCAGCTTCCCAAGCCCCTTCTCCCTAGTAATAGCAATAACACTCACTTCTGCCCATTAGCCTCTCAAAAATCTCGCATAGTACTAGTATCTTCACAGTGAAGCCTGATGTAATACACTTACTCAATTCACCCACCATTCTCTTTTTCCCTCATTACTGTCATGGTCCTGATCATTAATTCCCTATCTTGCTCCTAATTTCCTTTGAATATGATTTGATTCTGAATGTTAATTTCCCATTTGCAGCTAATTCTCTTTGATGATGACACACTGGTGCATCATCAAGACCTGCAGCATAAGAACCCTGGTGTTACAAACATTAGCTGCCAGATCGTTGTTCTTTTTCCTATGAGATAACTATGTTTCTCGACTGCTTAGAACTGCTTGTTCTAAGGTAGCTCCAGTTTCAAGGTTTACCTATGAGACTCCGTTTCTCTGAGTTGAGGCTATGAGTCAAGGCTCTGTGTCAAGTCTCTGAGTCAAGGCTCTGTGTCAAGATCCCTCCTGTTTGCTGTTCGATGCTTCTGCCTGTGTAAGCATCCAAACTCAATTTCTGTGCCTGTGTCTTGCACTTAGGTTCACTTCCTTCACTCCTCGCAACAATTACTACCTCTCCAGTATCATTTCCCAGTGGTCTGATATCTCTCTCACCTCTCTTTTACTCTTTATACATCTGAAAAATCTTCTGATATCTCTTTGACATTATTGTTGAGCTTACTTTCATATTTCATTGATTCCCCCTTATGGCTTTTTAATTTGCCACCTTTTGATTTTTAAAAGCTTCCCAATCCTCTAACTTCCAACTAATTTTTGCTCCATTATATGCCGTCTCTTTGGCTTTTATGTTGGCTTTGACTTCCTTCGTCAGCCATCATTTTGTCATCCTGTCTTTAGAATACTTCTTCACCTTTGGGTTGTATCTATTCTTTCCCTTCTGAATTGCTCCCAGAAACTCCAGCCCTTGCTGCTCTGACATCATTTCTGCTAGAATCTCATTGTAAGCAACTTTGACCAGCTCCTCTTTTGTACCTGTGTAATTCCCTTGACCATTATTTAATACATTTGACTTTAGCTTGTCCATCTCAAATTGCAAGGTGAATTCTCTCATATTATGATCACTTCCTCCTAAGGGTTCCTTTATCTTATGATCCCTAATCCAATCTGGTTCATTACACAACACCCAGTAGAGGATAGCTGATCCCTCAGTGGGTTCAACAATGAGCTGCTCTAAAAAGCCATCTCATAGGCATTCTACAAATTGTCTCTCTTGGGATCCAAAATCAGCACCAATCTGTTTTTCCCAATCTACCTGCATATTGAATAAAATACCCCATGCCTTTCGTAACATTGCCCTTTTGACGTGCATTTTCTATCTTCCATTGTAATTTGTAGCCCACATCCAGGCTCCTGTTTGGAGGCCCGTATATAACTCCCATCAGAATCTTATTACCCTTTGCAGTATCTTATCTCTCCCCACAGTGATTCTACATTTCTGATCATATGTCACCTTCTTCTAAGGATTTGATTTCTTTTTTTACCATCAGAGCCATTGCCACCCCCTCTGCCTACCCACCTGTTCTTCTGATACAATGTGTATCCTTGAATGTTAAGCTCCCAACTATAATCTTCTTTCAGTCTTGACTCAATGATGCCCACAGTGTCATACCTGCCGATCTGTCACGGTGCTGCTTCATCTACCTTATTCCATATACTGTATGCATTCAAATACAACACCTTCAGTCCTGTATTCATCACCCTTTTTGATTTTTGTCTCTCTGCTAAACTGCAACTCATCCCACTGACTGCAAATTTTCCCTATCCGTTCATCTTGTATTGCTGTTTTATTGCCTCTCATGCACGTCACCCTCTTCCTGCCCCATATGCTCAACTAATTGTTCAGAGCCAAATTCTATAATTATGCCTCTCCTTTAAAACTTACCTGAAAGTGTACCTCCCAAAGTTCAGGATTCAAAGTAAATTTATTATCAAAGTACTGTTACTCCACCATTATTAATTTTCCTGCGGGCATTCGCAGTAAGTACAATAGAATCAATGAAAGACCACTGACCACCCTTCCTAGTAATTTCTTCTTCAGATAATAATTCTATGCCTCTGAAGCATTTCATTCATTTTTCTCTATTTAAGATGCATCATTAGATATTATGTTGTAAAATATGACCAGAATTTCACTTTTCCCTGTTGTGTATGATGTTCTTACCCCAAAGAGGCACAATTATTGTATTATAAGGTTAAATGGATTCTCAAATCACACTTAAAATTAGTCTTGATGGAGCTTATTACAACTTAGAGAACAGTTTAATATCTCTTGTCTTGTAATGTGAACTGCTTCTTCCATGCCACCCATATGATATTTGCTAATGCTCTGTTGAGTCATCCCAACATAACCACAATGATGCTTTTGGGTTTTGTTTATTTCACTCTAAACCTTGTGAAGGAGCAGGTGAAGTGGAATTGATTGAAAGTAAGTGCGTGTATATTTACACTGAGTGCCCATTTTCTTTGGTACCTCCTGTACTTAATAAATTGGCCACTGAATTATGATTATAGTCTTTTGTAGCTGTAGCTCATCCACTTCAAGGTTCAGTATGTTATGCCTTCAGAGATGCTCCACAGTTGTAAGGTGTGGCCTTTTGAGTTATTGTCGCCTTCCTGTCATTCTCCTCTGACATCTCTCATTAACAAGTCGTTTTCGCTCACAGAACTACTGCTCACTGGATTTTTTTTTTGCTTTTTGCACCATTCTCTGTAAACTCTAGAGACTGTTGTGCATGAAAATCCCAGGAGATCAGCATTTTCTGAGATACTCAAACCACCCCATCCAGCACCAACAATAATTCTATGGACAAAGTCACATTTCTTCCCCATTCTGACATTTGGTCGGAACAGTAGCTGAACCTCTTGACTATGTCTGCATGTTTTTATGCATTGAGTTGCTGCAATATTAGATATTTGCATTAACACCCATGTGTATGTAATAATGAGGCCATTGAGTGTATGAAATCAATGCAACACTCACAAAATGCTGGAGGAACTCAGCAGGCCAGGCAGCATCTATGGAAAAAAGTGCAGTCGATATTTTGGGCCGAAACCCTTCAGCAGGACCATAGAAACAAGGATGAGGAGTAGATTTAAAAGGTGGGGGAGGGGAGAGAGAAGCACAAGGTGTTAGATGAAATAGAGAGGGGAAGGGATGAAGTGAATAGCTGGGAAGTTAAATGGAGAAAGAAATACAGGAGTGGAGAAGGGGGAGTGTGATAGGTGGGGATAGAAGGCCATGAAAGAAAGAAAAAGGGGGAGGAGCACCAGAGGGAGGCAATGAGCAGGCCCATCTTCAATGCTTCAGCACAGTGGCATAGCAGCTCGTGCAGTACTATTACAATTCAGGACAGAGTTTAGAGTTCAATTCCAATGCTGTCTTTAAGAAGTTTGTACATTCTCCTCATGACTTCTTGACCAAGCCTGTGTGCTCTAACGCATGGGTTGATCCCACATGGTTGGCTGATTAACAAAGAGGTACACAGGTGTACCTAATAAAGTGGCCACTCAACAAAGTGTACCTAATAAAGTAACTACTCAATTTTCATTGGCCCCAAAACACTTCACGTAAAGTACTTCTGCGGGTTCTGAGGCAATACTAGGAAACCAGAAACCAATTTCTAATTAGTTAAATGTGTTTGTTATTGTGACAGGTGCCGTTACAACGTAGAAAATTTTGTTCGCTTGTTGATCATGCCATGGATAAGTCCACTGAAGTAGTTAAAAGAAAACAATGCAGAGTATAGTTTAGCAGCTACAGAGAGTGCAGTGCAAGGACCACAAAGAGATAAACTGGGAGATACAGAAAGTATTAGCATCAAGAAATCATCTTTACCATATGAGTAGACCATTTGAGAATCTGATAACAGCAGGATAGAAACTGTGCTTGATTCAGGTGGTATGCACTTTAAACTTTTTGTGCTTTCTATCCTGCTGGAGAGGGGAGACGAGAGAATAGGCAGAGGGTAGGAAGGGCTCGTGATTTGGTGGCTGCTTTCCCAAGGCAGAGGAAACTGCAGATGGAGGCGGCTCCCCGAATGAAGAATGTGATCGAGGGCCAGACATGATCATCTCCTTTCCAAATTGATCAAAAAATAAATATTGGCTCGATAACTTTCTGGCTTTTATTCCAAATAATACCCTGGAATCTTGCATTCTCATGAGGGAGCCCAAGAGCGTTTGATTTAACATCAGATCCATAAGACAAGTAAATATCGTTACTCAGCTACAAGTGCTGCCAACTGATTAAAACCAGCCTCCAGCAAATAGGACAACCGGCCTGTTTTTGTGTTAACTTTTAGTTTCTCTCGGCAGCTTGAGGTATTGGATTCACATTTCCATAGGCCAACTTATAGGGATGAAGCCAACAAGGAAGAAAGCATAAAAATATGTATTTCTCAAAATACCTTAAAAGCAAAAAAATGAGTTCTATTATGACTCGACGTTGCCATGTATACAGAATGGTGCAATTGTGTTGTCCTCCAGCTGTTTGTTTGTGTGTAAAATAATGGTCGGCATGGTGGCATAGTGATTAGAGCCAGTGACCTGGGTTCAATTCTGCCACTGCCTGCAAGGAGTTTGTATGTTATCACCATGACCGTGTGGGTTTCCTCCGGGTGCTCTGGTTCCCACAGCCCCCCCCCCCCATTCCAAAAACATACTGGTTAGAAAGAAATTGGTCACATGGTTGTAATTGGGCACCGCAGGCTCGCCTTTAGACGCAGGCCCTATGTCTCTAAATAAAATAATAATTATAGGTCATTGCAACGTGACATATTTAAACTGAGAAATTAAAGGACATTTGCTTCCAAGTGAGAAGATTCATCTTATGATGGTGTAATTACATCCGCTTGTCTTCTCAGTGTTGAAACAAATAATTTTCGGCGACCATACAGCTTCACCAGACAAAAGCATTTTAATTTGCCTCATGGAGAAGTATAATGAAAATTAAATGATTATAGGAAACAAATTATTAGAAAGAATAGCCATAAGGGTTGAACAAATGATAGGTTTCTCAGTGATTAGAATACAAGGACTCCCTAATCCCTCTAATCACCAACAACTTGTATTTTCTCACTATTCAAGAATATTCTGCCTTTCTACTAAAGTGAGTGACCTCATACATTTTCACCCTCTTATCCCTCCATCTGCCATCTGCTCAGTCACTCTAAATTCCCTTGAGGCCTCTATGCATGTTCATAGTCCACTCTGCCACCTAGCCTGGTCTAAAATTAGAGATAACAGCAGTATATATACACACACACACACACATAAGAGTTGTTAAGAATTTTCCACGGACTTGTGGTAATTTTATGTATTGCACTATACTACTGCCACAAATATAATACTAATTTCATGACATACATGAGTGATGATAAACCTGATTCTGATACGGGCTTCTGTTGTGGACTGAGATTGCGAAGGGGGCAAGGGGAAGGAAATCATGGTTTGGAAAAGGGGGAGGAAGAGGGAAACATAGAATAGTAAAGCACATTACAGGCCGTTCAGCCCACAATGTTGTGCCGACCCTCAAATCCTGCCTCACATATAACCCCCTACCTTAAATTCCTCCATATACTTGTCTAGTAGTCTCTTAAACTTTACTAGTGTGTCCACCTCCACCACTGACTCGGGCAGTGCATTCCACACACCAACCACTCTCTGAGTGAAAAACCTTCCTCTAATATCCCCCTTGAACTTCCCTCCCCTTACTTTAAAGCCATGTCCTCTGTACTGAGCAGTGGTGCCCTGGGGAAGAGGTGCTGGCTGTCCACTCTGTCTATTGCTCTTAATATCTTGTACACCTCTATCATGTCTCCTCTCATCCTCCTTCTCTCCAAAGAGTAAAGCCCTAGCTCTCTTAATCTCTGACCATAATCCATACTCTCTAAACCAGGCAGCATCCTGGTAAATCTCCTCTGTACCCTTTCCAATGCTTCCACATCCTTCCTATACTGAGGCGACCAGAACTGGACACAGTACTCCAAGTGTGGCCTAACTAGAGTTTTATAGAGCTGCATCATTACATCTCATCCCTTAAACTCCATCCCTCGACTTATGAAAGCTAAACTTTCTTAACTACCCTATCTACCTGTGAGGCAACTTACAGGGATCTGTGGACATGTACTCCCCAGATCCCTCTGCTCCTCCACACTACCAAGTATCCTGCCATTTACTTTGTACTCTGCCTTGGAGTTTGTCCTTCCAAAGTGTACCACCTCACACTTCTCCGGGTTGAACTCCATCTGCCACTGCTCAGCCCACTTCAGCATCCTATCAATGTCTCTCTGCAATCTCCGACAATCCTCTACACTATCTACAACACCACCAACCTTTTAACAATAGAGATTCTTATAAGCAAAGATGAAAGAAAAACGGAAGGTTACGGGCTATGTAGGAGGGAAAAATTAGAACGATCTTGGAGCAGGTTAAAAGACCAGCACAATAATGGCTGAAGAGCCTGTACTGTGCCAAGTTAATTGTCATTTTGTTATAGATCAGGCCATAGGATATACCGTGTTTATTTAATGCAGTTGTGTGTTTAGTAAATTAGTAAATCTTACCAAGTGCTCCACTAATGCAACAAAATGGTCTGAAGTGCAGAAAGGATTTGTTTAGCATTAGACCCTGATGAAGGGTCTTGGCTTGAAAAGTACTCTTTTCGATAGATGCTGCCTGGCCTGCTGAGATCCTCCAGCAGTTTGTGTGTGGTGCTCATGTTCAGCATCTTGTGGTCGTCAAAGGAAAAACATGCAGAAAAATCAAGGGGATTAACTGCCCCCTACTGGCAACCTACTAGAATTGCACAGAGCTAAAGTTTGAATTTGTATTTTCATAGCCAGTACCACCTCATCTGTGACTTGTCAGTAAGGAAAACTTTGCCTGGTGTTCTAACCAGCCTTCAGTTCATAAATTAGCTACCTAGTGTTTGTAGGATCCTGCTTTATACAGCTCTACAAAACAAACACTGTACAAAATCATTTCTTGGATGGGAAAATGCTGTATGACATAGTGTACAATTGTGTTACCAAAGGCACGTTTGTCTTACCTGCTGTAAGTTAAAAAATTGCAGGAATTAATTTAGAAGAAATTATCAGCTTTGTGCATTATGACAAAATGTGCAGGGGTAACCAATCCTACAGTTTCCAGGAAGCATTTAAATCCTCCAGTGATCTTCTTTTAATCACTTCTGTTCCTCTCCACTACAAACACTGGAATTTCATCCGGTGTGGAACTACCTAATGGCATGTCATTTATTTGGCAAATTAGATCACTTCTGAGATTGTGGAAGTCCTGGCTGTCTTAACGTTGAGGACTCATGAAGATTTTTCTTGGAACACAGTGACTCGGTCCGTGATAACCTCAGATTTCCACTTGGAACAGTTTGTCACTGGCATATAATTGGATATCAGACAGTGAGCCCTCCCCAGCTGAGACACAGCAGGAAATGCAGTTTCTTCCTAATGTGACCACAAAGCTATCCACTATGTTGCATCTCGATTATTGAACTAGATGGAGATACCTTAGTCCTGTTTGATAAGTATAGCGGAGAGTCTGTGGCATGGAAGAACGTATCTGGTTAATTGGTGGGACAGACTGTAAGGGCTGAATAGGCTTCTATTATAGGTAGGCACTTAGATTCAGCTGAGGGTCTCCAAATAGAGACAGCCAAAAGTGTCATCAGCCCTGATTTGATTTCCCATCTTGTCAGAAGTAATCATTTCCACAGAGCGTGACTGATTTATAGTTAGCATGCTTGTTATAAGGACGTTTCCAGGAGGACTAGTGGGCGCAACCTCTGAATAGAAAGACATCCCCCTTTTTTCAGAGATAAGGCAGAGTTTATTTAGCCAGAGGGCAAGGAGTCTGTTGAATTCATTGCCACAGTGAAGGCCAAGTCTTTGGGTATATTTAAAGATTGATTTTTGATTAGTAAAGACATCAAAGATTATAGTGAGAAGGTAGAAGAATGAGAGGGAAAATAAAGTAGCCGTTATTGAATGGCGAAGCAGGTGAATGGACCAAATGGCCTTACTCTGGTCCTAAGTCTGTGCTCTTATGGTAAGAATACACAATGGTGTATGTTTGACCCAGATGCTAACCAATAAACAGTAAGAATTAATTAATTATTATTACTTTGTAATTCAGTTCACGGAACATAATGTTGACATCGAAGACTGCTGATGCTGGGATCTGGAGCAACAAACAAATGGCTGGAGGAACTCAGTGGGTCCAGCAGTCTTTGGGCTGTGGGAGGAGGCTCCAGCACCCGGAGGAAACCCATGTGGTCGCAGGGAGATGTACAAACTCCTTACAGGCAGTGGTGGGGAATTGAACCTGGGTCACCTGCACTTTAAAGGGTTGTGCTAACTGTGTAGTCGTGGTTAGTACAATTACTTCTTGCTGCTGCTGAGGTAGCAATGTCCTGGTGTCATGGGGTTCTCCCCCTTCCAATACCTCCTGCCCCCTCCATCTGGCAGTGAGCTTTAGAACTTTGGTTAAATGGCACACAGAATTGCTTCATGAATGGGGAGGGTCCAATCATGATTTCTTTTGCTCACTTTGGCAGCCTCAACACCTAAGCCATGATTTACCCTAACCGCCGTTAATGCCACTCCTGCCCTTCTTACCCCATCCCTGACATATTTAGTTGTTTGTTTTTTTTTCCTCTCTCTCTGCCCATCACCCTGCCTGTTCTCTTTCTCCCTCTGGTGCTCCCCCTTTCTTTCTCCCGAGGCCTCCCATCCCATGATCCTTTCCGTTCTCCAGCTCTGTATCACTTTCGCCAATTATCTTTCCAGCTCTTAGCTTCATCCCACCCCCTCCGGTCTTCTCCTATCATTTCGCATTTCCCCCTCCCCCCACTACTTTCAAATCTCTTAGTATGTCTTCTTTCAGTTAGTCCTGACGAAGGGTCTTGGCCCAAAACATCGACAGCGCTTCTCCTTATAGACGCTGCCTGGCCTGCTGTGTTCCACCAGCATTTTGTGAGTGTTGTTGTTTGAATTTCTAGCATCTGCAGATTTCCTCATGTTTGCATGATTTACCCTGAAAGGATCTAGTCTCATCATAGCTTCTCTATTGAGGAGCTTCTATTCAGCTGGTGTCTGAGTCGAACCATCACCCTTTTGGCATGAAGAGTGCAGCCAGGAACATTCAGAGGCAGGGGTGAGTGAGGACCAAAGCCAAGAAAGCGGATCAGCTTTCTCTCGGGATCTTGGATGTCTTGGTTCTGTGGGCTCCAAGGTGAATGATGAGATTAATATGGAGCCATCAATGGGCCAAGTGTGACTGGGACAGTATTGGTATTGATTCATTATTGGTATTGGTGCACTGAGAGTCTTTTGTTTTGACAGGGTCATTCTAAACATTAAATATATCAAAATAATGCAAAGAAAAACAGAATGGAGAATATAGTGTTGTAGTGGACGGGCAGGTAGATGCATAAAATGCAAGGACCATAATGAAGTAGATTAGGGGAACCAGGATTCGTCCATTTGTGTAAGAGAATTCCGTTTCAAGAGTTTAAGATGACATTGATCCTGGTGGTAGAAAACATGCTGTTATGTTTTTACATCTTCTGCCTGATAGTAGAAGAGAGAATGGAAGCGGTGGGAGGCACCCATGATTATGTTGGCTTGAGGCAAAAGATCAGCCATGAATATACTGAATGGTCAAGCTAGCCTGAGGAACCACATGCTGCCTGTTGCTTCTATTTCTTACGTTCTTCCTAATACATTGTTAACCATAAAATCTTTTCAAAAAAATCTATAAATGACATTAAAAGTTAGTCATTAACATGCATTACACATAAAGAAAATAATCTGACTGTTGTTATCTGGTCTATGCAGTCAAGTCAAATCAAGGTTACTGTCATATGTAAATGTTCAATAAAATACAGGTACAATGAAAAGCTTGTTTGCAGCAGTATAAGTATCAGAGGCACATACTGTACGTTCAGACAACATAGAATATTAATGTGTATAAATACAAGAATGTCTGCAGATGCTAGGTGTTGAAAGCATTCGCCATAATCGGGACTACCCTGGGGCCAAACATTTTAATTCTGATTCCCATTCCAATGTGTTGATCCATGGCCTCCTCTTGTGCCAAGATGAGGCTGCCCTCAGGGTGGAGGAGCAACACCTTATATTTCATCTGGGTAGCTTCCAACCTGATGGTGGGAATATCAATTTCTCCTTCCAGTAAAAAAATGTTTCCTTCCCCTCTCTTCTATTCCTACTCTGACTTTTTACCTCTCCTCACCTGCCCTTTCCCCTCCTCCTTCCTTTTCCCAGGATGGTCCACTTTCCTCTCCTATCCGATTCTGTCTCCTCCAACTCTTGACCTTTCCCACCCACCTCGTTTCATCTGTCACCTTCCAGCTAGCCTCCTTCCCCTCCCACTTCCATATTTTTATTCTGACATCTTCCCCCTTCCTTCTTAGCCCTGAAGAATGGTCTCGGCCCAAAACATTGACCATCTATTCATTTCCATAGGTGCTGCCTGACCTAGTGAGTTCCTCCAGCATTTTGTGTGTTGGTGTTTTTAATTATATGTAAATTCTACAAAACAGTACTGTTATGTACCCCGTAACTGGTTAACTTACCAGCAAAGATAGAGAGGTCTGTTGAAGTCTGATGGTACTATTTTTAACAGTATTTATTGGTAAAAAGACACAAAAATAATATCAATGCAAACATACAGATAATATACGTCGTCAATACTAAATCTAAAAGTGCGGGTATAATAATAATCAATAAGAAATAGCTCTATCGTTGTCTAGGGGATAATGTATTGTCCGATGGAAATATAAAAGTCACTCAGTTCATTCAGGCTGAAGCTTTTGGTTGGAGAGAGAGACGGATTTTTAGAACTTGCCCGTTTTCCTTTTTATGATGTCGATCCTTCGAAATGTCATCGGTGGTGATCTCTTCTTTAGCTAAGCTGTCTTCCGTGGTAAGGCCTCAATCCCGGGCAACGGGAAAGGGTACACGTGGGCCCTCCACCGGCTGTCACTATTAAACGCTGTCATGGGAGTTCTAGCGTTTCTCCTGGTGCGTCTAAAGGGGCTGTTCCCCAGACCCTCTTTTATCCTTACTCACAGGGTCTCAGAAATCAATTAGGTTGGGATGGTGCCATCCCTCAACCAGCCCACTTTGGTCATTCCCTGAGTGCTTCAAATAAATAGTACAGTACTCAATACACAATTCCGTCTCCAAGAGACAATGGTTGTTTCCCGTGGCTTTGTATCGCTGAGGGGCCAGGACATTCCAAACCCCTTGTGGATTCTGCGTGTCTTTCTCTCATTTCCTGGGTCTCCTGACCTGAATTAATAGCGATATTGTGATTCTCAAAAAAGAGGGGGCTACTTTGTACCCTTCGGCCCCTCAGAGTTGGGGCACAGGCGTAACACCCCCTTTCTTCAACGCGTTTTTACCATCGGTAAAAATGAAGTAATACAGAGTCTTACAGGGTTTTAGAATCTAACACAATAGAACAGTTTTTTTTTCACTACAGAGTAATACAGTTATGCATTCAATTCAGCATCTAAACAGTTAATGATTACATTGTCATTCCTTTAATATCTTAACATCTTGTACCTTACTAAAGTCTTGTAGCATCAGACTCCAATTTAATAACCACCTTTTTTTTTCTTCAGCAAACAAAAACTAAAGAGTTGTGACCTTAGCTTACGTGTATACTACAAAAGTTCATGCAAAATACTAACCTTTATGTTACTTTCAAACTTAACAGTCAAGCTTCCATGGGAGGTTGTCTTTATTATTCACATGCTTTGCGGAAATCCCTTAAGACCGGCTTCTGCTATTTAAAAATGGTGCCCCATTAACCCTCGCCTCTTTTCCAGTTAATTCCCATGTGGTGAGCTTGTACACCCTGGCGAAATAGGCTTTTGCCCGCTCCTTTCATAGGAGTCATTTTATCAACAATGTGTTCCAAACTTAGACCATTTTCCGAATTTCCACACAATTCTCTAATTTTACGCAAGTTGCTAGTTTTCTCTTCAGGACCCTTCAGGCGATTATTTCTCAACGCCAGCGATCCCTCTTTGTTCAAACAGCATTTCGAATTCTGCGGTTTCACACCACACTCTGGAATAACAATAGCATGTGGGGCCCCTTTACCTTCCAACTCAACCTGTGATTGATTCACAGGTACCGCGGTACCAAGCCATTGTCTCTGTAGTCTGGTTGCTGCTTCTGACATCAGTCCAGACTTTAAATTTTCTTCATTCAATTTGGGAACTACACTTTTCCCTTTTCCTTCAATAATAATATTCATCTCCCCACTTTTGATCTCCGCATTAATTTTTAACACACCTTCGAGCACAAACACCTGGGAACTCTCACTTCCCACTATTACCAAGGTTAACCCTTTCTTCCCTGAACCAATTCTATCTGACCCACGAGGACTGCATTCCTTTTCAACTGAATCAAATACCTCAGACGTTTTCTGAGCTCCATTACTAGGTTCAGTACCACGTGCATCCACATCTTGGACACACTCAAATGGGACATTTGCCTCTTCCAGGCTTTCAATTCCCGTACCTGGTCCAAATTCTAAATTCCCCTGATTCTCCCAGCTACTCTCTGGGCAACTCCCTTCCGGAGTAAACTCAACCCCGCGGGCTGAAACAACCTCATCTGTCAACTCAGCAGACTTCTTCGAGGTAAGGGCACCCTTTTCATCTAGGACTGCCCTCATTTCATTATCGGGAACACCTTTAGAATTTTCAACTTCTTCAAACAGTTCTGCCAAACCAGACAGATCATCCATGTCCAACTCTGGACCTTTTAACAGCTCTATCTGTTTCTCATCTCTATTTCCCGCCTCTAGAACTTTTCTCCTCGCTAAAGGCAGGTCTACCTCCTCTCCCTTACACTCTTTCACTTTACTACTCTTCGTTTTACCACCTTCTAAACCCTCATGGTACAGGGTTGGTAAGAACATCTTGGTCAAATCGATACTGGCCGGATTTAAACCACTCTCTATCTCAGCTGCCTTTCTCGACATGCTGCAAGTGATCGCGCATGCGGGATAGATCTTGGAATCTAGGGGCAGAGCCTCCACCGGCTGTCTGGTCAGCGTCATTGCTGACCAAACCTTACCACCGGCTAAATCATTACCCAGAAGGATGTCCGCGTCAGTTCTCAGGAATTCTGATCACACCCCCATTTCAACTGGTCCAGATACCAGCTCACAATTCATAATGATCCTATGCAAGGGCACTGTTTCTGTCCCTTTTCCTATTCCTTTCACAGCTACCATTCCCATCTTGCGACCAAAATCCAGTACCTTACTGCTAATCAAGGACAGTTCCGTGTCTCTCCAGATCCGCACTGGAACTGGTGGGTCTCCCTCTCTCACAGACACGGTTCCGTTTGACATACAAGTCTCAGACCCTTCTCGTACTCTGTCTACCCGGGGCTCTCTTGTCGATTTACTGATTACCACGGCACATCCTATAGGGACTGCTGCTTTCCCTTTTCCTGTCTCCTTCCTCGGAGCAAAGCACCTAGATGCAATATGTCCCCCCTTTCCACAATTAAAACAGGTCAAGCCTGGAAATCTCTGGCTGTCTTGCCTCTCCCCCTCAATCTTACCACTAGCTCCCAGCGGGATCTCTGGCTCAGCCGGCGGGCTTTCTCTATTGTTCCCACGGTCTCTCTGGTAACTTTAATTCGAGGAAAACTTTGTCTTGTGGGTTAGGGCATATTCATCTGCGAACCTAGCAAATTCGGAGATGGACTTATTCAGCTTCTCATTCAAATACATTCGGATATCCTCTGAAACACAACCTCACAACCTTTAAATTCTTCAATCAGAATTAACTCCCTGAGATGCCAAAAATCCTCTTCCACTGTTTCTTCTGTACACCAACGGTCCAAGAGCACACCCTGCTCATAGGCAAACTTGGTATACGTCTGATTCCACCCTTTCTTTAAATTTCTGAACTTTTGTCTATACGCTTCAGGTACCAATTCGTAAGTCCGAAGAATGGCCTCCTTTACCTTGTCATAATTCTCCACCTCTTCCTCCATGGACAACGCTGCATATGTCCATTGTGCCTTCCCTTTTAACACACTTTGTAACAACACCACCCACTGCTCTTTGGGCCACTTCTGATTCATTGCCACCGTTTCAAAAAGCAAGAAATAACTATCAACTATCAACTATCGAACGGAGGTACTAACCTCAACTCCCGACTAACATTAAACCATTCCTCTCGGTCTGACCCTTGAGCTCTTTGCTCTTGCCTTAACTTCTCCATATCCAAGTCATGTTGCCTCTGTTTCTCTGCCTCCTCATACTCTCTCTCCTTCTCGGCTCTCTCCTTTTCTTTCTCAGCTCTCTCCCTCTCTTTTTCAGCTGCTTCCAGCTGTTTTATCTGCACTTCATGCTCCCTTTGCTTCTCAGCTCTGTCCTGCTCTAACTCCTTTAGCTGGAGCTCATGCTCCCTTTGCTTTTCGGCTGCTTCCAGCTGTTTTAACTTAATTTCCTGTTCCAACCTTAATTTCTCCAACTCTAACTGAGCCGTCCCACTAGCTTGTACCTTTTCAGGGATATTTTCCAATACCTCAGCTGCAAACACATTCTTCCCAATATAATACTGAGTTATGGCCCTTTGCACCTCCCGCTTTTTCATTGACAACCTCACCTCTGCGAGGTTAAGTCCCTTCGCCATATTTATCAAGTCCGATTTGGTGGCCACCTCTAGCGCCTCCAGAGTTGGGTTTTCTATAAATTCATCCACGTCCATCTTTGCTGGTTTCCCGTCTGGCTACCCACATAACCAGATCCAAGTTTGGACTTACAAGCCCGATTCACTGGCCTCCCAATTTGGTATCAAATCCCGAGACGAGAACCCCAAGTTGTTACGTACCCCATAACTGAGTAACTTACCAGCAAAGATAGAGAGGTCCATTGAAGTCTGATGGTACTATTTTTAACAGTATTTATTGGTAAAAAGACACAAAAATAATATCAATGCAAACATACTGATAATATACGTCGTCAATACTAACTCTAAAAGTGCAGGTATAATAATAATCAATAAGAAATAGCTCTATCATTGTGTAGGGGATAATGTATTGTCCGATGGAAATATAAAAGTCACTTCAGTTCATTCAGGCTGCAGCTTTTGGTTGGAGAGAGAGACGGATTTTTAGAACTTGCCCGTTTTCCTTTTTATGATGTTGATCCTTCGAAATGTCGTCAGTGGTGATCTCTTCTTTAGCTAAGCTGTCTTCCGTGGTAAGGCCTCAATCCCGGGCAATGGGAAAGGACACACGTGGGCCCTCCTCCGGCTGTTGCTATTAAACGCTGTCACGGGATTTCTAGCATTTCGCCTGGTGCGTCTAAAGGGGTTGTTCCCCAGACCGTCTTTTATCCTTACTCACGGGGTCTCAGAAATCAATTAGGTTGGGATGGTGCCATCCCTCAACCAGCCCACTTTGGTCATTCCCTGAGTGCTTCAAATAAATAGTACAGTACTCAATACACAATTCTGTCTCCAAGAGACAATGGCCGTTTCCCGTGGCTTTGTATTGCTGAGGGGCCAGGACATTCCAAACCCCTTGTAGATACTGCATGTCTTTCTCTCATTTCCTGGGTCTCCTGACCTGAATAAATAGCGATCTTATGATTCTCAAAAAGGAGGGGGCTACTTTGTACCCTTCGGCCCCTCAGAGTTGGGGCACAGGCGTAACAGTACAAAATGAGACATTAGTGCAAAAGAAAATATAATTGGAGACCTGATCAAATCAGAAATAATTTCTATGTGTCAAAATGTTAGTGTTTGCTTTCTTGCAGACCCTCCAATGAAACCACGCCTTTCATTCTGCACATCGTATTGGACCTCATTTGCAGTACAGAGCATTGTTTGTAATTGGGATCCAGGATCTGAAACATACCTGGAAACAAACTTCACATTACATGTGTCAGAGTGAGTAATATGATTCAATATTTCACTTTGTTCAAAACTGGGCGCTACTGTTACTTACTTACTGCCTGTTACACCTATGGTGTTTAGGGCAGCAATGAAGGTCCTCCATCTCTGGCGGTGTTCAGGGCTTCCTTCATCATGTCAGTAGTTATTTTTTCTCAGTTTTCACCACTTAATCATACAAGTCCCAGGTGGAGACGCAGGAATACCATCACACTCAGATGATGAAGGATTCTTCATTGTTGTTTCTGCAATCATTTTGTTTCACCAGTCAGAGTTCTGAGTTCTGAGCTGAACCCCTGAACCTGGAGGAGTGGTGAGTCACTCTTAGAATGGCCTCTACACTTTGACCTGTTTGAGATGGGTGACCCTATCAAAGCCCAAACTGTTCGTTCATTTCCATGGATGCTGCCTGATCAGCTGAATTCCTCCAGCGTTTAATGTGTGTTCCTTTGGATATCCAGCATCTGCAGAATCTCTTGTGTCCTTGATCCTGTATATTTCTGTTTATATCACCGATGTGAGCCATAAATTCCAGAGACTTGGAACATAAATCTAGAGTAGCAGCTCTGTAAAATAAACTCTTCTTGGGCTTATAATCAATATCTGTACCCGGCTGTAAGACCCAGAAGAGTTTATTCATCATGCCCTCTGGGAAAGCACTAGATCCTTTTTCAATTCCATGAAATGTTAATTGAGGCCTAAATTGTTGGAAGTGCTGTCTTTCTGATGTGACATTATACCGCAACTCTGCTTTCTTGTGGAAGTTGAAAGACCCTCCCAGCACTATATTAAGGAGCAGGTGTCCTAGCCAGCATATTTCCCTTATTCAACATTGTTAAGAGATAGATTTATTATCTCATTGGCATCTTTGGAAACATGTTATACATTGCAAATTTGGTGATATGAGCTTTCTGTATTACAGTAGTGGCTAATTAAAATGATCGTGGCCACTTCTGGAAATCCCGAAAGCAACATGAAAAATTTGTCCCACCTAAATTGTAGCGGGTAGGCTCTCAGGGTCAGTATCCTAGTTACTGCACAGTGTCTAACATCGGATCTACTCGAATTCTGTGCCAATTATTTAGCTTTGTGTATGTGCTCTTCGGTGATTACGTTAAAGACAGGCAACTTTCAACTAAATTGCTATGTTTCTTGACCATTTCAGAACTACTGGAAATTGCACTACCAGATATTTAAAACCAAAGAATTGTACTACAAATAAGACCAAGAACTCATGCACAGTCCTTGTTTCAAATTTGATATCCTACCATGACATCTGGGTTACAGCTGAGAATGCACTTGGAACAGCAATGTCCAACCACAAGTGCCTTGATGGCATGCTAATAGGTAATATGGAATCTTTTATCATATGTTTAAAAAAGAAACATTAAAAATATAGTCCTGTGTTGCAAGATTTTATTAAGTTTTGACAAGGATTATACAGATATTTTGATTGATATAACTAACTGCTAACATGCATGCAGATAAAATTGTATGTTAAGTTGTGAAAGATAAAAGCTAATTTGCTCTTTGGAAAGGTAAATATGTCACAGTTAAATCAGCTTTTGTAACTCATCTGTAGAAATGTCAATATACCTCTGTGGTCACTTTATTAGGCATCTCCTGTAACTAATAAAGTGGCCACTGGATGTATGTTCATGGTTTCTGTTGCTGTAGCCCATCCACTTCAACGTTCAACATGTTGTGCATTTAGAGATGCTCTTCTGCACACCACTGTTGTAACACATGGTTACTGTTGCCTCCATGTGGGTTTGAACCGGTCAGGCCATTCTGCTCTGGGTTCTCTCAGTAACAAGATGTTTTCACCGACAGAACTACCGCTCACTGGATTTTCTTTGTTTCTTTCGCACCCTTCTCTGTAAACTCTAGAGTCTGCTGTGCATGAAAATCCGACAGAGATCTACAGTTGCTGAGATACTCAAACCACCCCATCTGGCACCAACAATCATCCTACAGTCAAAATCACTTGGGTGCATTTCCTCCCCATTCTGATGTTTGGTCTGAACAACCACTGAACCTCTTGACCATGCATGCATGTTTTTATGCATTGAGTTGCTGCCGTACGATTGATTAAATTTTGCATTCGTGAGCTTGTGTACAAGTGTACCTAATAAAGTAGTTACTGGGTGTAGAAAGTAATTTAATCTTAAAACTCCAACATTATTTGTTTAGTTTAATTTGGGTTGTTTAAATAAACTATTCCTTTGTCATTTAACATGACTAGTTCCTTTATATTTCAGAGCGTTTTTATTAGAAATTATTGTTTAGCAACTAGTGGCTGCTGGTTGTACTTGATTTGATATTTGTTACTGATAATTCTGGGAGCACCTTGATAAGTATTGACCTTCATGTCATAACTGGACACTTGCTTCACTGACCTGTTGATTAGGACTAAAGTTCAAAGATGTGGCCAAGTGGTTAAGGCACTGGACTAGCGAAATGAAGGTCATGAGTTCGAGCCCCAGCCGAGGCGACGTGTTGTGTCCTTGAGCAAGGCACTTAACCACACATTGCTCCAGTCCACCCAGCTGAAAATGGGTACCGGCAAAATGCAGGGAGTTAACCTCTCGATAGACTGGCATCCTATCTGTGGGGTGTCTCGTACTCTCAGTCGCTCATGTCTTATCTCCCAGTGGCCACCCATTTCAAATCTACTTCCTATTCCCATTTCTTTTTCCATTCCAACATGTCAGTCCATAGCCTCCTTTGCTGCCGCAATGAGGCCATACTCATTTTGGAGGAGCAACACAATGACGGGTAGCCTCCAACCTGATGGCATGAACATCGATTTCTTGAACTTCCTGTAATTGACCCACTGCCCTTCACCATTCCCCATTCCAGTTTCCCTCTCTCACCTTATCTCCTTAGCTGCTCATCACCTCCCTCTGGTGCTCCTCCCCCTCCCCTTGATTCCATAGTCTTCTACCCTCTCCTATCAAATTTCTACCTTCTCCAGCATCTCTTTCACCAATCAAGTTCCCAGCTCTTTACTTTACCCACTCCCCCAGTTTCACCTACCTCCTACTTCTTTCTCTCCTCCTCCCCTCCCTCACCTTCTTTATCTGACTCTTACCTCTTTTTCCAACCTTGATGAAGGCTCTCGACCCGAAATGTCAACTGTTTACTCTTTTCCATAGATGCTGCCTGGTCTGCTGAGTTCTGAGTTCCTTCAGCATTTGGTGTGTATTACTGTAAAGTTAAGTGAAGTGATCCACTCTGATAACTCGGTGGGAATATGCAAATGACTTGTGCTTATGTTACTTCTGCTTGGAGAAGAGTATTGAGAGACACTGAGTGTAGTAATTACCCTTTTGTGATTATGGTTTCTCAATCTACTATAGTTAGTCTATATTTATACTATAGCTAGAGGACATTTACTCATTCTGTCATTTTCAAATAGTATGTTTAAAAATTATCCCCTTATAAACTGTAAGGGGAGTGGGTCAATTATTATATTTTGTTTTATTATTCAATTATACGATGTGTGCATTGTTTGCAAGGACAGTATCGAATACGCATCTCTAACAAACATCTTGGGACGGTGATGTTCAACCATTACAATCCCTGTAACGATGATACATTCACAGCATTATTGGCTAGTGAGTACCAAGATTTTGACCAATTGATGATGAAGAACGCCAGCATACTTTCAGGTCAGGGTTTTGATTTGCAAGGCGGCTTGCAGGAATATCATGTTCAGTCTAGGTATTTGACTTTAGAGCACTGTACCCAGATGTGACACAGTCAACATACTGTTTCTCCCACTGAAGATGATACTGGTGAAACTAGTCATGTCCTTTAGTACCACTTGGGTGATAGTGCATAGGGAGTCCATTTCATTCAGTTTTTTTTTTCTCTCAATGAATCAAGTGTCCTTTCATATCCTCCATTCAGTAAAATAATGTCCAATCCTTTACCTTGGCTCCAATTTTCTCGCCAATCCCCATATCCATTTTACTTTATGGATGGACAATCAATCTATGTATATAAAGCTGTCTTATGCATTTATATTTATTGCATTTTTAATTTATTATTGTGTTTTTTTTTAAATTGTATGTTTTTTGTGCTGTGTCAGATCAGGATTTACAATTATTTCATTCTCCCTTTACATCTGTGTACTGGAAATGACATTAAACAGTCTTCAATCTTGAACACGAGAAATAATGCAGATCCTGGAAATTCAAGCAACACATTCAAAATTCTGGAGGAACTCAAATCGATGAGCTCAGCATGGGTACATATAAGTGTCACTGTGGGAAGAGAGAGAGTCCAGGTAGGTGTGGGAATCCACACATTTATAAAAGATATCAGTAGACAAACTGACTCCAGTTGAGAAACTGTCACAAATGGACTTCATCAACTTTGCCTCCAACTTCCACTCTGCTCTCAAATTTACCTACGCCATTTTCAACACCTCTTTTCCCTTCTTTCCCTTTCTCAATCTCTCTGACTGTATCTCTGGAGACTGTTTATCTACTGATATTTTTTATAAACCCACTGATTCTCATAGCTACCTGTATTATACCTCTTCCCATCCTGTCACTTGTAAAAGTGCCAGTCTCTTCTCTCAGTTGCTCTGTTTCTGCCTCATCTGCTCTCAGGATGAGGCTTTTCATTCCAGAACTAATGAGATATCCTCCTCCTTCAAAGAAAGGGGCATCAACATCAACATCAACATTCTTTCAGCATCAACACTGCCCTCACCCCAATCTCTTCTATTTCGTGCGTGTCTGCCCTTGCCCCATCCACACACCACCCCACCAGTGATGGGTTTCCCCTTGCCCTTTCCTACCACCCCATCAACCTCCATGTCCAACACATAACTTTCTGTAACTTCTGCATCTGCAATGAGATCCCACCACCAAGCACATCTTTCTCCCCCTCCCACCACTACTTTCCAGTTTCCACAGGGATTTCTCTCTACGCGAACATTGTCCCTCCTCACTGATCTCCCTTCTGGTACTTATCCTTGCAAGCAGAACAAGTGCCACACCAGCCCATACACCTTCTCCCTCACTACCATTCAGGGCCCCATACAGTCCTTCCACGTGAGACAACTTCACCTGCGTGTCCATTGTGACATCTACTGTATCCTGTGCTCCCAGTGTGGCCTGCTGCATATCGGTGAGACTTGCCATAGATTTGAAGACTGATTCACCGAGCACTGATACTCCACCTACCTGAAAAAGCAAGATATTCCAGTGGCCAACCATTTCAATTCTACTTCCCATTTCCATTTCAACATGTCAATCCATGGCCTCCTCTGTCGCCGTGATGAGGCCACACTCAGGTTGGAGGAGCAACACCTTACATTCTGTCTGGGTAGCCTCCACCCTGATGGCATGAACATCGCTTTCTCTAACTTCCATTAGTTGCCCCATCCCTTTAACATTTTCCCATTCCCGTGTCTCTCTCTCAACTTATCTCCTTAACTGCCCATGAACTCCCTCTGCCGCTCCTCTCCTTCCTTTTCCCCTCCATGGTCTTCTACCCTCGCCTATCAGTTTCTCCCTTCTCCAGCTCTTTACTTCACCTTTCCCCTTTTCCACTTTCATCTTTCACCTGCCACCTTGTACTTCTTCATCCCCTCCCCCACCTTCTTGCTCTGACTTTTCATATTTTTTTCCCAGTCCTGATGAAGAGCCTCGGCCTGAAACGTCAATTTTCCATAGCTTTTCCACAGCTGAGTTCCTGGCCTGCTGCGTTTCTCCAGCATTTTGTGCGAATCTTGAATCTTGAATTAATACCCCAGATCCCAAAAAACAATCTCAACCTTGACTCATACTCAATAACTGAGGACATCTGAAGTCTCCAGGAGAAGGAATTCCAAAGATTCACAACCACTGTGACGAAAGCAGCTTCTCTTTTCAGTCTGAATGACTGACACCTTATCCTGACGTAAATCACCAGTTCAAGAAATGCCTATGAAAGGATTGGGCAATCTACATTTGTGAAACTCTCTTGTCAGAACATTAATCGTCTTGCCATTCATTTTTCTGAATTCTAGTTATTATTACCAAATGGTACTATAAAAATAAACAATTTAAAGTCATTAGGAATTGTTTAGTGCTTAGAACTGGAGTCTCCCACGTATGTAAAAGCAAGGTAATAAATTTTGTTTTCCCAGTTACATGTGAAAACGCACCAAAAGTCTTTGAAGAAGTGACCAAACAGTATTCCTGCTCAGAAGAACAATATCTCATTAAAGATGCAGGAATGAATGTAGTGAACCTAAATTTCATTGCCTCTAAAGTAAATACGTTCGTTCTTAACTTGAGGATAAAATACAATATATAGTAATGCAGCTGGTTAATAATATTAGCAAATAGAGTCATAGAGTATGGAAACAGGCTATTCAGCTCACTGTATCCATGCCAACAAGAAGGTACCTATTGGCATTAATCTCATTTTCCAACACTTTATATAGCTTCTAAAGCCTTGCCGATTCAAGTACTCATCTAGACATTACTCAGATGTTTTAAGTGACCCTGATTTCATCAGTGTATCTTCAGGTTCTCGCCACTCAGAGTGAGAAAGGTCCTCTTCTCATCCCCTCTGAATTCCTTGCCACTACCCTAAATCCAGGTGGGGACTAAAACCGATGTTTCATTTATCCCACAGTGAAATTCAAAGCTCCTCAAATAACTGAGATGTCACAGGATACAGAACAAAATGACTGCCTAATTGGACAGTGGAAGATGCCCTTTGAGATGATTAATCATAGCAAGGCTGCTTTTGAGATTCAGTACAAGGCACTTGATGAAGAGAAATGGATCCAGGTGATTTTTCTTATCAAATAATGGCAGAGTTTTAATCCTCCAAATCCCATCAATCCCATTAATGCAAAACTAATAAAGGAAGTAAAAATATTGATATGTATGAATATATATGTATAATTATATAAAATATAATAATTCAATAGTGCATTTCATATCAATTCCTTAATAAGACTGCATTTGTGAAAAGAAAATGTGTTTACTAATTCAGATTAATTTCAGCTAGCGCCATAATCTTTTGTAGCATTAAGACTTGTGGCTGGGTTACTAATTTCAACATGTTGATATTGCCTGTTTGCCTGCATTTAAATCATGAAATCAAAAACATGATATAGTTCAAAGTTAGTTTTATTATCAAAGTACATATATACAACCCTAAGATTCATTTTCCTATGGGCATACACAACAAATCTATAGAATTGTAAATGTAACAATCAATGGAAGACTGGGACATTCGACTAGAGTGCAGAAAACAGCAGACTGGGAAGACGCAAAAAGAAGAAACAATAATAATAAATAAATAAGCAATAACTATCAAAACATGAGATGAAGTGTCCTTGAAAGTGAGTCCATTGATTGTGGTGGTGTAACCATTCCTGAATCTGGTGGTGCGAGTTCTGTATTTAATAACGAATTACAAAGGTTATTAATAGGTTATTAATTATTATTGATTAGTCTTAACATATTTGATTAACCTGAATACAATGAGAACTTTTTAAAGTGGTACATAATTTACATTAACAGACGAAAAAATTAAACCTTGGAAATTAAAATAAATGACACATGCAAATCAATGGAACTATTTTCAAAAACAGATTACAATAGAGTTCCTACTACATAATATGTGCTATGCAGACAGCACATTCCTAGGCAGATGTGATTCTTGTATGATCATTCAAAAATATTGTTTTCCCATATTGTTTTATAGTTTAAATAATTGTTAGTCACATTTTAATAGCTCAATATCCCTAATGTGAATATTGCAGATGACACAATGATTGTTTGCAAATGATTGCTCTAAAATTAGTGTTGTTTGTAAATGAGGTGAAAGTGGGTAGTGGTGTTGATCGTGAGGATGGTTGCTGTAGTCTAAAAGCTGATATTGATTTTAGGCAAAATGGGCGATGCACTAGTGAACTGAATTTAGTCCCAGTGGGTGTGAGGTGATCTACTTTGGAAACGCTAGTAAAGGTAGGACACATACTGAATGGTAGGTTCTGGGGAAGTATAGACGAGCAGAAGGATTTGTTGGTTAGTAGGTTAACTGGCTGCTTAAGTTCTCCCAACTGTGCAATCTTGTAGAAAGATCTGAGGAGAGTTGGGGAGAATTGATGAGGGTAAAATATTGGATTGATATAGGATATAAGATTAGTGTAATAAATGTTTGGTGCTGAATATAGGCTGGAGAGATATTTTTATGCTACACCTCTTTCTATGATTCTACTTAAGGAAGTAGGAAGAAATGTTACCTGTCAAAAACTGTAATTCTGACCAAACCTTTTTCAACATATGAACAATAAGACAAAATATTTTGGTTTAAAGGGCAAGTCTCAATTTGCCACTAACAATTCTGACACCAGCACGAACATATAATGGTATGGCCTGAAGCCCCAATAGTCGCATGTGGTCATTTAAGAAAGTGAAAAGTTTACTTGGTTTGGTTTTGTAATTTATCACTTGACCAATACGTATGTATCTCCATGCTGGTTCTGGATCCATACTCTACACAGAAGCGTCTCTTTTGTTTAATGCATTTCATTAGGATAGGTGCTCTGGGACATGAAAAACCACAATATCAAACCAAGTTTCTTAATCATTCTTAATAAGTAATGCAGAAACCAAAAAACAGAGGCTGTGGTCTATGATAATGTCATTGCTAATTCTAAGAGGGAAAAAAAGCTTATGGAAATGCAAAAGAGTTGGTATGACCATGGAGGTTTTGCTTTGGTAATGTGTCTATTTTTTCCCATGGTATAACAGCTATTAGGACCCATCCGTATTACCTTTGAACTGAATGACTAGCTAAAAGACTTCTTCCCAAAACTATGCATGATTAGATACATATAGTATATAGCTAAGAATCAACATATTGGAGACACCCTAACCATCAGCATTATACGTCACTGCTGGCTAAAAACTGGACTAACCACAAGTTTTATGCCTTTAACTACGGTCATAGTGTGAATTCCTTATGATGTGACTTAACTCCTGCCACCTTTCCATCATCTAAAGGACACAAACCCTCAGTTGGATGGATTATTTTCCTTTTAAATCAGCGCCCAACCGATTTAATGTCGGGAACCCCTACCAATAACCAAGGGGCCTGTGGATCCAGTTTGGGAAATACTGCTTTAAATGGATAAGCACAACATTCAACAAAGTGGACAGCATTTTAGAAAACTCAAGAGATCCTGCAGGCCCAATATGGTCTTGATCCAAAATGTCGACTGTTTATTCCCCTTCGTCAATGCTGCCTGACCTGCTGAATTCCTCCAGCATTTGTGCATTTTATTCCTAGTCATAAGAGCTTACTTACTTACTGCCTGTTACGCCACGAGTATTTAGGGCAGCAATGAAGGCCCTCCATCTCTGGTGGTGTTCAGGACTTCCTTTATTATGCCAGTAGCTTCCTCTTAGTTTTCATTACTGTCAGTCATGCAAGCTCTAGGTGGAGACTCAGGAATACCGTTGCACTCAAATGTAGAAAGATTCTTCATTGTTGTTTCTGTAACAATTTTGTTTACCACTCGGGGTTGTTAGCCTGGAGTTGAATCCCCGAACCTGGAGGACCAGTGGATCACTGTTAGTCTGGCCCCTATCCCTTGACCTGTTTGCCATGGGTGACCCTATCAAGAGCCAAAGCATAATGCCCAGACTTCAGCCAACATAGCTGCCAGGGTCATTGAGGCACGTAAGCCACCAAACCCTACAACAAAATTGTGCTCTGCCTGGAGGTGGCTATAAAAGCACAAGAGTGATTATTGTCTTGGAAAAGAAAATAGAGTTGTGTTTCTGAAGTCCCTTCTCAACAAAATCACTGCTGGAATGCAAGCGTTCAGTTTATGCATGGCAAGCTCGACAAAGAGCAATATAAAAATCATTAGTTATTCAGCTGGGTGAGAGAACGCTCCCAATCCATTAAGCTTATTACACTGCTAATGACTATACACTTCGTAAAAATCATTGTAAGGCAAAACCTGCACAATAAGTTGCTAGTTATTGTGACTTTAGAGCTTTACTGCAATGTCTTTTTTTTAACCGAAGTCCTTTTTTTTTCTTTCTTGACACCTAGGTTCCCCTAACAGCAATAAATAGTACGTTTTTCAGGCAGTGTAACCTCTTACCGTACACCACGTACCAGCTGAAGATTCGTTGCAAGCAGAAAGCTGAGACCAGTCCGTGGAGCGAGTGGAGTAACGAGAACACATGCATGACAGCCGAGCGTGGTATGTCTGGGAACTGGTGCAGTTGTGATAAGTGACCAACTTCAGTGTGAGAAGTAAATTTATTATCAAAGTTTGTATACGTCACTATTATCCTACCTTGACGTTCGTTCTCTTGTGGGCATTCACAGTAGAACAAAGAAATACGATAGAATCAATGGAAAAAAATCTATACTCAAAGACTGACAAGCAGCCAATGTGAAAAAGAAGCCATACAGTTCAAATACAAATAATAATAACAACAAAAAAAAATAAATAAATACTACTGTGAACTTGAGTTGTTGAATCCTTGAAAGTGAGTCCATAGGTTGTGCTTGGTCCCACATTACAATAGATCACAGAATCATACCTCGCAAGTACAGGCACTTTGCCCATGATGCCTGTGCTGTACACAAGACCAAGTTAAACTAACTTCCTTCTGTCTGTACATGATCTCTATCCCACCATTCCTCGCATATTCCCGTCCGTCTAACAGCCTCTTAAATACCACTATCCTATCTGCTCCCAGCATTACCACTCTCTTTAAAAAAGAACCTGCCCATGCATGTCTCCGTAAAACCTGCTCTCAGCTTAAGTGCATATCATCTACAAAGTTGTCAATTAAGTAGCTTCTATCAGCATTGTTTTGAACGGTTCTGACCTCATGGTAGAGGAATGGGGGCATAGACATAAATTTTTACAGATGTACCTTGGAGAGCATTCTCATTGGCTGCATCACTCTCTGGTATGGGGCGGGGGGGGACACTGCAGAGGATTGCAGAAAGTTGTTAACTCAGTCAGCTCGATCATGGGCACTAGCCTCCCATCATTAAGGACTCCCGTCATCCAGGACATGCCCTCTTCCCATTGCTACTGTCAGGGAGGAGCTACAGGTCCCTGAAGGCACACACTCAACAATTCAGGAGTAGCTTATTTCCTTCTGCCATCAAATTTCTGAATGGTCATTGAACCCATAAACACTACCTCACTACTTTTTTTCTCTCTTTACACTGTTCATTTAATTTAACACACATATATATTTACTGTAATTTACAATAATAATAATGTTTTATTATTATGTATTGCAATGACCTGTTGCTCCGTAGCAGCAACTATCTTGACATTTGCCAGTGACGTTAATCCTGATTCTGATGATGACAGGCTTCTGATTTATGTTTCTGCTGCTGTGAGATTCTGCCCCTGGATTTCCAAATGTACGCTTCAAAATGTGTTTAAAATGTTTGATTAATACATAACTTTTCTCCCTATGACCTTTTACAATGTGTTCAAGCAGTTTCAAAATACAAGGAACTTCATGTGGTGATATCACGTGCAATGATGTGCCAGTACATAATTGGACAGAGCACTGAGCACGCGCGGGGTTTGCCAGAACGTTTCAGCATCTGGCTGGTTAAGACGTGTTTGTTTATTACTGTAAATAAAAGTTCACATAATTCTTCCAGAATATGATTCTTTACTGTTAACCCACGGTACGTTTAAACAGAAATAACATAACACTTAATAGCATTTTGACTAACTTCAGCTGCACCTCCTGCTGCTTTACTTTGTTGCTAACTTGCGATTAATTTGCTGATTTTTATGGTATTAGTTCCAACTCAACAACTGCAGCTCTGGAGAAGTATTGAGAAACCTAATTCAGAAGGAATTCGAAGAGTACGTCTTAGATGGAAGGTATGCTTCAATATGTTACCATATGAATGAGGTGGTTGCTGTTTATTATAATATTACTGGTACCTCTGCAGTTTACTACGCTTTGACATGAAAAAAATTTAATAAACAAGCTGAAGGCAGTGTGACAAATTGCTTTTGAAGTAAAATTCTTGACTTTCAACTCTCAAGTTTAAAAAAGATGCAAATAAAAAGTTACTTACTTACTGCCCGGTATGCCACTAGCATTTAGGGCAGCAATGAAGGTCCTCCATCTCTGGTGGTGTTCAGGGTTTCCAACAACAGTTCTTCCTGCCAGTTTTCACAACTGTCAGGAATGCTGAAGATGAGGTAGCTGGTTTAGAGACAGAGGCAATGTGTAGTGAAGAGAGGCTGTTGATAGGGCAAGATTACACTCAACAGGATGAGCTGCAATGTAAAAGGCGGACAAAATCGAAAAGGGTAAATACAGGACTGAAGGTGTAATATTTGAATGCGTACAGTTTACGGAATAACGCAGGTGAACTTGTAGCACAGTTGCAGATTGGCAGGGATGATGTTGTAGGCATCACTGAATCGTGGCTGAAAGAAGATTATAGCTGGGAGCTTAATATCCACAGATACACATTTTATCGAAAGGACACGCAGGAAGGTGGGGGGGGGGGGGCAGGCATTGCTGTGTTAGTAAAACATGAAATTAAATAATTAGAAAGAGGCGACGTAGGGTCGAAAGATGTTGAATCATTCTAGACAGAGCCAAGGAACTACAAGGGTAAAAAGACCCTGATATGAGTTGTATGTAGACCCCCAAACAGTAGTAAGGATGTGGTCTACAAATTATAATGGGAGATAGAAAATGCTTGCCAAGAGGGAAATGTTACAATGGTCAAGGGTCAAGGGGGATTTCAATATGTAGGTTGACTGGGAAACTCAGGTTGGTGCCAGATTCCAGGAGGGGGAATTTCTAGAGGCCCCACGATATGGCTTTTTTAGAGTAGCTCATGGTGGAGCCCATTAAGGGAAAGGAAATTCCGACTTGGGTATTGTGCAATGAAGCAGAATTGATTAGAAGGCTTAAAGTAAAAAAAAACTCTTTGTGATCATAATGTGATCAAATTCACTCTGAAATTTGAGAAGGAGAAGCTAAAGTCAGATGTATCGCTGTTACAGTGGAGTGAATGGATTTATGAGAGAGGAGTTGGCCAAAAATTGATTGGAAAAGAACATTGGCAGAGCGGTAATAGCTGGAATTTCTGGAAGCAATTCGGAAGGCACAGGATATATACATCCCAAAGAGGAAGAAATATTCTAAAGGCAGGAGGACACAACTGTGACTGACAAGAGAAGTCAAAGCCCACATAAAAGCCAAAGAGAGGGCATATAATAGAACAAAAATTAGTGGGAAATTAGAGGATTAGGAAGCTTTTTTAGGCAATTAAAAAGGTTGTTAAGAGGGTGAAGATGCAATATGTGTGTAAGCTAGTCAATAAGGTTAAAGAGGATACCAAAAGTTTCTTCAGATACATAAAGTGTAAAAGAGAGACAAGAGTGGATACCACACCACTGGAAAACCATGTATGAGTTAGGAATGGTGGATGAACTGAATAATTATTTTATATCAGCCTTCACTGTGAAAGATACTAACAGTATGGTGGAAGTTCCAGGTGTGTGAAGTTACTAATACTAGAGAGAAGGTTCTTGGGAAACTATACGATTTGAAGATAGATAAGTCACCTGGACCAGATGGAATACACCCCAGGATTCTGAAAGAGGTGGTTGAAGAGATTGTGGAGGCATTATTAGTGATCTTTCAAGAAACAATAGATTCTGGAATGGTTCTGGAAGACTGGAAAATTACAAATGTCACTCCACTCTTCAAGAGGGGAGAGAGGCAGAAGAAAGGAAACTATAGGCCAGTTAGTCTGACTTCAGTAGTTGGGCAATTCTTGGAGTCGATTATTAAGGATGAGGTCTCAGGGTACTTGGAGGCACCTGATAAAATAAGCCATAGTCAACATGGTTTCCTTAAGGGAAAATCTTGCATGACAAATCTGCTGGAACTCTTTGAAGAAATAACAAGCAGGATAGACATGGGAGAATTGGTTGATGTTGTGTACTTGGATTTTCAGAAGGCCTTTGACAAGCTGCCACACTTGAGGCTATGAGTCCATGATATTACAGGAAAGATTTTAGTATGGATAAAGTTGAGGCTGATTGGCAGGAGGCAAACAGTGAGAATAAAGGGAGCTTTTTCTATTTTGCTGCTGGTGACTAGTGGTGTACCACAGGTGTCTGTGTTGGGACTGATTCTTTTTATGTTATATGTCAATGATTTGGATGATGGAGGTGACAGCTTTGTTGCAAAGTTTGCAGACGATATGAAGGTAGGTGGATGGGCAGGTAGTTTTGAGGAAGTAGAGAGGCTACAGAAGGACAGACAGCATAGGAGAATGGGCAATGAAATGGCAGATGGAATACAGTGTCGGGAAGTGTATGGTCATGCACTTTGATAGAAGAAACGAAAGGGTTGACTATTTTCTACATGGAGAGAAAATACAAAAAACTAAGGCAAAAAGGAACTTGGAAGTCCTAGTGCAGGATTCCCTAAGGGTTGAGTCCGTGCTGAGGAAAACAAATGTGATGCAAGAGGAGTAGAATATAAAAGCAAGAATGCAATGTTGTGTCTTTATAAACCTCTGGTGAGGCCTGACTTGGAGTATTGAGAACAGTTTTGGGCCTCTTATCTTGGAAAGGATGTGCTGAAACTGGAGGGGGTTCAGAGATGTTTCACGAAAATGTTTCCAGGATTGAATGGCTTGTCATATGAAGAGCGTTTGCTGGCTCTGGGCCTGTAGTTGCACAAATTCAGAAGAATGAGATGTAACCAAGTTGAAACCTATCAAATGGTGAAAGGCCTTGATAGAGTGGATGTGGATATTTCCTATAGTTGGAGTGTCTAAGACTAGAGGACACAGCCTCAGAATAGAGGGGCATCCTTTTAGAATGGAGGTGAGGAGGAATTTCTTTAGCTAGTGAGTGGTGAATTTGTGGAATTTTTTGCCACAGGCAGCTGTAGAGGCCAAGTCTTTGTGTATATTTAAAGCAGTGTTTGATTGTTTCTTGATTGCTCAGGGCCTGAAGGGATGCGGGGAGAAGGCAGGAGATTGGGGCTGAGAGAATAACGTTGATGATATGGTGGAACAGACTCAATGGGCCAAATGGCCTAATTCTTCTCCTATTGGTTACACAAGTCCCAGATGGAGATTCAGGAATACCATTGCACTCAGATGTAGAATGATTCTTCATTGTAACAATTTTGTTTTACCAGTCAGGGTTGTTAGCCCTGAAATGAACCCCTGAACCTGGAGTTCCGGAGGATGACTCTTAGTCTGGCCTCACCCTCTTTGACCTGTTTGGCAAGGGTGACCCTACCATGAGTCAAAGCACAAAGCCCTGACTCCAGCCAGCATAGCTCTCCAGGTCAATGAAGCACGCAAGCCTCCAAACCACAACAAGGCTGTAGTCCTCCTGAAGGAATAAAAAGTAGATTTGATAAAATGATTCATGAGGCAACAGGAGTACAGAGAATGAAACTATATTTGCATGAAAAAATATAGCTTAATAAATTATTCATCCGTTTTCATTGCTACAGTATGTTTCCAATTTTGACCCGTGAGCAGAAAACTATTAGAATGAACACGTGTTGCATTTTTATTATTTTTGGCCTTAGTAGTATTGAGATTGTTACTGACATTGGTATCCAGAAGCCTGGACATTGGAGGCATGAGTTTTAATGCCACCAAGGTAGCTGAAACATCATGTAATTAATTAAAACAAGAACTTAAAACCACTGTGATTAATAGTCATCATGAAAGTACTGGACTGGTGTAAAAATCCACTGGGTCATGAATGTTTGCGGAGAAGGAAATCTGCCATTCTTATTTTTTCTGGCTCCATATTACTCTATTTCCATTAACATTGGTAGGAAATATCTTATTTTGGGATAATTTATTATCAATAAAGATGTTGTTTGTGTTTCTGACTAGATTGGTAAGTAATCTCATCAATGCTACTCACTCAAGTCTTTCACCATTTCCTGCACGTTCCTTCAAATTTCCAGTCTTCTGCAATTGAACTTTATAACTGAATACCTTCATTCCTGAAACCATATATCCAAATACAGTTACATGCAATGTCAAATTATTAAAATGTACTTAGAAATTGTTTTGCCAAATTATGGTTTTTCACTGTGTGCACTATTGGCACATAAAACCATAAGACCATTGGAGCAGGATAAGACCATTGGCCCTTTGAGTCTGCTCTGCCATTCCATCACGGTTAATTTCTAATCCTTCTCAACCCCATTCGCACTGTAAACTTTGACACCCTTACTAATTAAGAAACTATCAACTTCTGCTTTAAATAAACCCAGTGACTTGGCCTCCACAGCCATCTGTGGCAGTGAATTCCACAGAGACACCACCCTTTGGCTAAAGAAATTCTTCCTCATTTCTGTTTTGAAGGGTTGTTCTTCTGTTCTGAGGCTCTGCCTTCTGATGGTAGACTCCACTGTTATAGGAAACATTGTCTTCACGTTCATTTTATCAAGGTCTTTCAGTATTCAATAGATTTCAATAAGTTCCCCTCTCAATATTCTAAACTCCAGCGAGTATAGGCCCAGAGCTATGAAATGCTCCTCATTTGTTAACCCTTTCAATCCTGGGCTCATTGTCATGAACCTCCTCTGGATTATCTTCAATGCCAGCACATCCTTTTTAAGATAAGGGGCCCAAAAGTGCTCACAATACTCCAAGGGTGGTCTGACAAATGCCTTATAAAGCCTCAGCGTTTATATTCTAGTCCTCAAGATGAATGTTAACATAACCTTCCTTACCACTGACTCAACCTGCAAGTTAAACCTTAGGGCATCCTATATGAGGACTCCCATGTCCCTTTTGCACCTACACGCACCTACATTTTCTCCCCCTTTAGAAAATAGTCCATATCTTTATTCTTTTTACCACATGTAAGACCATACACTTCCCTGCACTTTATTCCTTCTGCTGTTTCTTTACCCATTCTCCTAATCTGTCCCAGTCCCTCTGCAGACACCCTGCTTTCTCCACACCATCTGTTTTTGTATCATCCGCAAATCCGGCCACAAAGCCATCAGTCCCATCATCCAAGTCATTGACGGGTAACGCGGAAAAAAACGGCGCCAACACCGACGACTGTGGAATACCACTCATCACTAGCAGCCAACCAGAAATGGGCCACCTTATTCCCACATGTTACCTCCTGCCGGTCAGCTAATCTTCTATCACTAGAACACAGACTCCTGTGTGTTGGAAGGTATCAAAGAGCCTGTCATCAACATCATTATGTACCATGTCATATGAGGTCGGCGGTCTTGGTCTTCCAATGACCACAGTCATTCTTGGCAAAGTGTTTATAGAAGTGTTTTGTCATTGCCCTCTTCGGGGCAGTGTCTTTACAAGATGGGTGACCCCAGCCATTATCGATACTCTTCAGAAATTGTCTGTTTGGCATTAGTGGATGCATAACCAGGACTTATGAAATACACCAGCTTCTCATACGATCATCCACCATATGCTCCCATTTCTTCATCTGACCCTGACCGGGGGGCCTAACAGGTGCAATTCCTTGCCCAAAGGCTGGCAGAGGGAAGGAGCACCTTACACCTCCCTTGGTAGAGAAGTATCTCCATCCTAAAAGTTATAAATGGAATAACAATAACCAGGCTGCTGAAGGGCAAGGGAGAGTTAAACCAAACATTATGTCTCATTTGTTTTTAAACTGCGCTATCAACTAAAGAATTTGTGAGATTTCTAAAATTGTATTCATTAAGGTATTGCTTCCATTTGCTTAATGCAATTAAATCGGCACATTAATGTTGTCCACACAGCCGCTGAACAAAAGTGCAGCAAATGGAAAGATTTTGGGTTACAGGGTCAGACTGCATAAGCCAGAGCTGCAGGAGTACAACACCTCCTTCCTAGAGAGCACCGTCTACCTACTTGATAGTAACTACAGTATCCAGGTATCTGCCTACAATTCAGTGGGAGAATCTCCAAAAGCTCAGATTGTTATTTCATCGTCTAAAATGCAAGGTAACCCAAAATGCATGCTTTTAGCAAGAGAACTCCACTCATTATTGGTTAGGGTTTGAAGCAGCAGAATTGTACTGAAATAGATGCAAGAAGAAATCGCATTAAAATTAATGTTTAAATTAAATCTAGATATGGTATTGCTGGAAGAATTTATAACAGTAGCCGAAGGGTGTAGATGCAATAAAACAATTGGTTTATTCTAATATTTTGACTACAATAAGCAAAGAATATGCACAAGAATGCAGAGTAACACATACAGAATGTTGGAGGGTCTCTGCATGTCGGGCAGCATCTATAGAAATGGATGTACAGTTGATGTTTCAGGCTGAGTCACTTCATCAGGACTTTGCACAGAATTGCAGTCATTTTCCTGTTATTTCATAATTTTAATCAATAAATTTGTTTAGTCAAATAGTCTAAGGTTCACTAGAGAAATTGATAATGACCGTCTCATTATTTCTTTCTAAGATACCAGGAAAGTGGATGAAGGGAAGGCAATGGATGTTGTCTACATGAACTTCAGTAAGGCCTTTGACAAGGTCCCGCATGGGAGGTTAGTTAGGAAGATTCAGTCGCTAGGTGTACATGGTGAGGTAGTAAATTGGATTAGTCATTGGCTCAATGGGAGAAATCAGAGAGTGGTTGTGGATGATTGCTGCTCTGAGTGGAGGCCTGTGACTAGTGGTGTGCCACAGGGATCAGCACTGGGTCCATTGTTATTTGTCATCTATGTCAATGATCTGGATGATAATGTGGTAAATTGGATCTGCAAATTTGCTGATTATACAAAGTTTGGAGGTGTAGTGGACAGTGAGGAAGGTTTTCAATGCTTGCAGAAGGATTTGGACCAGCTGGAAAAATGGGCTGACAAATGGCAGATGGAGTTTAATACAGACAAGTGTGAGGTATTGCACTTTGGAAGGACAAACCAAGGTAGAACATACAAGGTAAATGGTAGGGCACTGAGGAGTGTAGTAGAACAGAGGGATCTGGGAATACAGATACAAAATTCCCTAAAAGTGGCATCACAGGTAGATAGGATCGTAAAGAGAGCTTTTGGTACATTGGCCTTTATAAATCAAAGTATTGAGTATAAGAGTTGGAATGTATGGTGAGGCTGTATAAGGTATGGGTGAGGCCGAATTTGGAGTATTGTGTGCAGTTTTGGTCACCTAATTACAGGAAGGATATTAATATGGTTGAAAGAGTGCAGAGGAGGTTTTCAAGGATGTTGCCGGGACTTGAGAAACTGAGTTACAGAGAAAGGTTGAATAAGTTAGGTCTTTATTCCCTGGAGCGTAGAAGAATGAGGGGTGATTTGATAGAGGTATATAAAATTATGGTGGGTATAGATAGAGTGAATGCAATCAGGCTTTTTCCACTGAGGCTGGGGGAGAAAAAAACCAGAGGACATGGGTTGAGGGTGAAAGGGGAAAAGTTTAAAGGGAACATTAGGGGGAGCTTCTTCACACAGAGAGTGGTGGGAGTGTGGAATGAGCTGCCAGATGAAGTGGTAAATGTGGGCTCACTATTAACATTTAAGGAAAACTTGGACAGGTACATGGATGAGAGGTGTATGGAGGGATACGGTTCGGGTGCAGGTCAGTGGAACTAGGCAGAAAAATGTTTTGGCACAGCCAAGAAGGGCCAAAAGACCTGTTTCTGTGCTGTAATGTTCTATGGTTCAATGATACTGAAATAAATTTGCTATCAGTGAGGGCACTTTATGAAATAAAAGGAAAAACATTCTTACTGTGACTTTTTCATTATTGCAGACAGGTCCTGTCATAGGACAGATAGCACAGAACAGGTTCTTCGCCCTCGATGGCATTCTGACTCCATGATCAATTTATCCCCATCTTCAGAGCCCGTAACTATCCCTTTGTCTCTCATTCATGTGCCTAAGAGTCTCTTAAACGTCCCTATTGTGTCAGCACCAGCACCCTCAGTAGTATATTCTTCACTTAACCACTCAGTGTTACCACTCTTCCCCTCTGCTATCCGAATGGACATTGAACCCATGAACAGAACCTCACTAGTTTTTTAAATCTATTTTGTACTACTTATTTAATTTAAATATTTAGTATATATTTACCGTAATTAACAGATTTTTCTATTACATATTGCATTGTACTGCTGCTGCAAAGTCAACAAATTTCACAACTTATACTGGTGATATTAATCCAGATTCTGATTCTGAAAAAAAAATGAACCTACTGTACCTCTGACAACTCCCTTAAACCTTCCTCCACTTACCTTAAAAGGATGTCTTCTAGTGTTAGCTATTCTTGCCCTCCTTGCCTCTCATAATCTTATCTACCTTTGTCGTCACATCTCATCCTCGTTCACTCCAAAAAGAAATCAGACTTTCCTGATGACGTCCTCAGGTATTGGGGATATCCGCTCTGGGAAAAAGATGCTGATTGCCTCTTATAATCTTATATATATTACGCATTAAATAATGTTACACGTTAGAAAGCGCTGGGCTTCAAATAGCATCACCCAGTGTTAGATGTGAGCTACAGTATGTTACAATGACATTGAAGTATTAAGGCTTTAGGTGATGTTTATTTTTAAAAACCATCACAAGTCTGAAAGAGTTGTAGCAGTATACATGCTGCACAGATAATAGTCGTAGAAAAGTACAGTACAGAAATAGGCCCTTTGGCCCATCTTGTCTGTGCTAAACCATCTGAACTGCCTACTCTCATCGACCTATTCCGGGGCCATAGCCCCCCCCATACACCTACCTTCCATGTACCTATCCAAACTTCTCTTAAAAGTTGAAATACAGCTTGCATGCACCACTTGTGCTGGTAACTCATTCCACACTCTCATAGCTCTCTGAGTGAAGAAGTTTCTCTTCAGGTTCCCCTTAAACCTTTATTCGTTCACCCTTAACCCATGACCTCTAGTTGTAGTCCCACTCAACCCCAATGGAAAAAGTCTGCTTGTATTTGCATCTTTCCTGTAATAGGTGACTAAATCTACACAAAATACTCCAAATTAATCCTCACCGATGTCTGAGACAACTTCAGCATAACATCCCATCTCCTGTACTCAGTACTTTGATTTATGAAGGCCAATGTGCCAAAAGCTTTCTTTATGACGCTAACTACCTTATGAACCTATGTTCCCGGATTCCTTTGTTCTACCACATTCCTCAGTGCCCTACCATTCACTGTGCAAAAACCTACCCTGATTGGTCCTACCAAAGTGCAACACTTTACACTTGTCTGCATTAAATTCCATCTACAATTTCTCAGCCATTTTCCCACCTGGTCCAGATGAGACAGAGACAAACTAAATACTTGGGAGTAAATAGATGTTCAGCAGATTTGTGGGATATGGCTTTTGGTTATCAAATTGATACCTGGTGCAACCTTTTAATTTCTGCTGAAGGAAATTATTTTCACAATCAAACCACAAGAAATAAAATCAGATTCCACAAAAACACACACAAAGTTGGAGTGTACCAAGCTGAGAAATTGTAGAGAAGGGGAGAAGAGAGAGAAAGCTAGCCAGCAGGATAATTGGCGCCACTTGCTGCAGAGAATTATGAAGGAGTACTTTTTGAGACGTGTGAAGGTTGGAGGAGCTGAGAAAATTAACAATAAAAAAAGACCAGATTCTTAGTTGAACTCTGGCGTGGAGAAGTCTAAGGAAGCAATCAGTATAACAACTTCCTCTGGATTGGAAGCCAATAATGAGAATAGATTCATAGATAGTCCATGCTGCACTGTTGGATTCTGCAGAAAACAGCAATGATCATTGAAATTAATACACAAAGCCAGTGCAACTATGACTTAATGGAACTAGATCCAGCTGGTACTCCTCTTCCTTCACCCATCCTCTTACTCTAGTTTCTTCCTTTCCAGTCCTGATGAAGGGTCAACTGTTTATTTCTTTCCAGAGTTGGTGCCCAACCTGCTGAGTTCCTCTATTTTGTATGTGTTACCCAGGATTTCCAGCATTTGAATAACCTCTTGTGTTTATATATGTATTAGTTTAATTCCCTTGTATTCTTTTACATACTAGTTGAGCTAATCTCAGAATCAGAATCAAGTTTATCACTGATGTGCATACATCATGAAATTTGTAGTTTTGAGGTAACAGTACAGTCAAAGAAGTAAAAAAAAGGAGTGATACAATAAAAAATGAATGAATAATGCAAGAAAGGACAGGTGAGGAATTTAATTATAATCGCACAGTACAATAGCAGGCCTTGATTTGCAAATCCATTCAAGTCAATGAAACCAAATTTCAGAAGCAGAGTTCAGTGCTCAAATGCTACTGTGACATTAGTAACAGTGACTGACAACAGATTTCTTCCTCAGATTCTCAACAAATTACAACAGTGAAAATGGTGATAATGTTTTATAAGAACTCTGAAGCACAGAGATAATACTGAGTTTCTGGGTAGAGCATGTTAAGCAACTTTAGTCTTTGGATACTTTATTTTAAGTACAATGTTAGAGTCAAGGAGAGGTTGAGGAGAAAATTTAGTAAAGCAACTGGAGCCGAGAGATTTGCACTATGACAAAAGATGCCATTATTTTATGGGTGGATATAGGGATATTTTGGACCTGTTACAACTTACGTGTTTTAAGAGAGGAACGCTGAAAAATTGTTTCCGCTCTATGTGAATCAGAAATAAAGGGAAGAACTAAAAGGAAAATCTAAAGGTGAAAAAGTGGGAAATTAGTTGTTCTTCAGTCAGGGGGGCTTCACCACAACTAGTTGTTGAGGGAATAAACAGAATACATCAAAAGGCAATTGGCTACATGTATGAAGATGGAAATAGAAGAGTATAGGAAAGTAATGTATGGGAAGCTACTATTTTACAGTTAACTCTGTTAAAAATGCAGTGAGCTAAACGAACATTTTCTACAATGTAATGTCCTTAAATTGATTCAGCTGCTTTCTAAATTTATCTGTTGAACTGTGAATAAATAGTTGCACTCCAGACTAGAGGAAGTTCATTTTGTAATAATATCCAGGCCTTGATGCATAATTTTCCAGAATAACAGTAACAGTAGGGCCCTGCGGAATATTGTTGTGTCACAAACACCGAAGTGCACAAGATCTCAGTTCACTGAATGTGGTGGCATAGATGGACAAGGTGTCTGTGTCAGCTTTAAAATAAAATCTGAGTCCACAATGAGGCTGTGTAGCGAGATATCCAAAGTTAATTGAAAGGGGAAAAGAAAGTTCTTTAAAAAGTCATGCCACATTTTCGGGCAAGTAATCGATGTCTTTCTCCGAACAGATTTGCCTTCTCTGCCCCATGTTCTTGCTTTTTCAAATGGAAATGACAGCCTTCTGATTCAGTGGGAGCCTCCCAGTATAGTGGCAACTGCTTATGTGGTCGAATGGTGTGTGGTGTCTCAGAAAATCCCCTGTAATATCAGTTGGCAAAGTACCCCTGGAAATGTTACTGAAGTCATCATACATGGTAAGCAATGCAACGTTAAAATCACATCTGTCACCAAATACTACCCTGAGGTTCATTTTCTTGCGTGTATTCACAGTAGAACAAAGAAATACAATAGGATCAATGAAAAACTACACTCAAACAAAGACGAACAACTAACATGCAAAAGAAGACAATCTGTGCAAATACAAAAGTAAACGTAAAAAGGAAAATAACTAAAACTGAGATCAATAATTGAGGAGACCTTGAAAGTGAGTCCATAGAACTCATTAAAATCCAGAGCTGCCTGACTGATCTGAAGGCAAGTCCTAATAGAGCAGCCAAGTTTGCTTCCAACCAGAGAGCTTGCACCAAGATATCCATAGTTAGTCAAATAGAACCATTAAAAGATATCTTGCATTCTTAGGGCAAAATAATCACTTTGCCATTCTTTGGACAAGTTTGCCATCACTGGGCTATGTTCTTCTGATAAAATGGGAGCCTTCTCGTAAAAAAAAACAGCTGGTTAAGTGCTCAAACAGTGTGTAGCATGACTGTCAGCATCATTGAAGTTCGGATAGGTAGATGGGACAGGGTGAAAACCAGGCTGACTTGGACCAAATTGGCCAAAGGGCCCATTTCTGTGCTGTCACGCTCTCTGACTCTATGTTTAGACCATAAGACATGGGAACAGTTTTAGTCCATCTGGCACAGTGAGTCTGCTCCGCCATTCAATCATGGCTGAAATGTTTTTCTCTCTCCTCCTCAACCCCAGTTCCCAGCCTTTTCTGTGTAACCTTTGATGCCGTGTCCAATCAAGAACATATCAATCTCTGCCTTAAATACACCCAATGACTTGGCCTCTACAGCTGCATGTGGCAACAAATTCTACAAATTCACCACCCTCTGACTAAAGAAATTTCTCCACATCTCTGTTTTGAAAGGGCGCCCCTCTATCCTGAGGCTGTGCCCTCTTGTCCTAGACTCCCCCATCATGGGAAACATCCTTTCCAGATCTACTCTGTCTAGGCCTTTCAACATTCAAAAGGTTTCACTGAGATCCCCCCTCCTGAATTGAGGCGAGTACAGACCCAGAGCTATCAAATATTTCTCGTATCATAATCCCTTAATGTTTGTGTCATATCTTGTAGGTAATGATAATAACATGAAAACGCAAGGAAAAAATTACCTTTAACCCACAAGATCTCACATACAACAGAGGTATTAAAGTGATGCAGGTGTCTGAGGTATTCAGCTGAAGGATGGTGGAGGCAGGTAACTCTCACAACATTAATGAAGTAACACAGAAATCCTTAGAAGCTATAACAAGGATATTATAGTGGACTATTTTCACAGTAAGCAGGCAAATTCAAAGTGGTTTGGTAAATAAAAAGGAACCAGCGGATGTCCGTAGAATTAACTTACAGGATGGACCTTGTCTTCTGACGCAACACACACAAAACACTGGAGGAGCACAGCAGGCAAGGCAGCATCTATAGAAAAGAATAAACAGTCAATGTTTCGGGCTGAGACCCCTCTTCAATACTGAAGGATGTCTTCTGACATCCACTTGTTATGTGTGTTCAAAGTGCAAAGTAAATTTATTTTCAAAGTGCATATATGTTATCATATATGCTATCAGAGTCAATGACAACCATCAAGCTCCCATCTGCACAGAGCTGACGGTAATCCTAATGTACTCTCACCATAATCCCATTAAGCTGCAACACTTCTCTGCCATTCAGTGTGATAATGGTCAATCTTTTATAACGGCACCAATTTCCTGACATCCCTCATATCTAAAAATCTTCAGATTTCTGAATCTGAATCAGAATTATGCTTATTATTACTGACATGAAATTTGTTTTGTGGCAGCAGCACCGTGTAATACATAAAAATTACTATAGTTTACAGTAAGAAATTTAAAAACCAATGATTTGTGCAAAAAGAGAGCAAAATGGTGAGATAGTGTTCATGGGCACTAATGGATTGCACTGCAGCATGGCTAGTGGATCTACTGCATTGCCCATCGCAGGTAAAGCCATTCACTGAGCACATCTACATGAAATGCTGTTGCAGGAAAGCAGCATCCATCATCAAGTACACCCACCACCCAGGACCTGCTCTCTTCTTGCTACAGCCACCAGGAGGAAGATACAAAAGCATTGGGACTACCATCAGACCTTGAACCAAAACTTCCAACAGACTCTTGAACCAAAACTTCTCTCAACTTCACTCATAATCAAGAGTTTTATTTGTTGTTCATACTAAACATCTGAATGGGGAAGAAACGTGATGTTAGTGACTTTGACTATGGAATGATTATGTGCCACAGAGGGTGTTTTGAGTATCTGAGAAACTGATTATCTCCTCAATTTTCACACACAACAGTCTCTAGCATTTACAGGGATTGGTGCAAAAAAAAATCCATTGTGTAGGAGTTCTGCAGGCAAAAATGCCTTGTTATATGAAAGGTCAGAAGAGAATGGCCTGACTGGTTCAAGCTAGCATGAAGGCAACAGTAGCTCAAAATAAACACACATTACAACAGTGTTGTGTAGAAGAGCATCTCTGAATGCACAGGAAGTCAAACCTTTGAAGTGGATGGACTACACCTACAGAAGAACACAGGCGTAAATCAGTGGCCACTTTTATTAGGTACAGGAAGTACCAGATAGAGTGGCCGCTGGGTGTATTGCCTTTCAGCACTGAAAGTTTAATGCTAACCCATATCCAGAAGTAAAGTTAGAATCATGACTACCTGGATATCATTTGATCCTGCAAGCAATGAATCCTCCAAATCTCTTGACTTCTATTTTATTTGTTGAGGGTCCGGATGCCAGCCAGTTAGAAAAACCATTTCAATTGATAGAAGAATAAATATGGATCATTGTACAGTGCCAAAGGTCTGTGTGATTGAATTTAGGTAAAGTTGAACACCATGTCAGAACTCTAACATTGCTATATTATATAGAACACAACTTGCACATAAGTGATTCTCAAAAATTGTTCACTGTTGCATTCTTAAGGTCCTGTAATAACTGACCTAGTAACACAATTAGCAAGCAGATTTCTAATTAAGTATGTTGATGATCAATCTGAATTTTTAAAAATAAACACAAAATAATTGGAAATATTTAGCAGGAACAAAATGTTGTTAAAGGATCTGATCCAACCTCATCATCATAATCATCATTATATGCCAAATCATATGAAGTGAGCGATCATGGTCTTGACCATGGTAAATTTTGGTAAAATTTACTTGGTAAATTTGATAAAAATTTTCTACAGAAGTGGTTTGCCATTGCCTTCTTCTGGACAGTGTCTTTACAAGACGAGTGACCCCAGCCATTATCAATACTCTTCAGAGATTGTCTGCCTAGTGTCAGTGGTCGCATAACCAGGACTTGTGATATGCATCAGCTGTTCATATGGCCATCCGCAACCTGCTCCGTGGCTTCACGTGACCCTGGTTGGGGGTGCTAAGCAGGTGCTACCCTTTGCCCAAAGGTGACCTGCATGCTATTGGAGAGAAGGAGCACATTTGAAATTTAAAATTTAAAATTTAAAATTCCTTTGGTAGAGATGTATCTCCACCATGCCACCCAGCTCTAACTTATCCTTTCTAAATATTCCTCTGACAGTAAAATACTATAATATGGTTAGATGAAAGGAGTTTTTTCTTGCTAGAGCAATTCTAAACTGGTGTGAATTTTCTTCTCCAGATAACATTAAGCCAATGCATCTCTACAACATTTTGGTTTACCCTATTTTTGATGACGTATCAGGGTTTCCAGCATCCACACAGGCTTACTCAAAGGAAGGTGGTAAGTACAATGAATAAAGCTTCCCATTCTGCTTTATAGCTTAAAAATTGTATCATTTCTAATTATAGGTATCCGATGGTTTGAAAGTTAATTTAGTTTGTGTATTTACAAAAACTTTTTCTGAGATTTCAGACATTTGCTCCTTACTTTGACAAAGATTTCAAACTCTGTGCATTGCATGTTTAGATCTCACTTGTCTAGGGTCTTAAGTAGACTCGTCGTTACTGCTGTTTGGTTGGGGAGCTCAAAGCATTGAGCTTCTAGCAGACAAACTATCTGACAATGCGGTACGGTAGTGTAGTGGGTAGCGCAGCACTTCACAGTACCCGTGACACGGGTTCAATTCCTGCCACTGCCTGTAAGGAGTTTATACGTTCTCCACATGACTGTGTGGGTTTCCTCCAGGTGCCCTGGTTTCCTCCCATGGTCCAAAAAGACGTACCAGTTGGTAGATTAATTGGTCATTGTAAATTATCCTGTCATTAGGCTAGGATTGAAATCAGAGGTTGCTGGGCATCATGGGTCAAAGGGCTAGAAGGGCTGTTCTGCACTGTATCTCCATAAATAAATAAATTTTATTGCTGTTCAATCCCAGCTGTCACGTGCTGTGGGATGCATTGTTTATGGAGAAAGTCACAGAGTAGCATAACACAAAAACAATCCCTTTAGCCCATCATGTCCAAGGCAACTTGCAATTACCCATCTATGCTATTCCACCTTGGCAATTCAAGCATTTGTTTAGCTATTTCATAATTGTTCTTGCAGTACATGCCTCCACCACCCACTCAGTGTGTTTCAGATTCCAACTTCCATCTGGGTGAGAGAACGTTTCCTCCATTCCCTTCTATCCTCTTCCCCATTAGCCTAAACCCATGCCCTCTAGTTTTTGATGTCTGTTAGTGGGATGAGGTTCCTACCATATATCTATGGCTTTCAAAATTCTGTCTGCCTTAATCAGTCCCTTCAAAGCCCTTTCTGCTCTCAGCAAAACAAACCCAACCTATATTATCTCTCCCTCCAAGTGACTCTTTCTATTCCAGGCAACGCCCTGGTGAATGTCCTCTGCATCCTCTCCATTGCAATCACAACCTGTAGTGTAATGATCAAACTTACTTAACAGTCCACCTGTGGCCTACCAAATGTTTTACAAAGCTGTATCTTGGCTTCTCTGCTCTTAGATTCTATGCCATGGCTAATGAATGCTATACACTACTTCACCAACTTGTCCACCTATATCAACACCTTCAGGAATCTAAGGTCCCTCTGTTCATCAGTGCTCCCATACATTTTATATGTCCTACCCTTGCTAGCCCTCCCAAAATGTATCACCTGACACTTAACAGGATTAAATTCCTTCTACCATTGCACACCTCATTTTAATTCACTAATTGTTATTTTTCTGTAATCTATCCTGACCACCAAAACACCACCAGTTTTGTATCACCTACATATTTACTAATCATATCCTCTGCATTCATATCCAAATCATTAATAAAAATGAAAGTATCAAGGTGTTTCAGCATCAATTGCTGCGATTATACCATTGGTCACAGGCTTTCAATCACAACATCTCCCCCTCCATGATAACCCTCTGCTTCCTATCACCAAGCCCAATTGGGATAAAATTTGCCAATTTCCCTTACTTTCTATCGACTTCAACCTTTTAGATATGTCTCCCATGTGGGACCTTCTTTAAGGCCTTTACTGAAGTCTATGTAACCTACACTGATTGCACTCTTCTCCTCATCAAATTTTGTTAAATCTATGAAAAATTCATTCAAATTGTTCAGGCATGATGTTCCTTAACAAAGTCTTATATAATCCAAGACCCTGAGCGACAATGTCCAGCAGACGATGGTGCAGTCTCCCAGCAGTGTACAAGTGCACACTATCCAGCCTGACATTCCACTGCTCAAACACAAGAGGGCAGCACCAGTGGGCAAGACCAGGCCCCAGCTGAGCTCAACCGTGTTGTAGTGCTACCGCGTCTCTCACCTGGTCTACAGCAGCAGGCAAGCCCAAGGCTAGAGGCCTAGTTTGCGCTACAACTGAAGATACACAATTCACATAGTTGACTGTCCCTCCACCAGCCAAGGGTAACAGGCCAACCGCAAATTGCATATCATTGTCCAACAGAGTCTCGTGATTGCAAGTGAAGTGTCCCAGACAATCTCCCACGATTATACTGCACCAACTCCAATGCTTCCAAGTAGCGGGCAGCAACATGGTCTGCAGTCAGGTCAGCGCCCCCGAACCCAAACAGGTTCCTCCAACACATCAGTAAGCTCCTCCGGTATCCTGACCAACCCCTTTGATATCTAGACTGGCTCCTCCGATATCCAGACCTCAGCCAACCCCTTCAACATGTCGGCCGACTCCACCACTGACACCAGTCCAGCTACTCCAATCAATGAACAGCCCACTGATGGAGTAGCACTGAAGTACCCGATGTTCTTGGAGTAGAATTGTCTTTGGATCGTAAAAAACAACTATACAAAGAAAAATGCACCTTTGGTTGGTCCCTGAGAGGCCTCTCCATTCACGCATACCGCCATCTTAATGGAAGGTCAAATCCAGTTACTCCAAATGTAGATTAATCCTGTTCTCATTAATTTATTTCCAAAGCTTCCCTATCACTGGTGGAAGGCTCACTGGTCTGTAATTACCTGGGTTATCCCTGCTATTCTTCCTGAATATTGTTGAAGAATTAAAAGTTTCTGTGCCCCCTGCAATTTCCTCCTTTGCTTCGCTTAGCATCCAGGACATGTTAAGACCTGGTGATTTAAGCTTGCCACGGTGCCTAGTATCTCTCTTTGTTAATAGTAAAATGTTCCAGAATTTCACAAAACCTCTCCTTGAATTCTCCGTATAAAATGTCTCCCTGAACTCTTTTTGTCCAAGCGCTATCACAAAGAAGGCACAATAGCACCTCTACTTTTTTAGAAGTTTGCATAGATTTGCCGTATCACCAAAATCTCTGCCAAACTGACATGAATACTCAGTGGACAATATCCTGACTGATGGTATGGAAACATCAAAACTCTGGAAAGGAAAACTCGACAGGAAGTGATGAATACCATCCAATCCATCACAGGCAAAGCTCTCCTCATTACTGAGCACATTTACATGGAGCGCTGACACAAGAAAGCAGAATCCTTCATTCAGGGCCCCCACCATTCACGCCATGCTCTCATCTCGCTATTATCATTAGGCAGGAAGCACTCAGGAGACTTAGATCCTACCCCATAAAGTTCTGGAACAGTTATAACCCTACAACCATCAGGCTCCTGAACCAGCAACGATAACTTAACTCACCACAACCCTGAACTGATTCCACAACCTAGGGACTCACTTTCAAGGACTCTGCAATTCATGTTCTCAGTTTTTATCTGGTATGTTGCTTGTTTATCAGTCTTTGTTAATGTACAGTTTTTAACATTTCCATTTTATTTCCTTATTTTATTGTGAATACCTGCAAAAATGCATCTCAAAATCATAAATATGTACTTTAATAATAAATTTTACTTTGACTTTCAATGCAGATGAGAAGTATTTACCTATAGTCTCTAGCTCCACACATAGATTGTCACTTTGGTCCCTAATGGACCCTACTTTTTCCCTGGTTTCCCTTAAGTGACTGTCAATTTAATAAAGTATTTGAAAACCCCAACATGGAAAAAGAAGGAAAATGAATACAAGGAAGGTGAGAAAATAATTTTTACAGAATCATGCTTTTTCACAGATTGGTATCATTATTATTACAGCTCCAAGCTGCGGTCCTGAAATTTGGTCTAAACAGATCTGGAAGACCAAAGTACATCTTGAATGGCATGAGCTTCCGATCGATGATCGGAATGGCTTCATCAGGAGTTATACAGTATTATATAAGAATGGGAATGGCAAGCTGAAATGTAAGTGAAACCACTTAAAGGTTAATTCTGTTATAAAATTAGCTGGTATAAATTAGTTAGCTCAGGTTGAGTACCCCTTATCTGAAATGCTTGAGGGCAGAAGTGTTGTAGGTCTCTGACTTTTTTAGATTTTGGGATCCAAAACGAGAAGGCTTAGGATTGCCATCATTTCCAACTCTGAATTTACATACTAGCGGTAAACAGTCTTTGTCTTACACTTGTCTGTCACACATATGTACTTAACAGTAAACATTATAACATACTGTTAATATAATGAAAATATAATGTGTGCAGTGTAACAAAAGCAGCATCGGGAGAGAATACCTGAATTAGCCGTTGAACAACAGCAAACAATGGCAGTTCAATCCTCATGGAGGGATCAGAAGAGAAGAGAGTGAGCAGTTTCAAGTTCCTGGGTGTCAAGATTTCTGAGGATCTAACCTGGTCCCAACATGTCGATGTAGTTATGAAGAAGGGTCGATGTAGTTATAAAGAAGGCAAGACGGCGGCCATGCTTCATTAGGAGTTTGAAGACATTTGGCATGTCAACAAATACACTCAAAAACTTCTATAGATGTACAGTGGAGAGCATTCTGACAGGTTGCATCACTGTCTGATATGGGGAGGGGGGGGGAGCTACTGCACAGGACAGAAAGAAGCTGCAGAAGGTTGTAAATCTAGTCAGCTCCATCTTGGGTACTAATCTACAAAGTACCCAGGACATCTTCAGGGAGCAATGTTTCAGAAAGGCAGTGACAATAATTAAGGACCTCCAGCACACAGAGTAAGCCCTTTTCTCACTGTTACCGTTAGGTAGAAGGTACACTATATGTATACTACATATGGAAAGCGGCTGGTGAGTGAGTGGGCCAGTGAAGGAGTGGAGATTTGAGGCTTTGACACGAGAGATTCTGGCAGTTTTGGCAGTTGGACTGTGCAATCAAGTCAGTCAAGATTTGAATAGCTCAGCAGAAAGCTGTTGATTAGACAATCAAGATTTGAATAGCTCAGACTCAGCAGAAAGCAGCTGATTGGGCAATCGAGGACAGGTGACCAAGCAGTTTGAAAAGCTCAAACAAATAAATAGAGGGTTATCTCAAGCAGAGCAGCCTGTGGAAAGTGGCCAGTGAAGGAGTGGAGATTTGAGGCTTTGATGAGAAGAGGCTGAGGACGAGCTTCACTCCAATTGAGGTAAGGCCAGGTAAGTTCCTTTCAAAGGAGAAAGTTTCAAAAGTTGAGGCAAGTATTGGGTAGGTCATGGCAGTTGAAATCGGCCCTGTGGCTTGTTCATCCTGCCGCATGTGGGAAATCAGGGGTACTTCCATTGTCCCTGACGACTATGTGTGCAGAAAGTGTGTCCAACTGCAGCTTCTGGCAGACCGCATTGAGCATTTGGAGCTGCGATTGGCTTCATACTGGAGCGTCCGTGATGCTGAGAAAGTCGTGAATAGCACGTTCAGTGAGTTGGCCACACCGCAGGTAAAGGCTACACAGGCAGAAAGGGAAGGGGTGGCCACTAGACAGCGTAGCAGTAGGCAGGTAGTGCAGGAGTCCCCTGAGGACATCTCCCTCCTAAACAGATATACTGTTTTGGATACTGTTGGGGGAGATGTCTCATCAGGGGAAGGCAGCAGCAGCTGAGTTCATTGCACCATGGGTGGCTCTGCGGCACAGGAGGGAAGGAAAAGGAGTGGGAGTGCTATAGTGATAGGGGATTCGATTGTAAGGGGAATAGATAGGCGTTTCTGCAGCCGCAAACGAGACTCCAGGATGGTATTTTGCCTCCCTGGTGCAAGGGTCAAGGATGTCTCTGAGCGGCTGCAGGTCATTCTGGAATGGGAGGGTGAACAGCCAGTGGTCATGATGCACATAGGTACCAATGATATAGGTAAAAAATGGGATGAGGTCCTACAAGGTGAATTTAGGGAGTTAGGAGATAAACTAAAAAGTAGGACCACAAAGGTAATAATCTCTGGATTGCTACCAGTGCCACATGCTGGTCAGAGTAGAAATAGGAGGATATTTCAGATGAATATGTGGCTTGAAAAATGGTGCAAGGGGGAGGGATTCAGGTTTCTGTGGCATTGCAACCAGTTCTGGGGGAGGTGGGACCAGTATGAACAGGACGGTCTGCATCTGGGCTGGACTGGAACCAATGTCCTAGGGGGAGCATTTGCCACTGCTGTTCAGGAGGCTTTAAACTAATGTGGCAGGGGGATGGGAACAAGTGCAGAGAGACAGAGGGGTGTAAAATGAGGGTAGAAGCAAAAAGTAGGAAGGTGAAGAGTAAAAGTGGCAGGCAGGCAAATCCAGGGCAAAAAGCAAAAAGAGCCACTTTTCAACATAATTGTACAAGGGCTAAGAGTGTTGTAAAAACAAGCCTGAAGGCTTTGTGTGTCAATGCGAGGAGCATTCGTAACAAGGTGGATGAATTGAATGTGCAGATGGTTATTAATGAATATGATATAGTTGGGATCACAGAGACATGGCTCCAGGGTGACCAAGGATGGGAGCTCATTCAGGGAACATCCAGGGATATTCAATATTCAGGAGGGATAGACAGGAATGAAAAGGAGGTGGGGTAGCATTGCTGGTTAGAGAGGAGATTAACGCAATAGAAAGGAAGGACATTAGCCTGGAGGATGTGAAATCAATATGGGTAGAGCTGCATTACACTAAGGGGCAGAAAACGCTGGTGGGAGTTGTGTACAGGCCACCTAACAGTAGTAGTCAGGTTGGGGATGGTATTAAACAGGAAATTAGAAATACATGCAATAAAGGAACAGTAGTTATAATGGGTGACTTCAATCTATATATAGATTGGGTGAACCAAATTGGTAAGGGTGCTGAGGAAGAGGATTTCTTGGAATGTATGCGGGATGGTTTTCTGTACTAACATGTCGAGGAACCAACTAGAGAGCAGGCCATTCTAGATTGGGTATTGAGCAATAAGGAAAGGTTAGTTAGCAATCTTGTCGTGCGAGGCCCCTTGGGTAAGAGTGACCATAATATGGTGGAATTCTTCATTAAGATGGAGAGTGACATAGTTAATTCAGAAACAAAGGTTCTGAACTTAAAGAAGGGTAACTTTGAAGGTATGAGATGTGAATTAGCTAAGATACACTGGCAAATGATTCTTAAAGGGTTGACGGTGGATATGCAATGGCAAGCATTTAAAGATCGCATGGATGAACTACAACAATTGTTCATCCCAGTTTGGCAAAAGAATAAACCAGGGATGGTAGTGCACCCATGGCTGACAAGGGAAATTAGGGATAGTATCAAGTCCAAAGAAGAAACATATAAATTAGCAAAAAAAAAATTGGCACACCTGAGGACTGGGAGAAATTCAGAAACCAGCAGAGGGGGACAAAGGGCTTAATTAGGAAAGGGAAAAAAGATTAAGAGAGAAAGCTGGCAGGGAACATAAAAACTGATTGTAAAAGCTTTTATAGATACGTGAAAAGAAAAAGATTGGTCAAGACAAATGTAGGTCCTTTACAGTCAGAAACAGGTGAATTGATCTTGGGGAACAAAGACATGGCAGACCAATTGAATAACTACTTTAGATCTGTCTTCACTAAGGAGGACATAAATAATCTTCCGGAAATAGTAAGGGACCGAGGGTCTAGTGAGATGGAGGAACTGAGGGAAATGCATGTTAGTAGGGAAGTGGTGTTAGGTAAATTGAAGGGATTAAAGGCAGATAAATCCCCAGGGCCTGATGGTCTGCATCCCAGAGTGCTTAAGGAAGTAGCCCAAGAAATAGTGGATGCATTAGTGATAATTTTTCAAAACTCTTTAGATTCTGGATTAATTCCTGAGGATTGGAGGGTGGCTAATGTAACCCCACTTTTTAAAAAAGGAGGGAGAGAGAAACCGGGGAATTATAGACCGGTTAGTCTGACATCGATGGTGGGGAAATTGCTACAGTCAGTTATCAAAGATATGATAGCAGCACATTTGGAAAGAGGTGAAATTATTGGACAAAGTCAGCATGGATTTGTGAAAGGAAAATCATGTCTGACGAATCTTATAGAATTTTTTGAAGATGTAACTGGTAGAGTGGATAGGGGAGAGCCAGTGGATGTGGTATATTTAGATTTTCAAAAGGCTTTTGACAAGGTCCCACACAGGAGATTAGTGTGCAAACTTAAAGCACCAGGTATTGGGGATATGGTATTGAGGTGGATAGAGAATTGGTTGGCAGACAGGAAGCAAAGAGTGGGAGTAAACGGGATCTTTTCAGAATGGCAGGCAGTAACTAGTGGGGTACCGCAAGGCTCAGTGCTGGGACCGCAGTTGTTTACAATATAAATGATTTAGACGAGGGAATTAAATGCAGCATCTCCAAGTTTGCGGATAACACGAAGCTGGGCAGCGGTGTTAGCTGTGAGGAAGATGCTAAGAGGATGTAGGGTGACTTGGATAGGTTAGGTGAGTGGGTAAATTCATGGCAGATGCAATTTAATGTGGGTAAATGTGAGGTTATCCACTTTGGTTGCAAGAACAGGAAAACAGATTATTATCTGAAAGGTGGCCAATTAGGAAAAGGGGAGATGCAACGAGACCTGGGTGTCATTGTACACCAGTCATTGAAGGTGGGCATGCAGGTACAGCAGGCGGTGAAAAAGGCAAATGGTATGTTGGCATTCATAGCAAAAGGATTTGAGTATAGGAGCAGGGAAGTTCTACTGCAGTTGTACAAGGCCTTGGTGAGACTGCACCTAGAATATTGTGTGCAGTTTTGGTCCCCTAATCTGAGGGAAGACATTCTTGCCATAGAGGGGGTACAGAGAAGGTTCACCAGGTTGATTCCTGGGATGGCAGGACTTTCATATGAAGAAAGACTGGATCGACTAGGCTTACACTCACTGGAATTTAGAAGATTGAGGGGGGATCTTATTGAAACGTATAACATTCTAAAGGGATTGGACAGGCGGGATGCAGGAAGATTGTTTCCAATGTTGGGGAAGTCCAGAACGAGGGGACACAGTTTAAGGATAAAGGGGAAGCCTTTTAGGACCGAGATGAGGAAAAACTTCTTCACACAGAGAGTGGTGAATCTGTGGAATTTTCTGCCACAGGAAACAGTTGAGGTCGGTTCATTGGCTATATTTAAGAGGAAGTTAGATATGGCCCTTGTGGCTAAAGGGATCAGGGGTTATGGAGAGAAAGCAGGTACAGGGTTCTGAGTTGGATGATCAGCCATGATCATACTGAATGGCGGTGCAGGCTCAAAGGGCCGAATGTCCTACTCCTGCGCCTATTTTCTATGTTTCTATGTTCAGACCTGACACTGATGAATCCATTCTTTCAATTCACTTCTCAGAACTGTCTGTGATGTGCAGAGACCCGTGCATTGCCTGGGAACCTTCCCAGCACCTTTGGAATTTTCCATTTGAAATGTCATGTCAACGCTAAAATTAATTTCAGATTTGGAGGTTTTCAAATTCAGAATTTCAGATAAGGGATGGTAGTAGTAGTCTCTTGAAGTCCGAGGAAGACGAATGTGTTGCGCAGTTAACGTCTGTGGTCACGCATATGACTTCTGAGGCTGAAGTCCGAAGCGCAGATACGGTTGCCGATGGGGCAAGGAGCACTGCCTGTTGGGGCAGGAGCAGACGCCTTCCTGTGTCTTTCTTGACTCGCCTTGAGGCACTGCATGCACCGGTTGGCTTGGAAGTTGTTTGCTGCCTTGGAGCATAGATTGCGCCACTTGGACCGATCAGCAGCAGTGTGTTCGAGATCGCCGGGCTGGAGTTTGGCCCACTTGAGGTTTGACTTGAGGTTGTCCTTGTACCTCTTCCTTGGGCGACCTTGGGCACGGCTGCTCTGCTCCAGTTCTCCATAGAACAACTGACGCGGCATTCTGGACTCATCCATGCGGATCACATGGCCGGACAAGGGATACTCACCCTTATTGACATTGGGAGCATTTTGTAGAAGTTTACTAGGATAATTCCTCCAATAAAATGATTCTGTAATGAGCAACTTTTAAGGAAGCTGGTCCCAATGGAATCTAGAGTTGATCTAAACAAAACACAGAACATTTTGTGTGAGTTTTGATAAAAATAGATTTTGCGAGGAAATATCTCAATATGGGGGCATGTATTCAAGGTCAAGATTAATTAAATTCTGTTCAGCGATGATGGTGGAGTGTTTCAGAGAGCAGGAGCTGAGGTCAAATCAGCCAAAATGTTTTTAAAATGTGGCACCAGCTTCAAAGTTCAAAGAAAATGTGTTATCAAAGTACTGTACATGTATGTCACCATATTCAACTTTGAGATTTGTTTTCTTGTGGGCATACTCAGTAAATCCATAGTAGAATAATAACAATAATAGAATCAATGAATCAATCGGTTCAAGTCCTGAGTGGCTTGAGGGCTGAATGGCCTTTACCTTTCCCATTTCTTTTGTTTCTGTGTCTCACCAGACACTGCCATTTTCTCCGCCTCCCACACATTCAAGTCTTGACAGGACTGAAAACCTGGTTGCGCTAGTGTCCTAGTTGAACTTCTGCCCACTCATTGAGCTTCTCTGCTTCTCAGCTGTTGTTGTCAATGGATCTGAGCACAACTGCGTCCTCAATGGCCTGTCACCAAGCACGGAGTATGACGTGAGCATTACGGCCTCTACAGACGCAGGCAATGCTACAGGCTCCAGTCTGGCCATTACAACCAAGACATTTGGTGAGAATTATAATATGGATATTGAGAACCATAATCTTACAAAGTTTAAAAGAAATGATTCACCCTGTTTAACACATAACACAAAAGAGCTTCAGCCTTTTTGAAATATATTACTGAAAGTTCTATCAATAACATTTCACAAGGAAATCTGCAGATGCTGGAAATTCAAGCAACACATGTAAAATGCTGGTGGAACGCAGCAGACCAGGCAGCATCTATAGCCTGAAACTTCGACTGTACTTCTTCCTATAGATGTTGCAGGCCCTGCTGCATTCCGTCAATAACATTTTCTGGTTGCAAAACTTCTATACGGCTTTAATTGAAGCAAAATATTTGTTTAATTTGGAAATAACCTAGAGTAAGGTGGGCATCTCAGTGAATAGACTGGACAAGATAAATAAATAGTATGATGAAGTGGATTGGCCCAAAATGTTACGTACACAGCGCTAGAAGAACTCAGCAGGTTGGGCAGCATCCATGAGAAAAGAGTAGCCAACGTTTCGGGCCGAAACCCTTCATCAGGAGACCCTTCCTGATCAATGCCATTTTGAACTTTATTCCTTTGTGTTGCATATGTGTGGACTTAAAGACGGCTTTAGACCATACTTATGTAGACATGGCTCCAACATGGAGACATCGCTGACAGCGCTTCTCCCTATAGATGCTGCCTGGCCTGCTGTGTTCCACCAGCATTTTGTGTGTGTTGTTTGAATTTCCAGCACCTGCAGATTTCCTCGTGTTTGATCTGAAGAATATCTTGTGTTTAAAATAAAGAATGTGTGTCGACTCTGGCTTTGATGTTTGAGTTGCAGTGGGAATAGTTAATTAAATGGACCGAGCATCCAGCAGACTGCGTGTCCACTGTAAGTGATTTGGAACTACTAACAATGAATGTCAAAGCTCAGAAGGTCAGGGAGGTGGAAGAACTTCACTTTCGATTAATACAAGAAATTCTGCAGATGCTAAAAATCCAAAGCAACGCAGGCAAAATGCTGGAGGAACTCCAGAGTTCTGGCAGCATCCACGGAAGTGAGTGAACAAACAGTAGACATCTTGGGCTGAGCCCCTTTTTAGGACCAGAAAGGAAGGGGGAGAACACCAGAAGAAGAAGGTGGGGAAGAGGAAGGAGGATAGCTGGACGGTGAAAGGTGAAGCCAGGAGAGTGGAAAAGGTAAAGGGCTGGAGAGGAAGGAATTGGATAGGAGAGGAGAGTGGACCATAAGAAAAGGGAAAGAAGGAGCCAAGGGGAGGTGATAGACAGGTAAAAGGTAAGAGAGGAGAGTCGAGAATAGAAGAAGAGGGCATGGGGAGGGAAAAACATTATCGGGAGGAGAAATCGATAATTGTGCCATCAGGTTGGAGGCTATCCAGTGGGAATATAAGGTGTTGCTCTGCTTTATCATGGCACAAGAGGAGACCGTGGACGGACATTTCAGAATGGGAATGGGAATTGCAAATAAAATGTTTACCACTGGGAAGTTCCGCTTTTGGCAGATGGAGCAGAGGTGCTCAATGAAGCGGTTCCCCCAATACAATGACAGGTCTCACCAATGTAGAGGAGGCTGCATTGGGAGCACTAGACACGTAGATGACCCCAGCGAGTTCGCAGGTGAAGAACTGTCTGGGGCCCTGATTGGAAGGGAAGTTGGTGGTGAATGGGCAGGTGCAGTTCTTGGGCCACTCTCAGGGATAAGTGCTGGGAGGAAGATTAGTGGGGAGGAATGAATGGACAAGGGAATCACGGAGGGTGCGATCCCTGCAGAAAGTGAAGAGTTGGGGGGAAGTAAAGATGTGTTTGGTAGGATCCCATTGGAGATGGAGATCCTTTTGTTTAGTGTTACTTTCTCCAGTGGTTCTACAGAGCTGCCACATGGTAAGATAGAAAGTGCTTCATCATCCAACAGCCTGAATTTACTTAAGCCGTTTAAAATCTCATCAATGTATCTGGGAAGTTTAAATTCAGTCAATTAAATAGATTTAACTTTTCATAAAAATAATACTGATAATAATGAGCATGGAACGACAGTTTGCTGCAGAATTCCACTTGGTGCACAAATGCCATTAAGAGAAGGAAATCTTTGATGTCACCACATGGAACTCGCTGAAGTGGGTTAAAAGCAGCTGGCAAAGGCAACAAATATTGGCTTTGCTAGTGATGCCTGTAACCCAGGAATGTGAAAAAAGGCCATATGTTTCTCACAACAGCACTATAAACATTGGGAGGGATGAGTCACCGAAACAAAATGTATTTGTGCCCTGCAAATTAGTAATCATGTTGTGTTGCCTGTACCACATCAGAGATCATGGAGGAGTCTACTTCTAAACTGTGGGAAGCTTTCACGTGTTAACATTTCGGCCAGCCACAGAGAATGCGGTTGCCTCCAGGGACAATGTAGCTGTGCCCTGAGACTCTACAGCAGATTTTTGTTAACACGTGCACCATTTTCAATCATCAGATGATGGAGAACTGGAGTTGTTCCTGATCTGTGTCTTCTCTTTCCTTCTGTTTACGACCCTGGCTTTAATGGGTGCCTGCATCTTCCAACGACACAGGTACGCTGCAGGAATGCCTTTTGACTTTTAACAATAATTGAGCTGGAGCCCAGACTGACATCAGAATGCAAGCAAACAGTGCTTGTGGTGTCACAACAACGCGTTATTCTTGGAGTAATAGAGCACTACAGCACAGTCCTTTGGCCCATCTAGTCTGTGCCAACCTGCTTTCCTGCCTTGTCCTATCTACCCTGACCATTGCCCTCCATGCCCCTCTCATTCATACACCTATCCAAACTTCTATTAGACGTTGCATTGAACCTGCTTCCGCTCCCACTGGCAGCTTGTTCCACACTCACACCACCCTCTAAGCGAAGGAGTTCCCCTTAAACATTTCACTTTTCATCCTAAACCTATGGTTCTAGTCTTAACCATACTCGGGGGGGGGGGGGGGGGGGAACCTGCATATATTTAACCTACCCCTGGCACTCATACCTCTATAAAATTGCCCCTTATTCTCCTGTCTACCAGCAAATAAAGACCTAACCTATTCAACCTTTCTCTGTAACTTAGTTCAAGTCCTGGCAACATCCTTGTGAATCTTCTCTGCACTCTTTCAAGCTTGCTGATGTCTTATCTGTAGAGAGGTGACTGCACACTTACAATGCACTCAAAATTCTGGAGGAAGACAGCAGGGAAAGGAATAAACAGTCGGTGTTCAGGCTGGGACCCTTCATCAGGACTGATTTTGTGTGTGGGTTTTCTGGATGTCCAGCACCAGCAGAACCTCTCGTATTTATGATTTACTTACTGTCCACGTTTATCTCTTGAACCCACAGAATTAGGAAACAGTTTTGGCCCAACGTTCCAGATCCTGCGAATAGCACCCTGGCTCACTGGATGCCCAAAAAGTTGTGGCAGGTAATCCTTCCCCAACGTTCATCCATCTGACGGAATGTTACACCGCGGGCACGGCCGACACTTCTTGTCCGTTCCTAATTGCCCTTGCAAAGGTGTTGATGACTTGGCACTGTGAAAAGCAGCGGGTCCCCTGGTGATTTTATTCCCACTGTGCTGTTGGATTGAGAGTTTCAGGATCCAGTAACAATAAAGGAATCATGATATATTTCCATGTCAGGAATAAGGTGAGATCTTTGGGGGAAGCATGCAGGTAGTGTTGCCCCTTGAATGTGAGGGGCTTTCCATCTTGGTGGTTGAAGATGTTCTTTGGGAGGCATTGTCCAAATAGTTTACTAATCGAGCAGGTTCTGATAGATCTCCCAAACTGTCACTCATCTTTGTTGATACAAGTGAGGCCACAATTCATCTGCACTTTTCCTTTTTAGAATAGTGTTAGATACTCGTATTGTGGCCATTGCAGAACATTGGAAAAACCAAAGGCAAGTTCAACGGCTGGTTTGCAAAACATCTCCATTCAGTCCACAGCTGTGACCTTGAGCTTCTCATTCACTTTGCCTCGCCTTTCCCACTCTAATCCCTTGGTCTTTGATCTCCTATACTGTTCCAAAAGAGGCCAACATTCTTCAGGGAGCAGCTCCTAATCATTTGTCGAGTCATTATGTAGTTTCGGCTCATTATTGAATTAATAAATTATAGATAACTAACCTTTCCCATTTAGGTCACCCATCTGAATCAATAGAGTGACAGGGTAGAGGTATGTCTTTACCAAAGGAAGTGTAAGGCACTCCTTCCCTCCACTAGCCTGCAGGACACCTTTGGGCAAGGTGTAGCACCTGCCTACACCCCCCCCCCCCACCCTGATCAGGGTCACATAAAGCCATAGGAGCAGGTGGTGGATGGTCGTATGAGCAGCTGGTACATATCAGAAGTCCTGGTTATGTGATCATTGATATCTAGAAGACAATTGCTTTTAGTCTTGATCTTGGCTGGGGTCTCCTGTCCTGTAAAGACACTGCCCAGAAGAAGGCAATGGCAAACCACTAATGCAGAAAATTTGCCTAGAACAATCATGGTCGTGGAAAGACCACGATTGCCCTTGTCATACGACGCGGCTCCTGAATCAATAACTTGTTTTCCTTCCCTCACTATGGGTACTACTTGTTCTGCTGGGTATTTCCAGCCAGGACCCTTCATCAGGTCTGGAAATGAAGGTGGGGGAGATGCAGGAGTACAAGCGAGCAGGTGATAGGTGAAGCCAAGTGAGGGGGAAGGTAGGTGGGTGAAGGAGGGGGGAGCTGAAGTGAGAAGCTGGGAGGTGATAAGTGGTAAAAGTAAAGTGCTGAAGAAGAAAGATTCTGATGGAAGAGTAGAGTGCACCAGGGAAGGAGGAAGGATACCAGAGGAAAGCGATAGGCAGGTCAGGAGAAGAGAAGGGGAAAAAGCGGAGACACAATGGAGTGGAAGAGGAGAGAAGAGGTAGAAATGATCAGAAGTTGGAGAAATCGATGTTCATACTGTCAGTTGGAGACTACCCAGACAGAATATGAGGTGTTGTTCTTTATGGTCTCCCAGCATGCACAGATGTTGGCATATGTGCTGTACACCAGAAACTCACTCCAATTTTTGCTTCAAAAGGATGTAAAAGACCTTCAGGAGGATCAGAATCCAACGTTTCAAGTCCAAGCTGTCCACTGTGGTGATCAGGCCAAATCCGATGTCAGTGGTACCAAATATTACTGGATGCAGGGCACCAAGATTGAGAGCAGTCCAAGCTCTGTCAGCAACAGTCTGAGTGAAGCCAACTGCAGCATCAAGCAGTCCATACGGGAATTCATCGCCCCACAGAATGAGTTCGATTCACATGAAATGGAACACTTCCCGAAGCTCGAACCAGAGACCGTGACTGTAAATGAATACAATAAACAGAGAAATGCAACATTTGCTGTTTTCCCACCAAATTCAACACCGACTCTTCTCACTTGCTTCCCTCAGGTCATTCCTCATAATGAACAGAGTCTGCTGTCTCTATTTCAGAGCATACCAGATGATAACCGCAGCAAAACTCCGCAGGAGATGAGTCAAGTACTTGAAAAAGAGGAAATGCTGTGCAGTTTTCCATTTTTAATGAACCTGCATACTCTTTCAAGCTCTGAGATACTAACCTAAATATTAAACTCATTTACAGTGATGAAAGAGATTGCATGAGCCAAACTCTGTGACCAGCGTATCATTGCACCTATGCCGGAAGTATTATTGTTGGCTGATTGTACGCTTTCATGGTAGTTAATGGTACTTTACCAAGTACACCCAAGATTTTTTGGAGCAGTCTGCTTGTTCTACACCAAGAGAAAATAAAAGGAGTTACTTTAAAAAAAAAACTCTCCCTCATATTGGATGATATGTCAGCACAACATCATGGAGCAAAGAACTCTTCTGTGCTGTAATGTTCTATGTTCTAAATAATTTTGCATTTTGTCTACTTTTTTAAAGTTCCTGTGCATCAAAATCTGATTAATCTTATTTGCATTAATATTTTAGTAAGTTTTCGGAATGATCATTGTTCATCAGTTCTGAAAGATAGACCATGATGAAAGCAGACTACAAGACTGGACCTAAGATTTCATTGTAGGTGATGTTAAATCTCAAGGGCTGGAAACAAATGCGATTACCCCTTAATAACACTGACAGAACAAGTTTCTTGTAAGCGTTCTATTTTAATATTCAGTTGCAACACAGAATGCAGGAGCATGCTTTTGGAAGAAGTGCATTGGAATACATCACCCCAGCTCTTTGATTGTAAACCCTGGTCAATTGACAAATGAGTATTTCAGCTTGCATTCTGAAGTGCCAAATATATTTATTTGATAAGAAAAGCAGAGTTCTCTAAATGTTTTCTTTACCACTTCGAGCATCTCCGCAGCATGCACTACAAGTGGGACTTCCCAGTGGCCACACGTTTTATTTCCTATTCCCATTCATGTTCCGACATGTTGATCCTTAGCCCCCTCTTGTGCCAAGATGGGGCCACCTCCAGGCTGAAGGAGCAACACTTTATATTCCATCTGGGTTCCCTCCAACCTGATGGCATGAATATTGATCTCTCCTTCCAATGAACAAATATACCCCATCCCCCCCACTATTTTCCACTCTGACCTTTCACTACTTCTCACCTGCCTAATACTTTCCCCTGGGTCGTCACCTCCTTCCCTTTCTCTTACTGTCCACTCTCCTCTCCATTGTTCTCCAGCCCTTGACCTTTCTCACCCACCTGGCTTCACCTATAACTTTCCAACTGGCTTCTTTCCCCTCCCCCCACCTTTTAATTCTGGCTTCTTCTCCCTTCCTTTTCAGTCCTGAAGAAGGGTCGCAGACCAAAACGTAGACTGTTTTCCATAGATGCTGCCTGATCTTCTCAGTTCATCCAGCATTTTGTGTGTGTTACTCCTGGTTATAAGACCACATGGGTGATTATTGTCTCTGAAAGGGAAACGTTGTAATTATAAAGTGTCTTTTCACTTTGGCCTCAGAATATTCCAACAGACTCACTGTTGTAATATGCATGGCAAGCTCCTGCATCAGGACTAGGTCTCAGTCTTAACCACATAAGACTAGGAAGCATTTCTTTCCTATTGTTGGTGTGTGTCTAGTTGGCTGACCCAAGTGAAGAGGAGATGGGCTCCAGTACTTCAGTGAATGGAAGTACAGTTCTGCAACTCCTGAGAACGAGAGAATTTCAAATGAAATTGGACACAGATTTGTTAACCATGTGAACAGATACAGAATAGTAGTTGTGTTTGATAACACAGTGCCACGAACTGAGATGGGGATGAGAAAGGTCTACCAGAGTCAAGTATTTGCTTCAAAAGAGAAATAAAATGATACTTCATGTTGTCATGTAATCATGAAAAATTACAAGTGGGGACAATGTGGTGTAAATTTAAAGGGTATTAAAAAGCTTTATGTAGTAGTATGGCACTAGCAAATTATATGAATCAGTTACACAAGAATGTCTGCAGATACAGAAATCCAAAGCAACACTATCAAAATGGTGGTGGTGCTCAGCAGGCCAGTCAGCATCTATGAAGGGAAATGAAGAGTCGACCTTTCTAGCTGAGTCCCCGATGAAGAGCTTCAGCCCAAAACGTTGCCTGTTCACTCCTCTCCGTAGATGCTGCTAGCCTGCAGAGTTACTCCGGCATCTCGTGTGTGTGTTGCTCAAGATTTGCAACATCTGCAGGATCACTTGTGCTGACATGATTCTGTTTTGCGCTGCACTGTCAATGGATTGAATCAATTTTGCTTTTGTTTTGCATGCTTGTCACTAAGTGCTGAAATAACTTGGTAAGTGGATGATTGCTTTGAGGTTTTTTTGTACTTTTCTGGTGATGTAAACTGTCATCATGTATCCAATGAGTAGAAACAGAGAAGTAGGCCAGTGATAGGTTACTGCCCTGTGCAACCAGCGAGAGACAAATTTCAGACATTTCACAAAGCTGTTATGTTGGCCAGGTGAGTTGCTCACCCACTGGTGCTTTCCAAATTTGCAAACATTAAGAGATGCCAATTTTGAGCTAGGTCTGACTTGAATTAGCAACGTAACAACTTGATCTAAATCCAGTAACTCTGTATGACATAACCCTGTAAATTGGTTTTATTTCCCAGCAAAGGAAACATTTTTTCTTGAATCACTCGGCATATACGAAGCTCTTGAGCGCCAAGAGAAAACTGGAGGCTGTAGTGCTCAGAATCTATTCATTTCTATCACTTGTAACCTAGTCAGCATCTGGTACCAATAGGCAAGTATTTATGGTCCGCTGTGACTGTCTAAACTTGCCGCTAACCTTAAGATTTCACGTTGTGGAATCATAAAATTACAAATTAAACTTGGCACAATTTGAGAAAAGGAAAGCTGATTTGTTTTCACAAAGAAGCAATATTGTTTTAAATCCACTTGTGTCAGGAAATGGGAGCCAGCACAAAGAAAAGTATTTTTTTAGTTAAGGTCAAATCATTTCAAATGCTGTTACTCACTTCAATTGTTTATATGGTCTGTGTTTTGTTTTCCTTTCTCTTGTGCATCGGGTGTTAGGCTTTTATTTTTTCCCCCCTTTAATTGGTTGTTTCAGGCTTCTTGCTTTGTGGCTGGTATATTTATTATCAAAGCATGTATACGTTATACAACCTTGAGCTTTGTCTCCTTACAAGCAGTTACAAAACAAAGAAATCCAAAAGAACCTGCAAAAAAAAAGACAACCATCAAACACCCAATATGCTGAGAAAAAAAATCTAACAAATCATGTGGATAAATAAAAGTAAGCAGATAGCATTCAGAACAAAAGTAAGTCCACGGATATGAGGCCTGTAGCAGCAAAGTAGGCCTCAGCCTCAGTCCAGCGCAGAGCTGAGTAAACGTTGAAGAGCAGCGTCCTGAACTAGCCCGATTCTTGCCTGTGATCCTGACTCCCTGCCTTTTCAATCTGGCCAGGTGTTATATCATCCAAACATCTGGTCATTCTTCGCTCTAGGATCTGGGCCGTGTCATTTCGATATGTTCTGGGCCTGGACCCCACTGCAACGCCACATTTCCAATTCAGCCTAGAGCTTAGTCCATTCAAACCTCTAGCCTTTCCTCACTTTCGGTCCAGGTAGACGGGCCTCAAATCTTCTTTGTGTCTGTTCACCCTGACTTTGCCTTGCCTCTGCTCGCCTTGGATCGACCTCGACCTCGTCTCGACTCAACCTCGCACGCGTTCACTTCAACCCTAGACTCGTCCTCGCCTCTGCCCACAGCTGACAACAATGTTGAGATTTCTTCGGGTACAGAAATCCCAATTTTACTAGCTGTTTCATGGATTATTGACAAGTGTTTCAAAGCTGTTGCTGCAATATTTGTGCCATTGCTAACTCTCAGTTTTCTTGGTTATGTTACAAGAAAGATAAGTGACTATGCTATATCTGTCATGGACTATAACTTTCTATTACCCCTGTATTTACTGTTCTTACTAGGGTTGCTGTGCATCTTGCACTTAACCCCTGTGTGAGAAAGGCTGGCACAAATAAAGACTTACATTTATATGGTGTGAAATCTGTTAACTTTGCATTGTTAACAATGCAGTAGATGATAATATAAGGGGGGGGGGAACTGAATTATAGTAAGTACGTAAGTATTATAGTAAAGATGCTAGTAGTTAAATAAGTAGTGCACAAACATAAATTTTTAAAAAGTAGAAAGGTAGTGTCCATGGGTTTAATGTCCATTCAGAAATCGGATGACAGAGGGGAAGAAGCTGTTCCTGAGTCGCTGAGTGTGTGCCCTCAGGCTTCTGTATCTCCTTTTCGATGGTAACAATGAGAAGAGGACATGTCCTGGGTGGTGGGGGATTCTGAATAATGGCCACTGCCTTTCTGGGCCATCATCAAACAGCCGACGGCCAATGAATTATAATCAATACTGAAAGCTAGAAAACGTGATCAACATTTTGGTTAAACCGGACTCACGAAAGTATCGGATAACCATGACTGAAACAAGCATTGCCTCAAGTCACGGATAACCCCCTCTTCTTCCCTTCAGTGACATGGGGAATTAAAAAGAAGAGGAACATGTTACTTAAAATTAAAATGAAATTGAAATATAAATGTTTATATTATTTGTAAAATAATGTGAGTATTTCAACAGAAATGATGATCAATTTGGGGCAATATATTCCAAGTACCATTAACTATATTTGTGAATAATTGTAATAGGATGGGGATCTTTACACTTTAATGATTTAGTAGAGTTTAATGAATATTCTCTGAAAACTTCCAGTGTATGAAGAGTGCATTGAGTTAGCCTGATACTAGAGCCATAGTTCTGAGTGAGTGTCAAGTTAACTATCTGTGAGCAATCAAATGAGTATCTAATATTATGCTAAGTTGAAAAATAAAACAATATTGCCTCGGGTTCTGATGCTCCCAAATGGACTGGTGTTGCAGAGTGCAGCAAACTTCAATAATACCTGAGGCCCCTTTTTTCGTTGCTTCGGATTTAATAAATCAAAGGTCGTGGGGGACATCAAGGATTGGCTAAGTGGGCAGAGGAGATGGATGGGGTCAGTGAATGAGAAGAAGTGTTGCAGTGAGCATCCATTTGTTGCTTAGGCGATGGGTCAAGATAAAAGTGTTCAGTTCACTCATCTGGTGACCATTCTGTGGGAGCTGATCAGATGAGAAGTCAGGGGATTGGAATAGTTGGGTTGGAGGTCAGGTGAGAGATGGGAGTGGGAGCTGGTTTAGTGATCAAAGTCAGGGTAATGGAACGAGAGGCTGAGAAATCTGTTTGGGATCTCCACGAGGAGCTTTGGACAATTTCTCGGTTGGAGCTTTGACTAATCAAAGATCAATGGGGAAGATCAGTAGGTAGGGGGAAGTTGGGGACTTTGGGGATCAGAGATTGTGGAGGGATATAAGCAAATGGAAATCTCAATTCTCTTGGATCAGTGGGGAGTAAAAGATAAAATGTAAGTAAGACCACATTCCAGTAATGATCATTCCTGGGCCAATACAGGTCCTTCCCAGGTTACAAGCGCCCATCTTGTGGACACACTGTGCACCCTAGGCACCCTAGGTATATATATGTACCTAAGAATTTTGCACAATACTGTAAGTACAACCAATCACTCTGGGAGATGAGCAGGATAGATAGGGATGGATTAAAAACTGTTGCAGGAATGCAGGCATCTTCTGCTGAGCGATAATGGGGCATTTCAATGTGTCTTCTTTCCCTACTGTCTGTGACACACCAATCAAGTGATGGTTGAAGCCGAGCAGAACAGGGAGCACTGAGCAGACTCACTCACTCACAGACTTAGAAAGGCCGGCCGTAAAGCCAGTAAAACCTCTTCCCATGGCTGCTCGCTCCCCCCATCACAACTGTTTCTGAGATCCTCTCAATTCGTTCAATTCCAACTTGCAGACAGCTCTCAGGAATGAAAACCTGTCATAACCTTGGGGCCTACCTGTAAGGATGAAATTCTTCCACACTCTGCCAAAAGGAACGTTGCATGGAAAACCCACAACTCAGTCCCCATCGGATGCTCTTAACCCACACAAGCCAGCTTATGCCAGGAAACGTGGCCCAGAATTAGGTCATTTAGCCTGTTAAATCCATACATAATCCCAGTATAGCAATCTTTCTGATCCCCTTCCCCTACTATATCCACACAATTATGCAAGTTAAGAGAACATGGAATTGTACAGCACAGTACAGGCCCTTCAGCCCACAATATTGTGCCTACCTTTTAATCTACTCTGTGATCAATCTAACCCTTCCACATAGGCCTCCATTTTTCTTTTATCCATGATCCTATCCAAGAGTCTCTTAAATGTCCCTAATGTACCTCCCGCTACCACCACCCCTGAAAGGGTGTTCCATACACCCACCGTTCTGTGTAAAACAAAAAAAAAACCTACCCCTGATATTATCTCTACCCGTCCCCCCGGACATTCCTCCAATCACTTTAAAATTATGCCCCTCATATTAGTCAATTCCACACTGGGAAAAAGTCTCTGGCTTACTTTGAGTCACCAGCCAAATTTCTGACGTAAAGCAATATGACTCAAGTTGTCATATCCATCTTTTGGCTGCCACCATAGCCTCAAATAAACAGTGCCATATGGACTCATTTCAAGAAAATTAATTCTGACTTCACATCTCGTTTCTCCAGTCCTGATGTAGGGTCTCGGCCTGAAACGTCAACTGTTTACTCTTTTCGATTGATGCTGCCCGGCCTGCTGAGTTCCTCCTGTGTTTTGCGTATATTACTTTGATTTCCAGCATCTGCAGATTTTCTCTTTGTGATTCAAGGAACTTGTGTATGGACAAGAAACATTGTGCACACTGTTGCCACCTCGTGGTCAACATTAACAGGGAATTTGATTTATTTATTCTACAATGTAGTGATTTCATAAACTTTTGTTTCAGATGATGGGATCATTCCTATTCATATTTCATATCATATCATTTGAAAGGCTGTGATCAGTGTGTGTGTGTGTGTGTGTGTGTGTGCGCGTGTGTGAGAGAATGCCACGTGACAAAAAAGAGATTAAAGGTTCATTAAATTTTCTTTATTAATTAAAATAAAATAATTAATTATATACTAAATATTTACTTCACATTTAATAATTGCACAATCCCATGTTCAGTTTAATAAATTGCAGAAATTGTAAAAAGAAGCTTGAGCAAAAACATAGTTATACATACAATCTTAATTCTATTACTAAATATCAAGATCTCCTTTGGTTGTTTTTGTAATTGCTCTCTATTCTTGAAAAAAACTGTTTTTCAGTGAAGTCCCCTGTGTCAACTTAGAAGAAATCTTTAATATATTAAAATAATTGTTACAGTAATTGTATATTTTTCATTGCTGGTGCAGGTCACTCCTACAAAAGTCTTGTTCAGCCTGAACTCTTCAAGTTTTACAGTAGTGTTTTTTTAACCAAACAAAAAGGTGCTTAAAATGTAAGTTTCAAACACCTCACGATGTCCCAAAGAGTTTTAAAGCCAACGAAGAACTTGTGAAGTAACTCATTTTGATATGCAACGGAAAGCTGTCAGAAGAACTGTCAGAAAAATCAATCCAGTAATGAAATTAATTTGTGACCCATAATTATCAGGATCTTTCATAATTGTTTCTTGCAGTAAAGTGAAACAAAATATGTAACAGCTAACAAAGTGGTGAGTCTTCTATTTAGCAGCTGTTCAGATCAAACAGGTTCAAAATCCTTTGGATTATTGGATCCTTGAAGTAGATAATCACAGCCAGGTTGATGTAAGAAGTGCTTTGGTATCCCCTGTTGCTTTGATATTGATAACTGTTTACGCACTTCTTTATAAATGTGTTGGATGCATGTTGAGTGAAGATGAAATGTGTTTGTAATTAATAGATGCTCAATTTTTGAAAATACTGAGAATGTTCATTTGTTTCCTTAAACTTGTGGGGACATGGCACAGCCATAAAGCCAATTAGATCCATGCTGAAAGGCCTCAGCCCAAAATGTCAGCCCTTTATCCCTCTCCATAGATGTTGCCTCAGCTGCTGAGTTCCTCCAGCATTTTGTGTGTTACTATGGATTCCCAGAATCAGCAGAATCTCTTGTGTTTACAGTTGGGTCAATGCCAGCTCCTAGGGAGGCAATCTCATTGGTTCCACTCCCCCTGCTACTAATTTCCCTGTCCTTCTGCAACCTATTCTCTCTCACACGTCCGTCAACACCATTTAAAATCTTTTAGCTATTAACCTATACTCAGGAGTATTTTACGCCAGCTAATTACACCGGGGACTTATCAGAGAAAACTAGAGCCATGGACAAAAAAATACCCGTGCAGTCTCAGAGAATGTGGAAAAGCCACACAGATTATGTCAGGACTCAACCTAATCCTGAGACAACAGCATAAACAGCTCAACCATCTTCATGTTTGGGGGCAGCGTTCCCTCAAATTATTATTTTCGTTACAGCTGCAGAGACTAACCATTGCTCTGAGCAGGAAATATTTACATGCCCTTAAAAATGCACAGCTCTTTAATAAAAAATTACATTACAGAAAATTCCAGCTGCGCAGCAATGAAGGCTGTATGCCTGGCCACGCACCCATGCAGCTTAGAGGGAGAAGTGCTTGGAGGCCATGTTCATTAGAACAGAACACAGTGCCAATATTGTTCACCACTGACATGCAAATCAAAGGTTTTTTTTCCGGTGCGGTACTGGCTAATACGAGGGGTCATAGCTTTAAGGTGTTTGGAGGGATGATGTCAGAGGTAGGTTATTTTTAAGCAGAAAGTGGTGAGTGTGTGGAACATGCTGCCAGGAGTGGTAGTGGAGACAAACAGACACATAGATGAAGGTAAAACAGGGTGCCGTACTGGGTTCAAGGGTTCAATTGATCATGGAGTAGGTTGAGAGGCCAGCACAATAACATGAGCCAAAGAGCCTTTATTGCACTGTCCTTGAGTATCTAGCATCAAAGACCCGCATCATCCAGGCCATGCTCTCTTCTGACTGCTGCAGAAGGAGGTACAGAGTCACACCACCAGGCCCAGGAGCAATGATTACCCTTCGACCGTCAGGCTCCTGAATGTGGATAATATCACTCACCTCAACTCTAAACAGATTCCTCAAACTATGGACTCTCTTTCAAGGACTCCTCAACTCGTGTCCTCGGTATTATTTATTTATTCATCATTTATTTTGTTTGTTTTGCACATTGGTTGTCAGTCTTTGTGTGCAGTGTTTCATTGATTCCATTGTATTCCTTGTTATACTGTGAATGCCTGCAAGAAAATGTATCTCAGGTTAGTGTGTGTGTGTACACGCGTACATACAATGCTTATAAAAAAAATATTCACCCCCGTTGGAAGTTTTCATAATTTTATTGTCACAGCAGATTTAATTTGGCTTTTCTGACACTGATCAACTGGAAAAAAAAAGACTCTTCCATGCCAAAGTGAAAACAGATTTCTACAAAGTGGTCTAAATTAATGACAAATAGAAAACACAAAATAACTGATTGCGTAAGTATTCACCCCCTTACCCGCCCCCTGCCACCACCCATTAATATGACACACCAAATCATCAAATCATCACTGGTGCGGCCAATTGGTTTTAGAAGAGGCATAATTAGTTAAATAGAGATCTGGTTTTGGAGACTTGTGTACAGTCAAGGTGTTTCAACTGATTGTAGTAAAAATACACCTGTATCTGGAAGGTCCAACTGCTGGTGAGTCAGTATCCTGGCAAAAACTACAGTATGAAGACAGAAGAACACTCCAAGCAACTCTGTGAAAAAGGTAATGAAAAACACAAGTCAGGAGATGGATGCAAGAAAATTTCCAAGTCACTGAATATCCCTTGGAGAAAAGTTAAGTCAATCATCAAGAAATTGAAAGAACATGGCACAGCTGTAAATCTCCCCAGAGCAGGCTCTCCTCAAAAACTGAATGACTGTGCAAGAAGGCGACTAGTGAGGGAGGCCACCAAGAGACCTATACAACTCTGGAGGAATTACAAGCTTCTGTAGCCGAAATGGGAGAGACTGCGCATGCAACAACTGTTGCCCAGGTGCTTCACCAGTCGGAGCTTCTGGGGAACTGGCAAAGAGAAAGCCACTGTTGAAAGAAACTCACATGCAATCTCAGCTAGAATTCACCCAAAGGTATGTGTAAGGATCTGAAGACAGCTGGCAGAAGGTTCTATGGTCTGATGAAACCAAAATCGAGTGTTTTGGTCATAAGACTAAATGCTATGTTTGGCATAAGCCAAACACCACACATCATCAAAGACACACCATCCCTACCATGAAGCATGGTGGTGGCTGCATCATGCTGTGGGGATACTTCAGTGCAGTAGCCCCTGGAAAGCTTGTGAAGGTAGAGGGTAAAACGAATGCAGCAAAATACAGGGAAATCCTGGAGGAAAACCTGATACAATCTTTAAAATGCAACATGGGAGAAGATTTGTTTTCTAGCAAGAAAATGACCCCAAGACAATGCCAAGGCTACAGAGGAATCGCTTAAAAACCACAAAGTTAATGTCCTGGAATGGCCAAGACAATGTCCAGACCTCAATACAATTGAAAATTTGTGGCTGGACTGGAGAAGAGCTGTTCTCTGATAATCCCCATGCAATCTGATAGAGCTTGAGCACTTTTCTAAAGAAAAATGAGGAAAAATTGCACTGGCCAGATGTGCAAAGCTGATAGAGACCTATCCGCACAGACTCAAGGCTGTAATTGCAGCCAAAGGTGCATCTACTAAATACTGACTTGAATATTTATGCAATCAATTATTTTGTGTTTTATATTTGTAATTAATTTAGATCTCTTTGTAGAGATCTGTTTTCATTTTGACACAAGAGTCTTTTTCAGTTGATCAGTGTCAAAAATAGCCATATATATATAAAATTTACTTTGTTCTTTATTTTGTGTTCTATGTTCAGATATAGACTTGACTTTTCCAGATATGTTAAAGATTCCCAACCATAGAAACAGGCAATGTATTCCTCAACACAACACAGATATTAATCCACATTCAGATCAAAAAAATACATTTCTGGATCATTCAGTGGGTCAGTCAGCATCTGTGGAGGCAAAAGAATGATAAATCCTTTAGGAATCCCTCCGCAGGCTTTGCCTACTGTAAAGATTTAAATAATTATCTATGCCCTGTCATTGCTACACATACAAACAATGACATGGCCACTCACACAAAATGCTGGAGGAACTCAGTAGCTTCTCTGGAGAGGGAGCAGGTGGTAGATGGTCATACAAACAGCTGGTACATATGCGACCACTGACACCAGGCAGACAATCTCTGAAAAAATAAAATTTTCACAGACACTTGTAAACAAAACTTGTACCTGCAGTGTACCAACTAGGTCAGCACAATTCAGCGTCCTGTGTTACACTGTGTTAATGTACATGATGTGACTGAGGGTTGGCCTAGACTAACTAACACTTAGAGCGCCAAACAACGTAGATCTACGTCGTGTATTTCGAAACTCGCGCCTCTGTCTTCAGCGCCACATAGCGATTCTCACCAACTCGAGCGATGGAATTAAGTCACAGGGGATTTCCCGCGGTTCTATTTATCGCCAAAATGCTTTCCCATTCATTTCCAAGCAATGGCAGCCCGTGGAAAAAGGGAGATCAACCAACATATTTCCATGAGCCGCACATTGAATGCCAAAGAGCCATATGTGGCTTGCAAGCCGTGGTTTGGCCACCCTATACTATATAGGACCCCACTTGGAGGTACTGTGCTCAGTTCTGGTCGCCTCACTACAGGAAGGACATGGAAACCATAGAAAGGGTGCAGAGGAGATTTACAAGGATGTTGCCTGGATTGGGGAGCATGCCTTATGAGAATACGTTGAGTGAACTTGGCCTTTTCTCCTTGGAGCAACGGAGGATGAGAAGTGACTTGATAGAGGTGTACAAGATAATCAGAAGCATTGATCATGTGGATAGTCAGAGGCTTTTCCCCAGGGCTGAATTGGCTAGCATGAGAGGGCATAGTTTTAAGGTGTTTTCAAGTAGGTACAGAGGAGATATCAGGAGTAAGTTTTTTCCATAGAGCGTGGTGAGTGCATGGAATGGGCTGCCAGCAGCAGTGGTGGAGGCGGAAATGATAGGGTCTTTTAAGAGACTCCTGGATAGCTACATGGAGCTTAGAAAAATAGAGGGCTATGGGTGGTTCTAAGGTAGGGGCATGTTTAGCACAGCTTTGTAGGCTGAAGGGCCTGTATTGTGCTGTAAGTTTTCTATGTTTCTAGATCAGCAGTTGGGGCCAAGGTGCAGTGTGTTTTTATATTTCTTTTTGTCTGTAAACTCACTGGTTCACTAGAAAATAGATGTAGCACAGTCATATAGCACGTGAAATAAAACTGTACTGGGTATTAGAATAATATCCAATAGTGCAGAAAAGCTGCCAGTATGACATTACTAAGTCCCAAGTGTGACAGGTAATGAGAATTTCTTATGTATTCACCTGAAGAGTACCTAGGTAATATAGTGAAGAAAGTAAAACAATTGAAAAGCTAATTGAATCAAAATCAGGTTTAATATCATTGGCATTTATTGATTTGCATGCATTGCAATGCATAATAATAAATAAATTATAAATTACAATAGTAAAAATATTAAAAATTTAGTGTTAAAAGAGAGCAACTAGTGAGGTAGTGTTCATGGGTTCAAGGTCCATTCAGAATTGTGATGGCAGAGGGAAAGAAGCTGTTCCTGAATCGCTGAGTGTTTGTGTCCAGGGTTCTGTATTTCCTCTTTGATGGTAGCAATGAGAAGAGGGCATGTCCTGGATGGTGGGGGTCCTTAATGATGGATGCCACCTTTTCAAGGCATCGCCTTTTGAAGGTGTCCTTGATGTCGGGGAGGCTAGTGCCCATGATGGAGCTGGTTGAGTTTACAACTTTCTGCAGCTTTTTTCAGTCCTGGGCAATACCAGATGGTGATGCAAATAGTTCAAATACTCTTCACGGTATACCAAATGTCCTCAAACTCCCAATGAAATGTAGCCACTGTTGTGCCTTCTTTGTTGCATCCAGGATAGAACTTCAGAGATGTTGACACCCAGGACTGAAATTGCTCACCCTTTCCACGTCTGATCCTTCAAAAAGCATTGGTGTGTGTTCCCTCAACTTCCCCTTCCTGAAGTCCACAATCAACTCCTTGGTCTTACTGATGCTGAGTGCAAGGCTGTTGTTCTGACACCACTCAACCAGCAGATCTATCTTGCTCCTGTACACCGCCTCATCACTCTCTGAAATTCTGCCAATAATAGTTGAGACATCAGCAAATTTATAGGTGGCATTTGAGCTGCGCTTAGCCAAACAGTTGTGGGTGTAGAGAGAGTAGAGCAGTGGGTAAGCACACATCCTTGAGGTGCACCAGTGTTGATTGAGGAGGAGATGCTATTTCTGATCTGCACTGATTGTGGTCTCACGGTGAGGAAATCAAGGATCCAATTGCAGATGGAGCTACAGAGGTGCAGGTTTTGGATCTTGTCGATTAGAACTGAGAGTATGATTGTGTTGAACACTGAGCTGTAATCAATAAACAGCAGCCCTGATGTAGGATTTGCTAATATCCAGGTGATCCACGGCCGAGCAAAAGGCCAGTGAGATTGCATCCACTGTAGATCTATTGTGGCAGTAGGCAAATTGCAGTGGGACCAGGTCCTTGCTTAGGCAAAAATTGATTCTGACTGTGACCAACCTGTCAACGTGCTTCATCACAGTAGATGTGAGTGCAACTGGACGATAGTCGCTGTGGCAGCTCACCCAATGCTTATGGGCACTGGCATAATTGTCGCCCTATTGATGCAGATGGGAACGTCGACTGCAACAGTGAGAGAGTGAGGGTATCGTTGAACACTCCAGCCTAATAGTCAGCACAGATCTTTCAAGCGCTACCAGATAGGGCCTGTTGCCTCTTGAACGATGTTTTGATGTCGGCCTCTGAGATAGAAACAGAGATCACAGAGTCATCTCTGACATTGGTGTATAGAAATAAATTATATATAGAATGTTATTATATAGAATTATACATAATTCTATATAATTTCTCCAACCTGAGATTGGCCTCATTGTGGCAGTAGAGGAGGACATAGAATTATAAATTATATATGAAATTATATATCTCTGGCATTGGTATGTAGAATGATGCTGCACAGGTCCCAGGTATAACTCTACACATTAATGTTACCTTTAATGTTTCCTCATGTTATTTAATACACTGTTCAGGCTGTTTTCATATAATATTACCATTACATGCATAATACTATTATGTATTTTTTGGGTTTTCTCTTGTTTAATTAAATTGTTGTAGTCTGATATCATATCTCATCTTTCTATATAAAACCCCTTTTTATCAGGTATCTCTAAAGATGCGGCTCGTTAGTCACTCGGTAACAGCCATTGAACTGCAGTGAGAAAACCATCTTTCTCAGACTCTGAATGTCTAGGGTCGATATGACTTGGGTTCCACCAAACCCAGGAGGCTGGGATGTCTTGCTCACCCGAACCCCAATCTGCGTGAATACTGTGTAATTATTGTCCTCATGCAATCGCCCATAGGCAAGAAATAACAGTCTGCATACTGCATACAATTATAAAGAAAGTATATTTAAAAGTTTCAACTTTATCGAACAGTTAGTAGAAAAAAAAGAAAAAAATAAATAAAATGGCCCATTACAGTTGACCCAGTCTAAATGTGTGAATGATTTGGAGCTCATCTCAAAGTTATCTTTAACTCACATGCTGGACGGACCCAAGGTCTACGTGAAAGCCCACACCACCTTCCAAATGTCACTCAAAATCCATCTCGAACAACGGGCTCCCCCTTTCTCCTTGAAGCCATCATCTGGGCAAGTCACCTTGTGCAACAGCAATCATCAGCCACCTTTCCTCCTGAGTTCTCTTAGCTCCCCCCTCCAAAAAGAACTCAACCCACCAATGTGTCCATCACAAAAACCTCTCCACCCACCATTCTCTAGGACCTTCTCTCCAATTCAACATCCTTATTGGATGGCATTACGTTCCTAAGCATGAACATCACGACCCCTTATCCTTAGCTCAAACCTAAACATGCTGAAAGCAGAACAGACAGCTCTTATAGACCTACTAAAATGAAATGCCACAGCATAGCAGTAAAAATCTTAGCTAGGGTGTTACATATAAATTAAGTAATTGTAAATAGACCTGATACAAAAGTTAATTTATGGCTGAAACTGAGCATGGTTTGCTAGTTGGTTCCTGTCCTTGCCATTTCTTTAACATTTATTGTTTTTTTTACGAGGCTAAGTTTCAGGCTCAATGCTCAAGCCAGCATGGACGGAAAGCATATGAGGAACCAGCTGGAATCGAACCCTTAACCACTACCCTTGGAGTCAAGTTTGGGTGCCTTAATACCACCGGCCAGCTATGAATATTGGTTTAAACGCTTCTATTTTTGACCCTATCTGCCCTCCTAGGCAAAGATCTCATATTAGATAAGTTTTAAGGCTTAGTTATCACTCTGGTTAAATAAACCAAGTTTGAAGAGCTGCAAATGTTGGAAATCTAGAGTGACACCTACAAAATACTGGAGGAACTCAGCAGTTCTTGCAACAGTACTGTGGACATTTTGGGCTGAGACCGTTCATCAGGATTGGAAAGGAAATGGAGGGGAAGGCAGAATAAGAAGGTGGGGGAGGGGCTGAGCCAAGGAGTATAAATTGGGAGCTGATAGGTGAAACAAGGTGAGAAGGAAGGAGGGTGGCATGATGTCAGAAGCTGGGAGGTGATAAGTGGAAAAGGTAAAGGGCTGAAGATGAAGGAATCTGAAAGGAGAAAGTGATAGGCAGATGAGGAGAAGAGAAAATGTAAGAGGGGAAGAAGAATGGAGATTGGAAAAAGAAAGAAAGGGGAAGGGGAAGATATTACTAGCAAAGAAACTGATGTTCATCCTGTCAGGTTAAAGGCCACCCTGAAGGAATATGAGGCGTTGCTCCTCCAAACTCGACAACAGAAAAGGCTATGGACTGACATGTTGGAATGAGAATGGGGAGTGGAACTAATACGATTGGTCACTGGACAATTCTGCCTGTTGCAGACAGAGCAGAGGTGCTCAGCAGGAGTTCAAGAGCTGCAGCCAAATTGAGAATAATTCATTCCAAGTGCAGCAGGGAGAGAAACTTGTGAGCAGTGACAGCTCCAGTGATTCAGGTTTGATTCTGATCTCTGATATTATCTGTGTGGAGTTCACAGATTTACTCTGCGGCTGCTCACGTATTTCTCTTTGAAATACAAATTCCTGCCACATCATAAGTTTGCAGGTTTATAAGCAACTGGAAATGATCACCAGTATAGATGGGTGGTAGGAGAATTAGGGGAATAAGACGTAAGAGAGAATAGTTTATGAGTTAACAAGTGGGAAAATGGAATTAGTCTATGGCCCCGTAAAGACTCAATATAGTAAATAGACATCTCCAATGTCATAAATTTCAAAGTTTAAAGTAAATTTATTATAAAAGTACATAAATGTCACCATATACAACCCTGAGATTCATTTTCATATGGGCATACTCAATAAATCCATAATAGAATAAATGAACCACCTGTACCACCTTCTTGATGGCTGCAGTGAGAATAGAGCATAACCCTGGTGGTGGAGATCCCTCATGATGGATGCTGCTATCCTGAGACAACACTTCATGTAGATGTGCTCAGTGGTGGGGAGGCTTTACCCCAGATGGACTGGGCCATGTCCATTACTTCCTGTGGGATTTTCCATCAAGGGCATTGGCATTTCCATACCAGGCTGTGATGCAGCCACCATGCATCTATAGAAGTTTGTCGAAGTTTCAGATGTTGTGCCGAATCTCTGCAAATTTCAAAGGGGGTAGAAGCACTGCCATGCTTACTTCATTTTGGAACTTGCAGGCTGGGCCCAAGACTGATCATCTGAAATTTGATAACAGTGAAGAACTTAAAGTTGCTGACCCTCTGATCCGCTGATGAGGACTGGCTCATGGACCTCTGGTTTCCTCCTCTTGAAGTCAGTAATCAGGTCCATGGTCTGAGAGGATTGTTGTTGTGGCGTCACTCAGCCAGATTTTCAATTGTGCTCCTGGGTGCTGATTCGTCACCACCTTTGATTTCACCAGCAGCTGCAGTGATATCGGTCTCTAGCTTGAGTGATAAATGGGGCAGCTCTTCCAAGTTCAAATCCATTCACGGTCAATTTTATTGTCATTAACCTACTTAACATGCCAACTTAAAGTTGCTGACCCTCTCCAAAAGGCAACATGAAAGGATAAAGAGAAAGTGATAGAAGGTGATGCTCCCCATCTTGAGCATGCTAGTGGGCCCAAGTGGTGGCCTCTGTTCACGAACCCGTCTGTCTCATTAATATCCTTCAGGAAATCTACCATCACCTAGACCACCAGTGTGAGCCCAACCCACCAGAGTAGTTAACCATAAGACCATAAGACATTGGAGCAGAAGTGAGTCTGCTCCACCATTCAGTCATGGCTGATCCTTTTCTTTCTCCTCCTCAACCCCAGTTCCCGGCCTTCTCCCCGTAACCTTTGATGCCATGTCCAATCAAGAAGCTATAAATGTCTGCCTTAAATACACCCAACGTCCCAGCTTTCACAGCTGCATGTGGCAACAAATTCTGAAAGTTCACCACCCTTTGGCTAAAGAAATTTCTCCGCTTCTCTGTTTTGAAAAGGCACCCCTCTATCCTTAGGCTGCATCCTCTTGTCCTAGACTCTCCAACTGTGGGAAACATCCTTTCCACATCTACTCTGTCTAGGCCTTTCAACATTCAAAAAGTTTCAATAAGACCCCCCTCATCCTTCTGAATTCCATCGCGTACAGACCCAGAGTCATCGAACGTTCCTCATATGATAACCCTTTCACTCCTGGAATCATCCTTGTGAACCTCCTCTGGACCCTCCCCAATTCCAGCACATCTGTTCTAAGATGAGAGGCTCAGAACTGTTCAAGTTGAGACTTTGCCGGTGCCTTCTAAAGCCACAGCATCACATCCTTGCTCTTGTATTCAAGACCTCTTGAAATGAAGGCTAACATGGTATTTGCCTTCTTCACCACCAACTCATCCTGCAAGTTAATTTCAGGGTGTTCTGTACAAGGACTCCCAAGTTTCTCTGCATCTCAGGTTCCTGGAATTTCTCCCCATTTAGCAAATAGTCCACACATTTATTTCTACTACCAAAGTGGATGACCATACATTTTTAGCACTTTCTTTCTTGTAATAGTAACTGCACCCACTTCTCTTCCTTCACACATTATGGCATCATGCATATTGCTAGTGTCCCCCACAGCAAAGACTGATGCAAAATACTCATTTAGTTCATCAGCCATCTCCTTGTGCCCCATTATTATTTCTCCTTCCTCATTTTCTAGCGGTCCTACATTCACTCTCATTTATTTTTTTATTTTGAACATACTTGAAAAAACTTTTCGTATCCATTTTGATATATTATTTAATAGCTTGCTTTCATATTTTATCTTTTCCGTTCTAATGATTTTTTAATTGCTCTCTGTAGGTTTTTAAAATCTTCCCAATCCTCTTTCTTCCCACTAATTTTGGCTTTGTTGTATGCCCTTTCTTTTGCTTTTACAATGGCATTGACTACCCTTGTCAGCGATGGTTGTACTATTTTACCATTTGAGTATTTCTTCATTTTTCAAATACATGTGTCCTGCATCTTCCTCATTTTTCCCAGAAACGCACGCCATTGCTGCTCTGCTGACATCCCTGCCAGCAGCTCCTTCCAATTTACTTTGGCCGAGTCCTCTCTCGTACCAATATAATTTCCCTTACTCCACTGAAATATTGCTACTTCAGACTTTACTTTCTCCCTATCGAATTTCAGGTTGAGCTCAATCATAGGGTGATCAATTGTTCCTAAGAGTTCTTTTACATTAAGCTCCCTAATCACCTCTGGTCTGATACATAACACCCAATCCAGTATAGCTGATCCCTTAGTAGGATGAATGGCAAACTGCTCTAAAAAGCCATCTCTTAAGCATTCAACAAACTCATTCTCCTGAGATCCATTACCAACCTCATTTTCTCAATCAACCTGCATGTGAAACTCTTGCATGACTATCATAACATTGCCTTTTTGACTTGCCTTTTCTATTTCCTGTAGTAACTTGTGGTCCACCTCCCAGCCACTGTTGGGAGGCCTGTATTTAACTGTCATCAACATCCTTTACCCTTACAGTTTCTTAACTCAACCCACAAGGATTCAATACCTTCCGATCCTATGTCACATCTTTCTACTGATTTGATGTTATCCTTTACCAATAGGGCCACACCACCCCCTCTGCCTACCTTCTTATCCCTCCGATATAATGTGTAACCTTGGACATTCAGCTTCCAACTACAACCAGCCACGATTCAGTGATGGCCACAACATCATACCTGGCAATCTGTAATATTGCAACAAGATCATCCACTTTATTTCTTATACTACACACATTTAGATACAACACCTCGAGTACTGTATTTGCTATCCTTTCTGATTCTGCATCTCTAATGATCCCTAATAATAATCCCTGTTGACTGCAATTAAGTCCCATCGCCTGCCTGCCCTTCCTAACAGTCTGACTGCATGCTATCTTTACTTTTTATCCATCTTTTTAACCCTTAAATACCTCGTCAATTCAGCAGTATTTACAGAGGACATTAGACAATGATTGCATTCTGATGCACCATCAATAACTCACTCTGAGACGTAAACGCGAGATATCGGCTTTTATTGACTGGAAGAAGGAACAAGCAGTGAGTGACCACCATACTACATCCTGGAGACTGAGAGGCCGGGCTCAGGCCTTGATCGCCTTTTTACAGGGGTCTGTGGGAGGAGCCACAAGAGCAGTCAGCAGGGGGCGTGTCCAGACAGGTATATGTAGTTCACCACACATTCCCAGTGGCGTCTGCATCCATGAACAAAGAAGGAAGAACTTTATTCCTTTGTGTTGCATATGTGTGGACTTAAAGACAGCTTTAGACCATATTTATTATGTAGACATGGCTCCAACATAGAGACATTTCAATTTGTATCTTGGATTTATTCACGGCTATCTCAATCCTATTTTTTCAGTGAATGATGGGAATAGTCAGAGGGAGCAGAGACCAGACAGAGAAGTATTCCACGATGATTACTTAAACTTGTTGTTTCTCAAAGTAAGAAATGAAGGAAATGGATTGATACTGGTGGGATCTTTTTAAAGGTGGACGAACAAGACCACTAAAGTTTGATTGCAAGAGGATGGTTTGATATGCAGTATGTGAGTGACTTAATTAATTGATGGCTTTCCCACTATACTTCCAAATTTAAATGGGTTGTTTATAGTCAAACATGAGCCTTTGTCTCCTGCGTATATATTGATTTAAAAAAAGCTTAAACTTGCTTTGTTTATCTATTCATTGTGGTAAGTTTCACAATCTTTTCATATTCCAGGAACTTTGCCTCTCATAAAACTTTGACTTTTTCATTCTTTGTTTTTCAAACATTTTAATGAATTTTTCAAAGGCAAATAATAACAGTCATAATAGTACAAAGGGAGTGGGATTACATTGTTGGCAATGAACACATGTGAGTAAAAACTATAGGTAACATCAATATAATTGACCTCCCAAACCCTTAATATAAACAGGATACAAGGAAATAAAGAGATGGAAAAAAAACCCCAAATTGAAAAATCAAGAACAAAGTAAACTAAACTAAACTAAACTAAACTATACAAAGCTCGGCTATTCTATTATATCAAATAAAATCATTAGTGTCATCAACTCCACTCCTCTACTCAAATTAATGAATAATATAAAGGAATCAGAAAAGGTCAAATTACATTCTATGAAAGTATTGGATAAAAGGCCAAAACTTTGACTTTTTGATATATGCATTAGTAAAAGGGAGGGTCAGCTGGGCCAGGGTCTCTTGCTTCCAGTCCTTATTTAGGATTTTGACCCCAGACTCGGACAATTCCTTTCCTCCCACAGATACTGCTCGACCTGCTGAGTTCTTCCAGCACATTTCTTTTTGCTCCAGATCCCACCATCTGCACTCTCTTGGGTCTCTCGCTTACTTCTGGCATCCCAATTGGCTGATTCAATCCTCACTTGCAAATAATTATTCATCTGAAGCAATAAGATTCCTCTGGATCCTTCTCTGATTTTCATATGACCCTGTCAAGATTAATAGTTCAAAGTTTAAGAAAATTTATTATCAAAGCACATATACTACCGTGAGATTCATTTTTGTGGGCATTCACAGTAAATAGAATGAACACGCATAGAATAAGTGAAAAAACTGCACACAACAAACTCCCATCATCAACAGGTTTATAACTCTGAAACTTAAAATACATTTCTGACTTGAATTCCTTTATCAGTTTTCCAGCGTTTCCAGAAAGGGGTTCCCAACCTTTTCTATGCCATGGACCCCTGTTTTTAACCAAGGGGTCCATGGACCATAGGTTGGGAACACTGGCTGCTAAGATTCTCCTTGGATGAACTCCACCCAACTACATCACCTTTTAAAGTGTTAATGTTAAATTCCTACTTTAAAAGGGACATACTATACTTTTATTTTTGCATCTTTCACAGCCTCTTGACAACCCAATGCACTTTACAGCCATTGAAGTAATTATTGAACTGAAGTCATGTTTTTACTATAGGAAAATTACACTCAGCGAGCTCCTACAAAAAAGAGTAGTGAATTAATTTTAGGCTGGAAATTCAATCCCTCCACCCCCATGATGCTTAACATGCTGTATAGTCCCACTGGTATATTGCAACCTGCCATCAAAATTAGTTCCACAGTGGAATGGATTTTGGAGGCACAGGACAATATATTTGCATGGCTAACCAACACATTTATAGCAACAAATGGGAGAAGAATTTCTAGGCAAATCCATTTTAATGATGTTTGTTGAGACTAAAATATTTGCCAGGGCACAGAGCAACACAGCATCATGGGACCTTTTGTACTTGCCAAATAGAGCAGATGGAGACTTGGAAGACAAAGCCTCTAATTGTGCAGCCTTTCCTCAGCACAGTCCTGGCGTGCCCTAGATTTTTGTGATCAGGTGTCAAAAGTGAGTCCTGAACCCACAAGGTTTTGTGTGAGAGGCAAGGTTTTTACCCACTGCATTATGAATGATAAACTATCGGTCCACATAACAGCCTGCTAGCCTGTCAGCCCCCAGCTGTAACCAGGAGAAAACTACAAGCAAGCAGTATGTGTTGCAATGTTTTAATCTGGACTTGACGTCAGCATCAGAGACTGATTTCTTCTTCATCGATGATGTCCCAACTCCGAGATGGTTGACAGATGGAAGTAAAAGGTCCAAAGGAAAATTGACCTCAGCTCAAAGTGGATAAGCAATGAAGAGAAAAGACAAAGCAAAGGGAAGCTGAAGGACATGTTGTAACTCAAAGGAAAAGTCCATATAATCTTCCAAGACACTTAAAAATATTAATCTTTCAGTTTAAGATGGCACTGCTGAAGTCCAGAAACTACTTACTGGTGTTTAACAAAACAAGGAATACAACTAAATACTTTATTAATAACACTTTTTTTGTAAAACATTATGGAAAACAATGAAGAAGCGTGTGAAGGCAAGGCTGAGTCGAAGTGTGCAGGTGTGGGGCGAGGTCGAGGCATATTCGAGGTAAGGTCAAGGTGAGGTTGAAGCATATTGGAAACAGTTGAGGCAAGAGGAGCAGAGCAAAGTCGGAATGGAGGAGAGGCAGATTCAAGGCCTGTTCACCTAAACGTTCAATCAATCTACGCACTGGGATGATTTTGAAAGGTCAGTTGCAAGCCAAAAAGTGGCAGTGGCGTCCAGGCCCAGAGTGTTTTGATGTACTTTAGAGCAAGGAACAACCCAGTGTTTGGAGAAGTTAAACACTGGGCCAGCTGGATTAAAAAGGGAGGGTGACGGACCAGAGGTGAGGGTCTGGACGGTTCTGCTCTCTGCTCTGTGACATTTACCCCACTCTGCGCTGCACTGAGGCTGTGGCCTGCTCCATCAGCTCTGGCTTCGTGTCTGCGGGCTACACGATGTTTACTCTGCTCTACGCTGAACTGAGAGTGAGGCTGTGGCCTGCTCCATCAGCTCTGGCTTCGTGTCTGCGGGCTACACGATGTTTACTCTGCTCTACGCTGAACTGAGAGTGAGGCTGTGGCCTGCTCCATCAGCTCTGGCTTCGTGTCTGCGGGCTACACGATGTTTACTCTGCTCTACGCTGAACTGAGAGTGAGGCTGTGGCCTGCTCCATCAGCTCTGGCTTCGTGTCTGCGGGCTACACGATGTTTACTCTGCTCTACGCTGAACTGAGAGTGAGGCTGTGGCCTGCTCCATCAGCTCTGGCTTCGTGTCTGCGGGCTACACGATGTTTACTCTGCTCTACGCTGAACTGAGAGTGAGGCTGTGGCCTGCTCCATCAGCTCTGGCTTCGTGTCTGCGGGCTACACGATGTTTACTCTGCTCTACGCTGAACTGAGAGTGAGGCTGTGGCCTGCTCCATCAGCTCTGGCTTCGTGTCTGCGGGCTACACGATGTTTACTCTGCTCTACGCTGAACTGAGAGTGAGGCTGTGGCCTGCTCCATCAGCTCTGGCTTCGTGTCTGCGGGCTACACGATGTTTACTCTGCTCTGCGCTGAACTGAGAGTGAGGCTGTGGCCTGCTCCATCAGCTCTGGCTTCGTGTCTGCGGGCTACACGATGTTTACTCTGCTCTGCGCTGAACTGAGAGTGAGGCTGTGGTCTACTCCAGGCTTCGTGTCTGAGGACTCACTTTCGCTCTAAGTGCTATTTGCTTACTGTTATTGTTTGCACAATTTGGTTTTTTTCTCTCTCTTTCTGCGCATTGGACATTTGATGGTCTTCTTTTTTTAATGATTATTTTGGGATTCTTTGTTTTGTGCTGCCTGTAAGGAGACAATCTCAAGGTTGCATGATGTATACATATTTTGATAATAAATGTACTTTGAATTTCGAACTCTGAAAAGAAAACAAACTTGCCTTCTAATTTCAGCTCCATTTTTCAGCTTTCTCTGATGGGGAAATCTGGATTTCTCATTCAACCTTGGGATTAAAATGGTAGTTATTCTCCAACTAACCACTGAATCCAAGGAGTCAAAGTCAGGCTTTTCAATCATGTGGATAATTTGGATAAGTATATGAACAGGCGGGGTTTAGAGTGATATGGGCCAAATGGGGACAATGGGACAAGCTGGTTGGGCTCTATGGTTGGTATAGATAAGTTGGGCTGAAGGATCTATTATCATGCTGAATTACTCTCTGTGACAAATGCCTTAAAACATAGAACACTACAGCACAGTGCAGGTCCTTTGGCCTATAAATTTGTGCCGAACTTTTAACGTGCTCAGAGATCAATCTAACCCTTCCCTCACACGTAAGTCATTGCATGTTTTAATGTTTTGATGCACTGGTGACAAATAAAGTTAATCTTTCTTTCCTCTTTCTTCCAAAGCTTATCACTTCAAATTTTTTTCCAGATAGAACTCCATCTGCCACTTCTCAGCCCAGCTCTGCATCCTGTTGAAGGCTATGACAATCTTGCAGGGGTTCCCAGCCTGGGGTCCAGGGACACCCCTTCCTTAATGCTATCGGTACATGGCATAATAAAGGTTGGGAAAGTCTATATAACACCACCTGTATGCTGTGCACCTGCTGAAAATAGTGTGTTGAAATGCAGTCCCACATCAGGATGCGAGAGGGTTGAGCCTTTGCCTTGGCTACAATTGCCCATGTTTGTTCTGGCAGGACTGAAGTCAGGACTGGTGCAGTAACATACGCACGAGAATCTGGAGCTGAAATAATGCCAGAGAGAAACAGCAAGAGTCTGAATGTCTTGTACAATCTGTGCATAATCTGCAGCGGGTTCCATTCAATTACATTTGCCAGAAACCTTCAGTATTTTCCATTAGCAAAATGTGTCAGTATTTTCTTACGTTCTAATATATATTCCCCTTTAGTCACATTCCAAGTCTAAGCCAAATCTCAATTTACTTGTCATTATAATGATAGCTGCTAATGAGCTGATTCATTCTGCCAGTTCATCTGTACTCTTTACAATTCTTCCACATCATCAAGCTATTCTTTTTAGCAGGAGTAATCCTCTTCTGCTTGGACAGATTAATTGGAGAGCTGAGCAGTCACAGACAGACATCACCAGTGGAGAGCCCTATCTTGAATCCTCACTTTTTAACTGCCTGTTATGCCGCTGGCATTTAAGGCAGCCATGAAATTCCTCTATCTCCGTCTGTCCTCGATCATCTTCTCCTTTGTGCCCCAGGTGTGGTTCAGGGTCCTCAGTTGCACGCAGATATAAGAACATAAAACTATAAGATATAGGAACAGAAGTAGGCCATTCGGTCCATTGAGTCTGCTCTGCCATTCAATCTTGGGTTGATATAATTCTTCCAGTCATCCCCACTCCCCTACTTTCACCCCATACCCTTTGATGCCCTGACTAACCAAGAACCTATCTATCTCAGCCTTAAATACACCCAATGACTTGGCTTCCATAGCCGCTCGTGGCAACAAATTCCACAGATTTACCACCCTCTGACTAAAGTAATTCCTCTGCATCTCAGTTCTAAATGGATGTCCTTCAATCCTGAAGTTGTGCCCTCTTGTCCTAGAATCCCCCACCATGGGAAATAACTTTGCCATATCTAATCCGCTCAGGCCTTTTAACATTCGCAATGTTTCTATGCGATCCCCCCTATGAACTCCAGGGAATACAGCCCAAGAGCTGCCAGACATTCCTCATACGGTAACCCTTTAATTCCTGGAATCATTCTTGTGAATCTTCTCTGAACCCTCTCCAATGTCAGTATATCCTTTCTAAAATAAGGAGCTCAAAACTACACACAATACTCCGAGTGTGGTCTCACGAGTGCCTTATGAAGCCTCAACATCACATCCTTGCTCTTATATTCTATACCCCTAGAAATGAATGCCAACATTGTATTCGCCTTCTTCACAGCCAAACCAACCAGCAGATTAACCTTCAGGGAATCCTGCACAAGGACTCTCAAGTCTCTTTGCATATCTGCATTTTGAATTTTCTCCCCATCTAAGTAATAGTCTTCCCGTTTATTTCTTCCACCAAGGTGCGTGACCATACACTTTCCAACATTGTATTCATTTCCCACTTCTTTGCCCATTCCCCTAAACTATCTAAGTCTCTCTGTTTCCTCAACACCACCCGCTCCTCCACCTATCTTTGTATCATTGGCATATGTAGCCACAAATCCATCAAAACCATAGTCCAAATCATTGACATACGTCATAAAAAGCAGCGGTCCCAACACCGACCCCTGTGGAACTCCACTGGTAACCGGCAGCCAGCCCGAATGGGATCCCTTTATTCCCACTCTCTGTTTTCTGCCGGTCAGCCAATGCTCCACCCATGCTAGTAACTCCCCTGTAATTCCATTGGCTCTTTACCTGCTAAGCAGCCTCATGTGCGGTACCTTGTCAAAGGCCTTCGGAAAATCCAAGTACACCACGTCTACTGCATCTCCTTTGTCTACCCTGCTTGTAATTTCCTTAAAGAATTGCAGTAGGTTTGTCAGGCAGGATTTTCCTTTCAGGAAACCACACTGGCTTTGGCCTATCTTGACAAGTGCCTCCAGATACTCCTAATCGCATCCCTAATAATCGATTCCAACAACTTCCCACCACTATGGTTTCCTTTCTGCTCCCTCCCACCCTTCTTAAATAGTGGAATAACATTTGCAATTTTCCAGTCATCACGTACAATGCCAGAATCTATCGATTCTTGAAAGATTATTGTTAATATCTCCGCAACCTCTCCAGCTACTTCCTTCAGAACCCGAGGGTGCATTCCATCAGGTCCAGGAGATCTATCCACCCTCAGACCATTAAGCTTCCTGAGCACCTTCTCAGTTGTAATTTTCACTGCACAAACTTCACTTCCCTGACATTTTTGAATGTCAAAACTGGTATACTGCAGACATCTTCCACTGTGAAGACTGATGCAAAATATGCATTCAGCTCCTCTGCCATCTCTGCATCTCTCATTAAAATATCTCCATCATCATTTTGTATTGATCCTATATCTACCCTCAACTCTTTGTTATCCCATATATACTTAAAAAAAGCTTTCAGTATCTTCTTTGATTTTAGTCACCAGTTCCTCTCATAATTCATCTTTTCCTTTCGAATGACCTTCTTAGTTTCCTTCTGCAAGTTTTCAAAAGCTTCTCAATCCTCTATCTCCTCACTAGCTCTGGCTTCCTTGTATGCCCTCTCTTTTGCTTTTACTTTGGCTCTGATTTCACTTGTGGGCCACATTAGTGTCCTTCTTCCCTTTGAAAATTTCTTCATATCTGGAATACATCTGTCTTGCACTTCCCTCATTTTTCACAGAAACTCGAGCCACTGCTGCTCTGCTGTCCTTCCTGCACATGTCCCTTTCCACTCAACTTCGGCCAGTTCCCCTCTCAAGCCATTGTAATTTCTTTTATTCCACTGAAATACAGACACATTGGATTCTATTTTTCTCTCTCAAATTTCAATGTGAACGTAATCATTTCGTGATCACTGTTCCCTAAGGGTTCCTTAACCTTAAACTTCCTTATCACCTCCGGATCATTGCACAGCACCCAATCCAGCACAGCCAATCCCCTTGTGGGCTCAACAACAAGCTGTTCTAAAAAGCCATCTTGTAGACATTCTACAAATTCTCTCTCTTGAGGTCATGTACTGACCTGGTTTTCCCAATCCGCTTTCATGTTAAATTCCTCAATGATTACCGTGACTTTGCCTTTCTGGCATGCCTTTTCTATCTTCTGCTGAAATTTATAAACCATTTCTCAGCTGTCGTTTGGAGGCCTGTATAGAACTGCCATTAGGGTCCTTTTACCCGTGCCATTTCTTAACTCAACCCATAGAGACTCTACACCTTCCAATCTTATGTCATCTCTTTCCAACGATTCAATATTATTTCTTATACACAGAGCCACACCACCCCCTCTACCTACTAACCTATCTTTCTGATATACTGTATATCCTTGGATGTTCAGTTCCAATGGCAGCCATCCTTCAGCCAAGTTTCAGAGATGCCCACAACATCATATTTACCAATCTGTAGCTGAACTTCAATATTGTCCATTTTATTCCTTATGCTGCATGCATTCAAGTACAACAGTCTCAATCCAGTATTTGTTGCTTTCTGTTTTAACTGTACCATGCCTCTATTGCCCTGTATCTCATGCCACTGGCTTTGATTAAACCTCATCTCCTACCTGCTCTTTCTATAATCTCTGCTGCACACTATCTTTGATTTATGTCTCTTTTCCCCTTCCTCAGCTCTATCACTCCAGTTCCCATCCCCCTGCCAAATTAGTTTAAACCCTCCCTGACAGCTCTATTAAATCTAGAACAATTCTTCATTCCTATTTCTGTAGCAATCCTTTTTTGACGAGTCAGATTTGTTAGCCCTGAGCTGAACCCCAGAACCCAGGGGACTGGTGGACCAGCCTTAGTCTGGCCTCTACCCTTTGACCTGTTTGGCATGGGTGACCCCACCAAGAGCTGAAGCACAAAGCCCTGACTCCAGCCAACTCAATGCCTTTTGAGTCATTGAGGCATTCAAGCCTCCAAACCATGATGAGACTGTGGTCTCCCCACAGGATCATGAATCCGATTGCTGTTTACTTCTGCAGGCGTTCCATTTGTAACAAACCTTCCACATCGCAGTCATTTCAAGCTTTCTCTGCCACCACCGGTTACTGAGCTGAATTTTTTCCCTCAGCATTAATAAAAACAAGCTGGCAATCTTGTAGCCAGCTGTGTTGATTCTATGGCAAAAGGTTGTGCGTTCTAATCCCAGTTCCGAGGGTTAAGCACTAAACCTAAACTGGCATTCTAGTACAGTATTGAAGAGGTGCAGCACTTTTAGTGCAGCCTTACAGACTGAACATTAAACTGAGACCCTGTCTGCCTGCTGGAGGGATATCTCACAGTACAAAGAATGCATCACTACCGGCCAGTAATTACAATTTAAACACGTGAAGGCCATTTTGTAAACTTGCTCTGTATATGCTGCTCACTGTGTTTCCTGTAATACAATAGTGTTTACACTTCCAAACTTAAACACAAAGGATTCTACAGATACTGGAAATCCAGATTAACACACACAAAATGCTGAAGGAACTCAGCAGATCAGGCAACGTCCAGGAACAAGAGTACAGAGTTAACGTTTTTGGGCAAGACATTTCATCAGGACCTGGCCTTGGTTCATCAGATCCTGATGAAGGGTCTCAGCTCGAAATGTCAAATCTTTAACCCTTTCCATAGATGCTGCCTGACCTGCCGTGTTTCTCCAGCATTCTGTGTGTGTTGCCTTTCAAATCCACCTCATTGGCTGTAAAATGTATTGAGAACCACTGAAGCCAGGTAAACTGTAATTTAAATACTGGTCTCTCTTCACTGCCATCATTGCCAACACACAATATGATTTGTATGATATGATATCCAAAATAAAAGCATTATTTTGAATAAAAAAACTCTGATAACTAATGGTTTGTTTAGGTGTAACTGTAAAAATGAAACATCAGTTGTCACATGTCAGCTGAATCTATGATCTGGGTGAATTTAGAACGGGGTCTAAATTGGCCCGGACCCTCCCTATAATGCTTTATATAGAAAGGTTTACATTGTATAAGTAAGTATTAACATTGAATTTGCAGGTAAAACAAAGCTGGGGATTGAATAATATGAGCTTGCCTACAGTTCTGGTCACACCCTTTATAGGAAAGATGTCAAGGCTGTGGAGAGGGCATAGAGGAGGTTTTCCAAGATGCTGTCTGGCTTAGAGAGCATGTGTTATAATGAGAGATTGGACAGACTTGGGTTATCTTCTCTGGAGTGGCAGGAGCTGAGGGGAGTTGTGACGGAGGTTTCTATGACCATGAAAAGCAAAGATAGGCAGACAGTGTCTTTTTCTAAGAGTTTAAGTATCTGATACCAGAGGGCATGATGCGTTTAAGGTGAGAAGGGGTAATTTCAAAGGAGGTGCGAGAAGCAAGTTTTTCTACACTGAGAGTGGGTGGTGCCTGGAATGTGCTGCCTAGAGTGGTAGGGGCAGATGCATCAGGGTCTTTTAAGGTAGATTTAGCTAGGCACATGAATGTGAGGAAAATGGAAGGATGTTGACATTGTGTAGACAGAAGGGATTAGTTTAGTTGACCAATTGATTACTAATTTAATTGGTTTGGCACAACATTGTGGGGTGAATGGCCTGTTCCTAAGCCATACTGTTCTATATTCTATATTCTATTAATAAAACATGATTCCATTTATCACATTTCCTCCCTCCTCCCACACTCCCTCATTTTCCTTTGCTTCTGAAAGCCTGATGCCTGTCCTTCTAAATATTATGTCATGCAATTTTTTAACATGATACAGAGATGAATAGACAGACTGACAGCAGGCTAGGAAAAGGGCCATGATAATTTATGAAGACAGATTGCATAGAATTGGCGTGCATTATTTATTGTGTAAAAGATTAAGGGTGATCTCAGTTAATTTTTAAAAATGATTCACGGAATTGGTAAGATGGATAAAGAGAAATTATTTCCCTTAGTGGGCTGAGTCCAAAACAGGAGGCTATAACCTTGAAAATAGAATTTTAGGGATGATCTCAGGAAGTTCTTCTTCTTAAACAGACAGAGATTTAGAACTTTCACTCTCTAAACAGCTGTTAATGCTGATAGTCAAAGGTCCTTGAAGCCTATAGAATTGAGGCTGGTAAACAGGGTTAAGAACTCCATCACAGAAAGTCCCAGGCTCGGCTGTGAAAGGAAGAGGGTTGGTTGTAACCTCATCCTGTAAAAACCCAGAGCTACAGAAATGCCAACAGAAGCTCCAAAGACCTCATCCTTGGGAGAGGAAGGACCTTCACCTGGAAGACATAAGATGGACAATACTTGGGGATAATTTGAAAGACTGGCCCAGGACAGAGGACTCTGGTGAGCTGCTGTCAACATCCTATGCCCCATTAGGGATGACGGACTTAAGAAGATGATGAAACAGGGTTAAATGTACATCAGGCATGATCTGTAGTGGAACAGGCTTGAGGGGTTGAACGTTCCATTCTTATAACAGTCAGGGTAGTGTGATCACTCAAGCAGAGTATAATATTCTCCTGATTATTCCCTTTTTGGAGAACATCTGTGCATGACTTTGTTTAAGGTTTGGAGGCTGATGCATGAACAGCCACCGCACAGTCCTTGACAGACCAGGGTCAGGCTCCAGTGGCATGGAATGCAGGACGACTGGGGACCCTTCACTGCTACAGCCTTCCCCCACCTTCACTGCCGTTGTGATGGGTCACCACCTTCCACCAGCTCCACCGCTGAGGTTTTGCTGGGGTCACTCTTTGCCTGGGTCCTCCCCCTTGACCTTGAGGCCTTGGATAACCCTACAAGAAGCAAAGCTCCAGACGGTATCGCTCTCGGGATCTCAGGACCTCACAAGCCTCTTCACAACGGCAAGTTGATAATCCTCTGAAAGATTCTTCTAAGAACACGCATCCCAACAGATTTGGGCAACGCATGCCAGCAGAATATTTGTGTGTAGAGCGCATCAGGGCCAAGCTTACTCCTATAGATTTTTCTATCTGTCATTGGATAGTGAAGGTAATTAACACAGGTTACATATAACCCTATCTATCCTAGAAGTATTGAGAGATTTATGACGGTAGGCATCACAGTAAAATGTAGGGCGGCACAGTAGCGTAGCGGCATAGTGTAATACTTTACAGCGCCAGCGACCCAGGTTTAATTACTGATGCTGTCTGTAAGGAGTTCGTACATTCACCCCGTGAATGTATGGGTTTCCTCCAGGTGTACCGGCTTTTCCCACTTCCCAAAACTGAAGGAGTTGGGGTTAGTAAGTCTTGGGCATGCTGCTGTAAGTTGGCCCTGGCAACCCTTGTGGTCTGCTGACAGCTTATCCTCAGGCTGTATTGATCATTGGCGTAAATGACACATTTCACTGGGTGTTTCAGTGTACTTGTGACAAATAAAGTGAATCTTTATAGAACCTTTACAATTCAAATGTTACCTAAACTTCAATCAGTAAACTCAAATTTATATAGTTTGCTCAAAAGAAATGGGGGCTTCCCCTTTAATTAGTAAATGGTAATTGGTTTAAATGGTAGTTAGTTTACTGTTGTCACATTTACTGAGGTACAGTGAAATGTTTTGTTTGCATGCCATCCAGTCGGACGATTCCATATATAAGTACATCAAACTTGTACTAAAGATAAGGAAAGCAATGCAGAATATACTGTAGTGTTACATTTACAGAGAAAGTGCAATGCAGGTAGATAAGTTAAATGGAAGGGCCAAGGCAAGGGTTCATCTTTATGACATGAGAGGATTGTCCAGAGTTTTATAGCAGCAGGATAAAAGTTGTCCTTGCATGTGGTGGTACATGTTCTCAAATTTTCATATCTTCTGCCTATTGGAAGTGTGGGGGATGACCAGGGTGCAAGGGTGGTGGTCTTTGTTAACTTTAGCTGCTTTCTGAAGCATGCAGGAAGTACAGATAGGGTTAAAGGAGGGGAGGCTGGTTGCTGTGGTAGACTGGACTTCATTCATATTAATACATTTCAGAAGATTAATTCCATCTAATATCTGGTTATTTCAGCTGCCTACAACTTCTAGATAGTAATTCACTTTTGGAACTAATGTCTAAGCAAGAGTATGATGAATGAAATATTGAATTTATCCGCATTATGTTCTCAGAGTTGCAGGAAGTGATGTACCTGGGAAGAATGTGCGTCTCCTCTCATTGTAAAAGTGATTGTATTTTTGAGTCAGATGAGGCATAAAAGATAGGTTCCAAATTTCCGCTAACGTTATCATCCCTGCAAACAGAGCTATTTTAGTATATAGTTTTCAATTCAACACAGGTTTTTCTCAGTCCTGGACATCCACCCAACCCTGTTTGGCGCCCTTCTGAGGAGTTTGTTTCCCTGTCTATAAGCTGGAATAGGAAATTTCCTGAATTCTAATTATAACTGCAGTGATTCACACATGAACAATAACAGAAAGGAAATGGTTAATTATCCACCTTCCATCAAAACCAACCCCTTTGGGAGGCTATTCATTGTTTAGCAATGAATGTCGTAATGATGCAGATCATTTTATCTCTAGTCATTTCCCTTAGCTGGAGCAAATTCTTTACCATGTCATCTCAACTTGCTTGGGATACATAAGGAGAAATAAATGTAAGTATATGTGCCCGTCAAGGTTGGCAGCCCTATTGACAGTTCCCCAATATATCACATAGTACAGTGTAAAGTTACTTGAGATAAATTAGATCAGAAATAGGCCATTCTGTCTAATCAGACTGTTGAAGTATTTATTACTTTTTCCACTCTTTATCATTGAACTCAGAAGAATCGTGTGTTCTTATCTCACCCTTAGACGCACCATTATACTTACATCCATAAATAGCACCCTGCAAAAATGGTTTGAAATGCGTTGATGCTATAACATCATAAATGTAATGCAAGTAGCTGAGGGTGAATTTTTAAACCTTGTCCCAAACCGCCCTGTGGATTTGAGTTCCATGTTCTTGGTATTGATGGTTCTTGAATCCACTTTACAGGTTTGGTACAAGTTTGGAATATCTTCCACACAAGAGATTCTGCAGGTGCTGGAAATCCAGAGTTACACATCCAAAATGCTGGAGGAATTCAGCAGTTCAAGCAGTGTCTACGGAAGGGAATAAAGAGTCAACTCTTTGTGCTTTCTCAGCTCAAGTCATTGATTTTTTTAAATTAATTTGAGTTACTTTCGAATTTCTTCACTACCTTTCCATTCTATCCTTCTAGTAAGAAATCCTATGAATAAACTGCAAAGTGCTTTCAAAGCAAATAAACATATAGAATAAATCTACTCTGACACAATCACTTTCCCCAAGCTCAGGTGATAATCTGTCATCTCTATGTGTTCATTTCTGCACCTCTAGGACCACCCAATTTAAAGGCATGTTTGATGAAAAGAGCAAGTTGGAGACAATCTGTAACACATTGGAGGATGTGTTACTTGGTAGATTTTGCACTCTTTGTCAGAACAGAGCTACGAGTTCTAACAGGAAATATAATGCCAACAGAAAAGGGCTTCATTCACCCAAAAGGCTGTGGGACCAGATGGCATCCCAGGGCGGGTACTCAGGTTGTGCGTGGTACAACTGGCAAGTGCATTTACAGACATTTTTAATCTCTTCCTCTCCCAGTGTAGTGAGCCCTCCCGGTTCAAAACATCCACCATTGTCTAAAGAGACCAAGGTAACATGTCTGAATGACTGGCTTCCTGTCACACTCACCTCAATAATAAGCAAATGCTTTGAGAGGCTGGTCAAGGGCTATACCTGCAGCACGCTACCACTCACACTGGACCCCCTGCAATAAACCTACCAACACAACCGATCAACAGGTGACAAAATAGCCACAGCTCTACACACCGTCCTTACATACCTGGAGAAAAAGGATGTTCTGTGGGAATGCTGTACAGCATTCAGCACCATAATTCCCTCCATGCTCGACTGGAAGTTCAGCATCCTCGGCCTTCACCCTGCCTTCTGTAGTCGGATCCTGGACTTCACCAGATCACCAGCAAATGGTAAGAGCAGACTCCCTCACCTCTGCCCTTCTGATCCTTAACACAGGTACACCGTGTACTAAACCCCCTCCTTTGCTCTCTGTATACCCATAACTGAGTCACCACCCACAGCTCCAATCAACTAACTAAATTTGCGGACAACACTACACTGATTGGCCTAATCTCAAATAATAATGAGGCAGCCTACAGAGCAGAAGTCATCACCCTGGCGCTGTGGTGTCAAGAAAACAACTTCTCCCTAAATGTCACAAAAACAAAGGAGCTGGTTGTGGACTACAGGGCGAATGGACACAGGCTAAACCCCTATTGACATCATTAGATCTGGGGCTGAGAGGGTGAACAGCTTTAACTTACTTGTCATAAATATCACCAAGGATCTCAGATGGTCGGTACATTCCAGCTGTACGGTGAAAGAAGCACAACAGCACCTCTTTCACCTCAGACAATTGAAGAAGTTTGGTGTGGGCCCCCAAATCCTAAGAATTTTCTATAGGGGCACAATTGAGAGCTTCTTGACTGGCTGCATCACTGCCTGGTATGGGAGCTGTACTTCCCTCAATCACAGGACCCTGCAGAGAGTGGTGCGGACAGCCCAGCTCATCTGTAGATGTGAACTTCCCACTATTCGGGACATTTACAAAGTCAGGTGTGTAAAAAGGACCTGAAGCATCATTGGGGACCCGAGTCACCCCGACAACAAACTGTTCCAGCTGCTACCTTCCAGGAAACAGTATTGCAGCATAAAAGCCAGGACCAACAGGCTCCAGGACAGCTTCTTCCACCAGGCCATCAGACTGCTTAACTCATGCTGACACAACTGTATTTTTATGTTATACTGACTATCCTGTTGTACATATTATTTATTATAAATTATTATAATTGTGAATTATACAGTTAGATGAAGACATAATGTAAAGATTTTTACTCCTCGTGTATAGGAAAGATGTAAGTAATAAAGTCAGTTTAATCAAAGTTTTTACATCAATAAATCATTTTTTATGCTGTAAACTTAGTTGGCACATTATGTTAAACTTGTACATTGCACAGTACTGTATTGTTAACATGGGGCATAAGCAACTCTGTAAATCAAGCAGGAGCAAAGGATGCTGGGAATGGCAAGGGTGGAGCACTGTGGGAGGGGTGCGGGACAGGTGACTGAGAAGGAGTGCCAAGCTCAGAGTTTGCCAACACACCCAGCCCCGAGACACCCAGTGGAGTCATTTAATTCCAAATAGTCAGCTTATTGATCATTCCAGAACATCTCCCTGGTGTTTTCCACTCCCTTCCCCTTTTCCCAACCATGATTCTCCTCTCCCTTCCCTTTTCCCCCCTTAGTCCACAATAGAGACCCATATCAGAATCAGTTTTATCATCACTTATATATGTCATGAATTTTTTTTTGTGGCAGCAGTACAATGTAATACATAAAGTTACTACAGTACTTAGGCACCCTATTTATCTATATATATAAAACTTTTGCACAGTGCAGTACTTGGGGCAGCACAGTAAAGTAGCAATTAGTTTTGTACTGTTGTATCACCAGTGACCTCGGTTCAATTCCACCACTGTAAAGAGGCTTTACATCCTCCCCATGACTAAGCTGGTTTATCAAATCTTCCAAAGACATATGGGTTAGTAAGTTATTTGATCACGTGCGTGGAATTGGGCAGTGTAGGCTTGTTGGTACAGAAAGGGTTGTTCCTATTTTGCATCTATAAATAGAGAATAAATAAAATCCAGACAGACCAGTAGTAGAGAGGCATCAGAATGCTGCAGGTGTTGGAAATCTGTACTAAATCCAAAAATGCAACAAATAGGCAGCATAACTAGAAAAAGAAACAGGTTTAATATTACAAGCTAATGACCATTCATCAGCACAAACATGACTACTGACGTATTTAATACCACTCACATAGAACAGTACAGGTTCTTCGGCCCACAATGTTCTGCTGACCCTTTAACCTATTCCAAGATCTATCTAACCCTTCCTTCCTATGCAGCCTCCATTTTCTTCTGATATCATTGTGCCTACCAAATAATCTTTTAAATGTCAGTACTGTATCAGCCTCTACCAGCCTCTACCATCAACTACCAGCAGTTCTTTGCACCTACCACTCCGTGGAAAATACCCACCTCTGACATATACTTTCCTCTGATCACCCTAAAATTATGCCCTTAAACTTCCATATTTACAGCTAAATGGTCACTTTGCCTCTTGAGAAAAATTCTAGCTATTCCAATGCATTTTCCAGGGAGCCACAAATTCCATACCAGTGAATCCCTGCTGGAAGTTTTAATTAGCTTTGATGTGCTCAAGTTGCTTAGTGTGACTCAGAATTAGATCGGGGTCTGTTTGCTGAATAATCCCTGGATCTGGTCGAACAGGCAACTTTAACAGCGGAACAGAAACTCAAACAGGTACCAGTAAAAGTCTAGCAGAATGGCATCACCAAGGAGTGTTGATACATTGCGGGTATATAATAATGTATTTTGGATGAACTCCATGGCAGTGATAGCATATTACTACCAGATAGATTGAGAAGTCCCAGTCATCTTTTTGAGTGCAGAAAGACAATTAGTGTGGCTACTCTACAGTCAATTTTTACTAAAAAAAAGGCAACAATTTTTCACAACAACCCCTTTTGCTGTCCATACCACAAAGCCGTGGTCAGAAAATCGGAAGGGAGGTAAAAATCCTCTAGAAGCAGTAAACCGACTTGTTTAAAATCCAGTTTACTGTCATACGCAATGTATATGTATGTACAATTGCAGTTAAAAACTTACTTACACAGCATCATATAAGCACCCTACACAAGATAAAAAAAAATTCAACAAATTATAAACACGAGGAAGTCTGCTGATGTTGGAAATCCAAAGCAACACACACAAAATGCTGAAGGAGCTCAGCAGGTTAGGCAGCATCCATGGAAAAGCATGCCAAAACCTTTCTTCAGGACTGAAGAGGAAGGGGGAAGATGCCAGAATAAAAAGTTGGGGACGGGGGAGGTGTGGTGAACTATGTGCCTGTCTGGACACGCCCCCTGCTGACTGCTCCTGTGGCTTCTCCCACAGGCCCCTGTATAAAGGCTATCTGAGGCCTGACGCTCGGCCTCAGTCTCCAGCACATGGTATGATGGACACTCACTCCTGGTTCCTTCTTCCAGTCAATAAAAGCCGATATCTCGCCTTACGTCTCAGTGTGAGTTATTGATGGTGCATCAGGAGGGAAGGAGGATAGCTTGAAAGTGATAGGTAAAGACAGGAGGGTGGGAAAGATAAAGAGCTGAAGAAGAAGGAAGAAAGCTCCATTAGAACAAACAGGAAGTCCATTTTAGTGCAAAGTGCTCATAGTGTTGCTAAGCTATAGTGATTATAATTTTGCTCGATAATTTTGTTGATTCAAGAACTGAATGATTGAAGGAAACTATGATAAACCTGATGACATGGGACTTTGGACTGGTAACCATAATATTGTGAGAAGTCTAGATTTTCCTCTTCTCATATTTTACCACTTTTAGACAAGATAAATCCAACATCCATCCTACTATAGAAGATCGGATGTAATGAATCAGGAGATCCATGGAGATAGCTCAATCATATATCTCTGAAGTTATAGGTGCCAGCAGGGGAGACATGACAACAGAGGAATAGTCCTCTGAAAGCAATGCCAGCAAAGAAACTAACCACTGTTTACAGATGATTTGATGTGACATTTTTGGATGTAAACCATTAAAGTTATCTACAAACAGGGACATCTGCACTTCATCAGGGGCTTGAGAAGATTTGGTTTGTTACCAAGAACTCTTGCAACTTTTTCCAGATGGAGAGCATTCTGACTGGCGATCACTGCCTAGTACAGAGACTCTGATGCACAATATTGCAGGAGCTTGCTTATTCCAACCATTGGGAAGTAAGTGCAGGAGCCTAAATGTCCACACTCAGTTTTAGGAACAGCTTCTTCCCTTCTGCTATTAAATGTTTGAACAGTCCATGAGTACCACCTCAATATTCCACTTTTGCTCTATTAATATAATTTATATTAATTTTTCCTATCTTGCACCATAATGCTGCACAAAAAAAAACAAATTTCACACCACGTCTGTGTTAGTAAACCTGATTCTGGTTCTCCTCTGATTTTTCCTCCCTCTTCAGCTATTGGGCTGAGTGCTACAAAGTGCAGGATAGTTTGAAGGCATAGGTTATAATAAGGGATCTTTTAAAATATATTTATATTGTACATTTCAGATCTTCAAGGTGAAGAATTATAGTCATTGTAGTTTCCTAAAGCATAGAATTATGGATTTTGTTTTACATAGCACAGGAGGCCATTCAGTTCCACATCACCATCAGTCTCCCTCAATCGATCATTCCTCAGACTAAATATTCTCTTTGGGGAAACAGAAATTGGGTCTCCTGAATAAAAGACAGAAATATTCAAAGTTCAAAGCAAATTTATTATCAAGCTAAATATATGTCAACATATACTGTACAGCCCTGAGATTCATTTCCTTGCTGGCATTCACAGTAAGTACAAGAAACATAATAGCAGGAATGAAGGAACACACCCAAAAGGATGGACAAATAGTCTGTATGCAAAAGATGTCAAACTGTGCAGATCCAAAAAGAAAATAATAGTAATAAACAATACACAGTAAATATTAAGAACATGAGATGAATAGCCACTGAAAGTAGGTTGTGAGAACAATTCAGTGCTGGGGCTAGTGAAGTTGAATGACATTATCCCCTTTGGTTCAAAACCCTTATGGTTAAGGGATAATAACTACTCCTGAACCTGGTGGGGCAGGTCTCGAGACTCCTGTACCTTCTTGATGGCAGGATTGAGAAGAGAACATGACCTAGATAGTGGGGGGGGGGGGGGGGTGTCCTTGATAATGGATGGTCCTTTCCTGCAACAGCGTAGATGTGCTCAATGGTAGGAATGGCTTTTACCCCCATATCCACTTAGTTTTGGTAGGCTTTTCATTTCAAGGGCTTTGGTGTTCCCATACCAGGCCATGATGCAACCAGCCAACACACTTTCCACCACACACCTATAGAAGTTTGCTAAAGTTTTGGATGACATGCCAAATCCTCACAAACTTCTAAGAAAGCAGAGGCACTGCTATGCCTTCTTTGTAATTGCACTTAAATATTGGACTATTATGCCAATGAAGTATATGGCATTCTTTAGAGAATCATTATTTAACTGAAATGCTTGGCACTGCCTCCACTCGCCAATGATGTCCTATGTACATAATCCTGCTTCTCTGTTCTTAACCACAGCTTTGCAGAGTCGGTAATTACCATTTCAATAACTAATTTGTTTTAACATGCTGGTTTAAGAAGGAATGGTGACTGAAATATCAGTATGAGTAGTATTAAGGGATCTTTTATATTCAAAGGGAGGGTCTCGTCTCAAACTGCAATACCTCTGGCGTGGTATTTCCTCACTACGAAATTATCGAAGCAAAAACTCAACAGGTGCTTAAACTTCCCTATCTTGGGACCAAGTGACGCTAATCAATCTCTATGTCCATACAAATCAGCTGAAAGCAAATTAGAAGGAAGGGATCATAGGTCTGGCACGTGCAAACGTTATTTAGATCTTGAAACCATTCATTTTGATTTTGGAATAGAAACGTTGATTAGAAGTGTTTTACGTCATTCCGGAGCAAACGCGACAGTACAGCGCAAGGCTATTTGCTCGCCTCAGTTAGGATGAAGTGACTTTTAAAAATGTTAGATCACCTAATTGAAGGGTACGATTAGTGATTTAACATGACACAATTTAAGTGCACACAAATAGGGCAAAGTTGGGACAGAAATGTAATGAAAACAAAACAAAAAGTCGTAATGTCCCGTAGATATGTGGTTTACAAATATTACCTAGCAGTTTGAGAAAAAAAATGTGACCTCTGTTGGAGGAACACTGCCGCTCACCATTAAATCAGCATATCCCCTGGCAACCTTGTTATAGACTGGTAATTGTTTCTTAAAACTTTTATGAGTTAAGCAAAAAATGACAAAAAGTTTTGTTTCAGAAAGGTAAGGGAGCAGGGTTCGCCACCAGTTTCCCTGGCGCCGAGAAGAACCTGTATGGCTGCCAGGTCTGTACAATGACGCTGAATCCTGCTGCCTTTCCCACACGCACGCACGCTGGCTCGGGAAGGGATTGGATGCTACTGGAGTTCTATTAATTAATCCATTCCCTTTTTTTTTCTCTCTTCCCCCTCTGGTAGGGGGAGGAGAGCAGGAAGAGAACAAAAGCAAAGGTTACTGGCGAAGACAACGCGGCGTCAGTTGTGAAAGGTTCAGCCCCTCTCCTGGCGAAATTGACTAACGACACTCAGTAGGAAGTTCGGGGCATCGGGAAAAGTCCAAACTAGTCCGTGTCGTTGTGCAGATCGAGACAGGTATTTGGATTCCGGAAGAACTCGAAATTCAGGTTGCTGGCTTTTTTTTTGCGCCGTCGTACAGTGTCGGGGTTGCATTACGGCACGTTTCGACTCTTTCGTACGTGTTTTTAAAATATATGCGTGTGTAATAAATAGGTTCAAGAACAGGAGAGAATCCGAAGTTACAGCCGCAGGATGTTTGAAAAAAGAAATATCTTCGTGCTGCTGGATGTGCTGTGTGTGGTTGTGGGTGAGTAAGTTTCCTTGAAGTTCCTTCGGATTTAGCCAGGAGTTAAACTGTGGAGCTAACTCCTCAGTGGAAAGTATGTAGTAACACGTTAGTGCACCAGAGATTTTTGCCACTTTTGAAAAATCCTATCTCTGTTTGGAATAAGAATCGCGGATCGGACCGGTTGTGGGCGCTCTCTGTGTAAAGATTCGAAAGAGATGCTCCCGAAGTGATTTTTAAATACTTTCTGTAAACTCACACCTCCTTATGCAAGAGGGCAAGCCTTATTTAAAGGGACATGCACTCTCCCGGAAGGTCCAAAGTGCTGTCGGTTGTGCTCACACCGGCACGTGCATTTTGCACATTTCCATGGGTCTTTCATTCAGAATAGCGGAGTTGGGTCCTGTTACTATCCGGGCATAACGAAAAGGCTATTGGACCCTTTGGACTACTCCAACATTCATCCTAATAGGTTTGTTATTGTTAGAAGTGAAGTTCTGCTCTTGTATACCATCAGTGCAGATCAATTCATTGTGACAGTGCATTGAACTAATAATAAAGGTAAAACTATGATTACTGCTTTCCTTCAATGGTTTCCTACATGCTCAATACATCCTCAATGCTTCCTCCATGGTTTCCCCCATGTCCCCTGAACATCTAAAATCTATTTATTTATTTTGAGTATAATCAATGACTGAACTCTTGCTGTTCCAGGGACCCAGGTTTGAACCAGACCTGAGATGCTGTCTATGCAAGTGTTCACAGTTAGTATGGGTGCACCCGCGTGCCAGAGTTGTGGTGCGGTGTGAAAAGTCTTAGCGAGCCAAAGAGGGTGTTTATAGGTATGTGGAGGTGTTGAATTGCAGGCTAGAGGGGAAAATAAAAAGGGATGGTGTTACTGTGGATCGAATGGACAGAATGGCCCTCTGGGTTGCAATAAGTAACTGCTTTAGACTACAGAATTCTGCAGGTTCACTACTCTCTGGGTAGTATAGACCTAGTCAGAGTATTACAACACAGAAATGGGCTGGTCAGCTCAACCAGTTCATATTGACCAGCAGTAGATGACCATTTAAGCCATTCCCATTTTCCTACCTTTGCCCATATCCTTATTAGCCTTCCTATCCATGTACCTGTCTTTAAAATATTACTATTGTGTCTGCCTGAATCACTTCCTCTTGCACCTTTTTCCATGAAAGCTACTTCTCGTTTCCACCTTGAATGGCTGACCGCTTATTCCTTTGTTCCAAACACTGCAGCTAGGGTGAACATTTGTGGCACGTTAGCGAAGTGGTTAGCACAGTGCTCTATAGTACCAGCCACCCAGGTTCAATGCCTACTGCTGTCAGTAAGGTATTTGTATCTTCTCTTGTGACTGTGTGGGTTTCTTCTATTTGCTCTTGTGCCCTCCCACAGTCCAAAGATGTACCAGTTGGTAGGTTAATTGGACTTTGTAAATTGTCCCGCGATTAGGCTAGGGTTGAATTGGGTAGCTGGGTGGTGTGGTTCGAAGGGCCTACTCCATAAATAAATCTCAATAAATAACTAACCATTAATTCTACATGGGACTGTCTGAATGTTGTAAGTTTTAATGAGATCTTGTATCATTCTTCAAAGCTGAATGGAATATAAACTGTTTCCTTAATTTCCCTTCATATGACAATCACTGCTCTGCCTTTGATCCCTAGCAAGAAACTGTTGAACCTTTCCTGTATTTGTCCATTTTCAAATATATATTTTCCTTGACTAGGAAAACCAGTTGGGTACATAATATTTCAGGTACAGCCCTACCAAGGCCTTTTCTCATAAGATACCTTTTTGTTTAACTAGGGTGTTTTTAGAATAAAAGCCAACATGCCTAATTGCTTGCTCGATCTGCACATTGCCTCTCAGTGATTTATGCATGCAGTGACTGTTATTCAATAGCTGTTGGCGTTGGGCAGCTTCTTGATATATGCACTTCTTTGTTGGGTAAGGGAAGGATTGCTTGTATCTGTATTAGTGGCTGCTACGTTAGTTCAAGTACACCTACGTAAGTTATGAAGTATTTGTGGATGGCCAAATGTTGTAAAAATAGTCTTATTTGGATCCATGAACGCAATCAACTAATTCTGGCTTTAGAAGATGAATTTGGTTTCTGATGTTTCTGTTATTCTATATCTGTCATGAGAATGTGTTTGTAGATGTTGATTCTGGAATCCATGTACACTAATGCATGAATTATTTTTTTTTAATGGTGCAACAATGCCAGCTAAAGCAATTCTTAGAGCATACTTAATTACTCTTTTAATCATTTATTAAATGTATTTATTCCCTCCCCTCTTCACCCCCTCCAATTATTGAATAACAATATTCTTAATGTTGCTAATTCTGCCTCATACAGGGGCAGATCTTTAATCTATCCATTCTGGGCTGGCGGATGCCATTTATAAGGCCAGGTATTCTTGCTCTTCAGCATACAATCCACCTTGTACTGATAAGACGCTGTTAGATATAGATATCCGGGAATGTAACACAGCCAAGATGAAGCAACAAAGACTGAGTTATATTGGGAAGGGTCTGATTTGGCAGTGGTGGTGTATCCTTGCAGTGGCGGTTCTAATCCTTACAAGGTGTCAAAAGATTGTGAGTGAGAAAGCTATTGTGAATGATGCAGGTCGAGTACCCCTTATCTGAAATGTTTGGGGCCAGAAGTGTTTTGGATTTTGGAATGTATAATGAGATAGCTTGGGATCGCCATCAATTCAGATTCTGAATTTATGTGCTACCAGTAAGGAGTCTTTGTCTTACACTTGTTCATCACATATGTACTTAATCGTAAAAATTATAACATACTGTAAATATAATGTGCACAGGGTTAACAAAAGCAGCACAGCAGCATTGGGCGAATATCTGAATCAGCTGTTGAACAATAGCAAACAATGGCAGGCTTTCACTCTTCACCTATGATGCCATTTTTGTTTTTATACCTTTACATAAAACCTATCAGCATTGTAGACTTGTTGGGTGTTAGACTTTCGTCAGCCATAACATTTGCAAACTCATCAAATTTCTCTGCTGATTTGTGATCAGCGGACGCTTAATCTTTAATCTTTTTTTAACCTTTTAAAAAATGTAATGCTGTGCCTTTTCTTAAGTTTCCGCAACCAGCCTGCTGAATATTCAAAATCACCTTCAATTTTTAGTTAGTCAATCTTTGCTAGTTTCCCGGTCAGCGTACTGTTAAGTGGCACATGTACACTCCAATACTGACAAATCACATCTTTCAATACAGGACTGAGTTCTTCACTTCTCACTTTATGTAGTGGTTTTTTTCTATTTTTCTTTAACTTCTGTTGGTTACAAGTGTGAGGTCACTTCTCAGAACTGTCGGTGATGCGGAGGGACCAATACGTTGCCTGGGAGCCTACTCAGCGCCCTGTGGAATCTTCCAATTGTGATTTCAATATCAGTGCTCAAAAAATAAAATTTTAGAGGCTTTTGGATTTTAGAATTTTGGATAAAGGGTACTGAACCTATATCTTGAAGTGGCACTGTGAATCCTGTAGGTAGAACACACTATAGCCAAGGTCCTCTGATAGTGAATGGGCTAGCAATGAGCTGGACTCATTGCTTTGGACTCTGTAGTGGCATCCACGCAGGCAAATTAAGATTTCTCCCTTGCACTTCTGATTTATACCATGTTTAATTCAGTCTGTTTTCCATTGTGGCATTTTGGATTTTTGCCTGTAACTGCAGCAGAACAGCCAATAACAATACTTAATAGTGGCCACAGCTATTTATTACATCAATGTTATTGAACACATGTTTAATATTGGGACCAGGTTTGCAATCCCAACATCTAAGACCTGAGGAATGCCATTAAAGCATATCTAGGAATACTGTTAATCTGTTAAACTGCAATGATGTACTGTGTCTGAATACAGGTGGAACTTGGGCTTGAGCACCAAATGGATGAGCAGTAAATGTCACGTACTTTGTGAACATAACCTTTCTGCATAAGATCCAGTTAGGCTGTCTCAGTTGCAATTGAAAATGTCTGAACAAATTTCTACACTGCCACTGGACGGAATTGGCAGTTATAGCCAGTGGCAGTGTGGAAATTCGGATGCAAAAACAGGATCTGATCTGTGTATATGGGTCTGAGAGAGGCCCATTGAGGTTTGAGGCATACAGCACTGGAGAAGCCATTTTTTTTAGCAGGTTAGTGTATACTAGATTTTGGAGTACAGTCGGCCCTCCTTATCCTTGGGGGATTGGTTCCAGGAAACCCCCCCCCCCCCATGGATACCAAAATTCGCGGATGCTGGAGTCCCTTATTTAACATGTATGAGTGCGGTGGTCTTTAGGACCCAGCGGAACCCCAGACTTTATTTACCATGTCTCCATGTGGTGGACATTAGTACCTGGCGGTGCAGCTCTGAATCCGTAGGGTTTCTGTTCACGAAAATAATCACGATCGCGATTGAAAATAAGGTGGAAGTAATAAAACAATTGGAAAGAGGTGAATTGCCATCGGTCATTGGAAAAGCGTTAGGCTACAGTTGGTCAACGATTGGAACAATTTTAATGAAGAATGAAAAAGGCCCTGCCCCGATGAAAGCTACAGTTATTACTAAGCAATGCAAAGGTTTAATTATTGAAATACGTATGTTTCTTAAGTGTTCTATATACATAGAAAGGTAAAATATATACTATATACTAAGAAAAACGTTTGACTAACTGACGCTAAATAATACCGGATGTACCTGTTCCGACTTCAAATCCAACTTAAAGACGGACTCAGGAATGGAACTCATTCATAACCTGGGTACTGCCTGTACTTTAAAGTCATTTCTAGATTACTTATAATACCTAATACAATGTAAATACTATGTAAATAGTTATACTGTATTGTTTAGGGAATAATGACAAGAAAAAATAGTCTGTGCATCCTCAGGCAATGAGTGCTGGAGAGAGAATTTCCCGGTTTTCCCAATCCACGGTTGGTTGAATTCGTGCATACGGAATCCGTGGATAAGGAGGGCCAACTGTATTCAGTGCTATACACATCATTGAAAGATCAAAAGGCGTTTTGTACATTGAAGATGTACTCTATGAACTCCTGCTTGGTACTGTGCAGGCACTGCAGGACAGATTAACTCTAATAAATCAGTCAAGATCGAATGGTGGAGCAGACTCAATGGGCCAAATGGCCTAATTCTGCTCCTATATCTTATGGTCTTGTAGCCTACCTCATCATGTCTCTTGCAGCTAATTGGCTATCTGCGCAGAACTTTTTATATTTTGCATTTTGTTGTTGCTTTTCTATTACCTCAGTGTTCTTGTGCTTTGAAATAATAACACATAGGAGATAAATTGGACCACTTGGCCCATTGAGTCTGCATTGCCTTTTGATCCTGACTTGTTTTTCCCCCACCCCACTTTTACCCCATTCATCTGCCTTCCCCTTGTTACCTTTGCCCTTACTAATCAAGAACCTATCAATCTCTGTTTTAAATATACCCATGGACTTTACCTTCACAACCATCTGTGGCAGATTCGCTACCCTCTGACTAAAGAAATTCCTCATCTAAAGGGGCATTCCTTCTATTTTGAGGCTGTGTCCTCTGGTTCTGGACTCTCTCATTATTGGAAATATCCCCTCCATGTCCACTCCATCCAGGGCATTGAATATTCTTTAAATTTCAATGAGATTCTCCTTCGTTCTTATAAACTGTAGTGAGTATGAATGGCATACAACATATCTTTTTTTTTTAAACACTGAATCTCAGTACATGTGACAATAATAAACTCCTTCCAGGTGGCATGGTAGTGCAACAGTTAGTGTTGCACTATGGCAGTGCCCACGACCTGCGTTTAGTTCCTGCTGCTGTTTGGAAGGAGTTTGTATATTCTTCCCGTGACTGCATGGGTTTCCTCCCACATTCCAAAGATGTGGGTTAGCAGGTTAGTTGGTTATATAAGGTGGGGTTATTGGGCGAGAAGAATACACCGCCATGCTATCTTTAATTCTTGATGCTCCCTTTACATTTTCCTTAAGGACTTTCAGAACTTCAGCGCCCAATCAATGCATTGCAAGGAATAACCCACAAGTCTTGTAGATTGACCCATTTTCTAAACTGTACTGGCGTAAGTTCAAGCTTAATTGCTATTCAGCCATACGCATGAATACAGCCAAGTGGAAAAAGTGTTTTTCTGGGATCAAGGTGCAAAACATACAGTGCCAGCAATTACACACAGTACAAGTCACAAAAAATAAAAATAGTACAGCCCAAATCCTTGAGTGTCATTGCCTGTAGATTGATGGTGCTTCGGATGACTGTCCTGGAGCCACGGTTCCACAAGAACAGGCGTGCAGCAGTTCCTCATCACGTGCTAGTGCAGCCGTGGGTGAATGCAATCTGGCTTGTCTTGCACCGAGCGAACACTGGAGGGCAGCATCGGGGGGGGGGCTAGTCCAGATCCTGGCTGTGCCTCTGGCAGCTCCTCCCCTTGGCTTTACCTGCTATTGTTCTCGCCTATGAAACAGTGAACTGGACTTGCAATATTCTACATTATGAATATCAAATAGGGTCTTGCCATCTCAAGAAAAACATCCATTTACACCATTTGTTGGATGGCACATCACCCCCGAACTCCTTCCTACTTGGGTGGGAAGTCAAATAAATACACAATAAATACCAGGAACATGAGATGAGAAGTCCTTGAAAGTGAATCCATAGATTGTGGGAACAGTTCAGTGATGGGGCAAGCGAAGATGAGTGAAATAGTTCAACTGGTTCAACCTCCTGACGGTTGAGGGGTAATAATTGTTGGTGACCCTGGTTGTGTGAGTCCTGAAGAAGAAGGGAGGGATTTTTTTTAAACCAGAAGGAGAAATTGATATTCATGCCATCAGGTTGGAGGGTACCCAGACAAGAATATAGAGTGTTGCTCCTCCACCATGAGGGTGCAGAATATAGACGAGAGAAGAGAAGGTGACTGGGGTTGGAGGGGTCCATGATTATGTTGGCTGCTTTTCCGAGGCAGCAAGGAGTGTAGTGGAGGTCAATGGAGGGGAGGCTGATCAGCTTGATAAACTAGGCTACATTCACAATTCACTGCAGTTTCTTGTGTGTGTGTGTATATAATATATGTGTATATGAATGTGTGTGTGTATGTATATGTGTGCACATGCACACATGAGTGATGATAAACCTGATTCTGATATGGGTGTTTATTGTGGACTGAGGGTGGGTAGGGAGAGGGTTGGGGAAAAGGAGAAAGAGAGGGAAGCACCAGAGAGACATTCTGTAATGATTATTAAGCCAATTGTTTGGAATCAAATGACCTTGCCTTGTGTCTCAGGACTGTGTGTGTTTGTACCTGTGCCACCCCCAATGGTGGCACCCCTCCCGCCGCACTGCACTCTCGCCATTCCCAAATCCTTTACTCCCATTAGATGTACCAACTCGCTCTCTGCCTTATTTTGACAACTGCAGTACTCTGAAAAATTCGTAGTCTCCCTAGCTACAGTGCATATGTATGTGTCTAAGACTTTTGCACAGTACTGTACATGTGAAAGGAATATCATGTGGTGTGTTAGTCAGTGAGTGGCATGCAAACAAATCAACAAAATTCAACTATTGCATAGGAATAAAGAATTATTTTAAAAAGTTAAATGTTGAAGTGTGGATATCAAATAAATGTACATCGATACTGGCATGTATTTCCAACGTAACTGGCATTCTAAAAATGTGGCTTCGGGTTCTTTTAGTGCAGTGACGGGGTAATAAAACAAAAAAGGATGGGAGACTAACTAGTATGGTTGAGTAGATTAAGTGCTTGAGAAGAAACTTTTAACAAGGTATGAAGTTTTTGTTTTAATAGCACTATAACTCTACAAATGGGGGCTTTTTGAAAAGGTAGTTTGCTAATAAATTTTTCTGCTCGCTGCTTTGTCCTAGACACATGTTCCTAGGATGCAGGTTTCCTTTCCAGGGCATCAGAGCTGTCTTCTTCCTTCAAAGAATAGAGTTTCACTTCCCTCGACATTGATACTGCCCTCAGTCACATTTCTTCCATTTCCCAAACATCTGTGCTCGCCCCATCTTCCCACTGCCTTGACAGGGATAGAGTTCCTCTTGTCCTTACCTACCACCTCATGATCTTCTGCATCCAACACATCATTCTCCACAACTTTTGCTGCCTATCACCAAACACCTTTTTAACCTCCTCTCCCTCCACTTTCCACAGTGATCAGTCTCTCCATGATTCCCTTATCCATTCGACCCTCCGCACTAATCTTCCCCAGCCAGCAGCCTAAGTGTTACACCTGCCTTTTCATCTCTTCCTTCACCTTCATTTATGGCCACAAACTGTCCTTCCAGGTGATGTAATACTTCACCTGTCTAACTGCCGCGATCATCTGTTGTGTCTGGTGTTCCCAATGTGGCCTTCTCTGCATTGGCGAGACCCATTGTAAATTGAGCAATTGCTTCATCGAGTGCCTTCATTCCATCAAACTAAAATGGAACTTCCCAGTGGCCAAACATCTTAATTCCAAATCCCTTTCTGCTATATCAGACCATGGCCGCCTCTTGTGCCACAATGAGGAGGCTCTAACCTGTTGGCATGAATATCAGTTTCTCCTTGCAGTAAAAAAAATCTTTCCCTCCTCCTCTCCTCTTCTTCTATTCCCCACTCTGGCCTATTGTCTTCCCTCAGTTGCCTAGTATCTATCCCATGTCAATTCTTCCTTTCTCCTATGATCCACTCTCCTCTCATATCAGATTCTTTCATCTTTCCCACGAATCTGGCTTCAGCTATCACCTTTTTAGCTATCCACCTTTCCCTCCCTCTACAGTTTTATTCTGGTGCCTTTCCCCTTCCTTTCCGGTCCTGAAGAAAGGTCTTGGTCTGAAACGCTAACTGTTTACTCACTTCCATAGATGCTGCCTGACCCGCTAAGTTCCTCCATCATTTTGTGTGTGTTTTGTTTTTCCAGCATCTGGTGAATTTCTTGTGTTTATAACGTACAACCCCTGGAGTGATGATAGATGGCAGCCAATGACCTTTTCTACTGATGTGACGATTCCTTGTAGTTTTTGTATGTTTTAAGAGTTGTATACCAAACACTAATGGTTGATGTGAGGATATTCTGGAAGATGGCAGTGTAGAATCGCACCAGTATGGGGAAGAAGGAATTTTGCTAGCTGCTGCAAGAAATGCATTCTCTGCTGAGTCATTTTGTTAATGAAGGAGGTATGGCTCTCCTACATGAGGAGCTGCAAGGTGGTGATGCCCAGGGTCCTGAATATCGAAATTGGTGGTAACTATGACTGTGTAATTTTCACAGGTAGTGGAAAATATGAATAGTAAAGATGTGATCAGCACAAAAATATTTAATAAACTAAGGTGATGTGTTTACAGATGCAGTAAACAGCAACAAGAGCTCTAACTAAATCAAATAACAATCAGCTAATTTGCCTATTCATGTGATTTTATTTATTTATTGAGATACAGCACAGAATAGGCCCTTTGAGCCATACCACCCAGCAACCACAGATTTCATCCTAGCTTAATCTCTGGACAGTTGGCAATGACAATTTAACCTACCAGCCCGCACATCTTTGGACTGTGGGAGGAAGCTAGTGCACGCTGAGCAAACCCACACTATCATGGTGAGAACGTACAAATTCCTTACAGACAGCGATGGGTATTGAATCCTGGTCACCAGTACTGTAAAGTGCTGTGCTAACCATTACGCTAGCTTGCCACATGTTTTGAGGGTAAACTTAAAATATTTTGATTTTTGTAAATGATGATCTTTTGTTAATGGTACAGGTGTATCAGGATCAGGTTTATTTTCCCTGATGTATAGTACTGTGCAAAAGTCTTGGGCACATTTTAAAAAAATAATAATAATTCTGTTAATTGATGCTTTCAAAACTAATGAACTGAAAAGTTTCTAAATTTACTACAGAGAGTAGTAAGTAGTAAAAATGTAAATCAAATTAATATTTTGTGTGTCCACCAATGGCTTTTAAAACTTCATCAGTTCTCTTGGGTAGAGTGTCATGCAGTTTTATAAGATAAATGGCTGGTATATTTTTCCAAGTATCTTGGAAAACTTGCCACAGTTCTGCAAACTTTGGTTGTGTTGCTTGCCTCTGTCTCTGCAGGTAATCCCAGACAGCCTTAATGATGTTGAGATCAGGGCTCTGTGGGGGCCATGTCATCTGAAACTATATAAATATTCTAGGGTGCCTAAGGCTTTTGCATAGTACTGTATGTCATGAAATTTGTAGTTTTGTGGCAGCAGTACAATGCAAGACATAAAAATTACTAGATCCAAGAATACTGCAAGACAAATAACAATGCAGTGGTCATGGAGCAATCAGAAATATGATGGTGGTGGGGATGAAGCTGTTCTTAAAACAGTGAATGTGGGTCTTCAGTTTCCTGATGACTTGAAAAGGGCATGTCTTGAAGGGTGAGGATCTTTAATCAGGGATGTTGTGTTCTTGAGGCCCAGCCTCTTGATGATATTGTTGGCAGGAGGGTTGTGTTTGTGATGGAGATGACTGAGTCGACAATCCTCTGCAGCCTCCTTCAATCCTGTGAATTGAAACTTCTATACAAGTGAAAATGTTTTCCACTGTACACCTGCAGGAGTCTTTTCTCATTGAAGTTTCTGTAGCATCTGTTACAGGTTCACGTAAATATAATCGATTAAACTTTCAGTTTAACTCCAGGACTTGAGTGTGAAGAGCAGATGACAGAGCAACAGGGTAAATTGAGAACATGAGAAAGTGTGCAATTTCTGGAAATCCAAAGCAACACGTACAAAATGCTGGAGGAACTCGGGAGGTCAGGCTGCATCTATGGAAAAGAATAAACTGTCAATGTTTTGGGCTGAGACCCTTCTTCAGGACTGAGATGGAAGGGGGAAGATGTCAGAATAAAAGTGTTGGGGAAGGTGAGGGGTAAGAGGTGATGGGTGAAGCCAGGTGGGTGGGAGAGGTCAAGGGCTGGAGGGGAAAGATTCTGATAGGTGAGGACAGTGGACCACAGGAGAAAAGGAAGGAGGAAGGGACCCATGGGGAAGGCAATAGGCAGGTGAGTAGAAGTAAAGTGTCAGAGTGGAGAATAGAGGAAGAGGGGTGGGATTTTACTGGAAAGAGAAATCTATATTCATACCAGCAGGTTGGAGGGTACCCAGATGGAACATTGGAACTTTAATAGCCCTGTGAAGTTCAATAGCATCAAATTTGATCACAACTGCTGCTTCAAGTTGGCGATGAACTGCAAGTCAGGGTTGGGAAGGTCAGACTCTCAGCAACAGCATATCAGAGTCAACAATGACCTTGCTCTTGTGTAGCCTCACCACTTTATTTGTGAACTTTTAGCAGCAAAAAGATATAACTCCAGATTTTCCTGGAAACTGTCGGCAGTTCCACAAACGAGATGGTTCAATCAGTTTAGCAGCTCCACATTATAGCAAATCTAATTTAAAACTGGCAGTATTTCCTGCTTTGCTAGTCCTTATGGACTGTGTGCAGTGTTCTGGTATAGAGTACAAAGCTATTAAACATTTCAATGCTTCAAAAAATGAATCTTTATATAGCAAACACAAGAGATTCTACAGGTGCTGGAAATCCAGAGTAACCAGATGAGGGCATGAACCATCGACTCTCTATTCCTCTCCATCCCTGCTTTGTATGTTTTTATATTCACTCACAATATGCTTGTGGTCTTCTGCTGCTGCAGCCACCTACATCATGGTTTGATATAATGTGCTCTACTGCACATCACTGTTGTATTGCATAAGTTATATGAGTTGCTGTCTCCTTCCTGTCAGCTTGAGGTGGTCTGGCCATTCTCCTCTGACCAGTCTCATTAACCAGACATTTTCAACCACAGAAAATTCGCTGTATTTTCTTATTGTGTGTGTTTTTTTTGTGCGCCATTCTCTGTAAACTGTTCATCTTTCTGAGATACTCAAACCACCTGCCTGGTGGCAACAATCATTCTGTGATCACAGTCATCTAGATCACATTTCTTCCCCACTCTGATGTTTGCTGTGAACAACAACTAAACCTCCTGACCACACCTGCACATTTTTAGAGCATAAGACAGCAGAATTAGTCATTCGTCAATGGAATCTGCTCCGCCATTCAATTGTGGCTGATTTATTATCCCTCTCAATCCTATTCTCCTGCCTTCTCCCCGTAACCTTTGATGCCCGGATTAATCAGGAACCTATCAACTTCAGCATTAAATATACCCAATGATTTGGCCTGCAGTCATCTGTGGCAGTGCATTCCACAGATTCACCACCCTCTGGCTAAATAAATTTTCTTCCTCTTTGTTCTAAATGAATGTTTTTCTATTCTGAGGTGGTGCCCTCTGGTCTTTGACTCCCCTACTATAGGAAATAGCCTCTCCACATTCACTTTGTCTAGGCCTTTCCATATTTGATAGTAACTCTTCTGAATTCCAGTGAGTACAGGCCCAGAGCCTTCAAAAACTCCTGATGTTAAGCCTCCCACTCCTGGGATAACTCACGTGAGCCTTCTCTGGACCCTCTCTAATACAACCACATCTTTTTGTAGATAAGGGGCCTAAAAATGCTCATGATGCACCAAGAGTGTTCTGAACGATGTCTTACAAAGCCACAACATTGTTTTCGTATTGTAGTCCTCTTGAAATGAATGTTAACATAACATTTGCCTTCCTTACCACTGATTCAACCTGCAAGTTAACCTTTAGGGATTCCTTGCAAGAGGATTCCCAAGTCTCTTTGCATCAATGAATTTTGAATTTTCTCCTCATTTAGCAAATAGTCCATGATTTTATTCATCTACCAAAGAACATGACCACATATTTCACTGTATTCCATTTGTCACTTCTTTGTCTAAGTCCTTCCTCAACTTGCTTCCTCAACTCTACTTGCCTCTCCAACTATCTTCATATCATCTGCAAACTTGGCCACAGAGCCTTAAATACTTTCATCCAAATTATTTATACATGATGTTATGTACCCGTGACGTGACAGTGAGGTAATTGTCACGTGACTGGGGTTGAAGCTATACTGGACTTGAGGTAATGGTCTTGTGATGGTGGAGTGATGTCATTTTCCTGCCAGTAGAGGTCATGTGACAGGGTTTTTTTTACAGGGTATAAAAGGAGGACCCCTCCCTGTGAGGAGGGGCAGTTCGTGGCTGGATTTGCCATGTTGACTTCATGCCACTGCGTGATTTAATGTTATGACGCAGTTTAGTTGAAAGATGAAGTTTTATCTAATGCCTAAAGTTTAAAAGATCATTGCCAGCATTTTCTGTATAATACTGCTAGTTGAGAATCAGTGGAGAGTGAAGATCGGAGTTTGGGAGATAGAAGATCGAGGAGAATCGATTTCAACGGTGAAACAGGTTTGACCTTGTTTGATCCTTATTCGGAAGGAATTCGTTGACTGTTCTCATGTTAATCCCTGCGAAATAGCAAAAAGGATTGAGTTCAGTGTTGTAAAGGAAAGGTCAGTGCCTTTAAGCCGTTTCGTTACGTAAATTCTTCATGGGAAAAGTTCGATTTGGGAACAGAAGCAACATGACGTGAAAGAGAATTTAAATTGTCTTTAAAAAGTCTCTCCCTTAAATGTACTGTGAGCATTTTGAACTTTTGCAAAATTACTTTGAAGAACTGTTTTGGCAACATTGCTTTAAGAACTGTTTAAGCACAGAACTGTTAAGCCATACAGCAGCTGATTTCCGGTTACGTTAGTGATTTGTTTACTTTTGGGGGGTTTGTTTTCAGTGTTTAATAAACATGTTGTTTGTTATAAAAACCCTTGCCTAACTCCTATATTTATTGTTGCTTGAATCCATAACAATGAAAAGAAGTGGTCCTAACACGAGTGGGTCACTGGCCTTCAACCAGAAAAGGTCCTCTTTATTCTCATACTTTGTCTCCTGTCAGTCAGCCTATCTTCTTTCTATACAATCTAGTATCCTTCCTGTAATACCATGGGCTCTTGTTAAGTAGCCTTATGTGTGGCACCTTGTCAAAGGTCTTCTGAAAATCCAAATAAACGACATCGATTGACTCTCCTTTGGGTCTCCTGCCTGTTATTTCCTTAAATAAGTCTAACAGATTTGTCAAGAAAGATTTCCCCTTCGGGAAACTATGCTGACTTTGGCTTCTTTTGTCATGTATCTTGAAAGCTCATCCTTAATAAACTCCAACTTTCCAATTATAGGCTAACGGGCCTATAATTTCCTTTCTTCTGCTTCCCTCCATCCTTAGTGTGGAGTGATGTTTGCAGCTTTCTAGCTGACCAGAACCATTCCAGGATCTAGTAATTCTTGAAAGATCATTACTGATGCCTCCACAATCTGTTCAGCTACCTTTTTCAGAACCCTGGGGCGATCCAGGTGACTTGTCTACCTTCAGACATTTCAGCTACCTAAGCACCTTCTTAGTCAAAACAACAGCACTCACTTCTGCCCCTGACTGTTGCATATCTGGCATTCTGCTTGGTTTATTCCACAATGAAGACTGATGCAAAATACTTACTAAATTCATCTGCCATTTCTTTGTCTTTCCTTCCTCCCCCACCTCCCCATTAATACCTCTCCAGTGTAATTTTCCAGCAGTACAATATCCACTCTCGTCTCTACTTTTTACTTCTCTGAAAAATCTTTTGGTGGTCTCTTTTTATATTATTGGCTAGCTTACCTTCATATTTCATCTTTTCTCTCCTTGTGGCTTTTTAGTTGCCATCGATTGGTTTTTAAAAGCTTCCCAATCCTCCAATGTTCCACTAATTTTTACTATATTGTACTCTTTTACTCTTAATGCTGTCTTCGACTTCCATTGTCAGCCATGGCTGCCTCATCCTCCCTTTGAAACACTTCTTCATGTTTGGGATGCATCCTACCTCTGCCTTCTGAATTCTGAAGTATCAGCCATGCTTAACAGGTGATTTAGAAATTATTCTAGAGCAGGGGTTCCCAACATTTTTAATGCCATTAACTGAGGGGTCCATGGACTGCAGGTTGAGAGCCCTTGTTCTAGAGTAATAAATATATCCTGAAGGGTTGCAGATTTGAAATGGGTCTGTCAGCGTCAGATTGTATCTTTGTACTTTTATCAATTATCTTCAGGAAGCCTGGACCTCAGTTTCCTCTTCATAGATCTATGTCTGCAGTGCATCTGATTATAGTTCTGCATGGACCTCTGGTTCCTACTGGTTACTCTTTATATTTATGAAGCTTGAAGGCTATTTATTTATAACAAATATACCACAAACTTTCAGTGTAACGTCAACATAGTTTTACAAGTTCCATTGTTGTTCAAGGCACCTCGGGTACTTTCACCACCAAATTTGGTTCTGTTGTTTCTCACATGGCAATTGCCTTGTTGGTCTTTCACAAACAAAAGAAAGTCTCCAAGTGCTGGAAATCTGAGCAACACACACAAAATGCTGGAGGAACTCAGCAGGCCAGGCAGCATCTGTGGGGTAAAAAGCACCGTCGATGTTTCAGGCCGAGGCCCTTTGTCAAGACTGGGCTTTCTTTCTCCAGTCGTGCCAAAGGGTTTTGGCCTGAATTGTCGACTGTGCTTTTTACCCCACAGATGCTGCCTGGCCTGCTGAGTTCCACCAGCATTTTGTGTCTGTTGATCCGTCATCTTTTCACACCCAATACTCGGGTCCTTCAGTTAGCTTGAGACTTTGTTATTTTTAATTGAAGCTACTTGGCAATGGATGCAAAAGCTACTTTAAAAAAAAATAAGTTTCCAGAAAGAAGAGAAAATTGACATTTGGCTGTAGCTGTGCATTTTCAGTGTTCTGCTCGGCATCTTCCTTGCTTTATTTCAGACACTATCTGCTGATAATTTTTCAGTTAATCCCAGCTGAGGATCTCTGTTCCTTGAGTAATTTTGACCCTTGGAAAGCATTAGTTGTATAAACGCCCTGATGTCTTCGTTCTGCTGCCATATTGAAACAGAAGCATGACAGACCAATACAGTGTCAGAGAAATCAGATAATCTGAAATGACGTCTTTCCATTCGGAGTAGAAACTTTTTAGTCTTTGTGCCAGTCAGCACTTATCCCACAAACATTAAACTAGATTATCTGATCATTAACACATTGCTGTTTGAGGGAACTTTTTGCTATGTACAAATTAGCTGCTTCGTTTCCCATGTTATAACTGGCAAACTGCCTGGCAGAGCACTTTGGTATATCATGAGTTTTGAAAGGCCTTTTGACTACAATTGGTGAGTAATGTGCCCATGGTAATCCTTCATTATGCCACATATAGAGGGACCACAATATAGGGTTCTTCTGCTACTAGACAGGGAGTGACTGGTTTGGATGCAGCAGAGTACCACCCTAGGAGGCCACGTGTCGACAGTCCTATTGGTTTAAATGAATGTAATTAAACATTACTAACACACTGGTCATGAATGGAAAGGAATTGCATGGTTTATTCGTATTTAAGGATGCAGCATGGAACAGCCTTTTGCCGTTCTTTCTGCCCAGTTCATTCATTTCGTGCTGTGTCGTATGTCGTGGTCGGTCATGGTCTTTCCATGACCATCATTGTTCTTGGCAAACTTTTCTACAGAAGTGGTTTGCCATTGTCTTCTTCTGAGCAGTGTCCTCACAAGGCTGGTGACCCCAGCCATTATCAATGCTCTTCAGATATCGTCTGCCTGGTGACAGTGGTCATGTAACCAGGACTTGTCGTATGCTCCAGCTGCGAATTATATGACCATCCACTGCCTGCTCTCAGTGGATTCACATGACCCTGATTTGGGGGTGGGAAGGACAATACCTTGCCCTAAAGAGACCAGCAGGCTAGTGGAGGGAAGGAGCACCTTGCCCCTCCTGTGGTATAGATGTATCTTCACCCTGCCACACCACTGCCCAGTAACCCACCTATTTAACACTAGTCTAATCAGAGGACAATTGACAATGAACAATTAACCTACAAACGGTTTTGTCTTTAGACTGCGGAAGGAACCCACGTGGTCAGGGAGCGAATGTGCAAACTCCCATGCAGATCAAAACATTTGTATTGATAGATCACCAAGAAGCACTGTGAACAAATTTTAACAAATAGTAACACTTCCAAGTAATTCATTTGGGTTTTAACAGGAATGTTTTCAACCTGCACTACATTATACTGTAGAGCAAACAGAACATCAGTGAGCTTGACCTTTTCTATAGATGTGTAGTGGAGAGTGTATTGACTGGCTGCATCACAGCATGGGATGGAAACACCGGCGCTTTTGAACAGAAAATCCTACGAAAGGTAGTGGATTTAGTCCATCACTGGTGAAGCCCTCCCAACCATTGAGCACATCTACATGAAATACAGTCATAGGAAAGCAGCATCCATCTTCAGAGATCCTCATCACCCAGGCCATGCTCTCTTTCGGCTGCTGCCATCAGGTAGGAGGTAAAAGAGTTCGCAGCAACAGTTTCAAGAACGAGCATTATGCCCAACCATCAAGGCTCTTGAATGTAAGGGGATAGCTACACTCACTCCCCACAACCAATGACTGCACTTTAAGGACATTTTCTCATGTTCTTGTTATTTATTGCTATTTGCTTATTTGCACTTGCACAGTTTGTTGTCTTCTACACTCCGTTTGATCTTCCATTGATCCTCTTATAGTTACTATTCCATAGATTACAGAGTATGCCCGCAGGAAAATAAACCTCATGATTGTATGGTGACATATATATACTTTGATAATAAAATTTACTTAGAAGTTTACCTTGTGCATTATACAAAACTTCATTACTTTTAAGCTGGAACCCCTGAACAGTTTAAATTTGTTGTGGAGAGTTGATTCAACATCCTCCTTTTCCTTTAGTGGAAGTAATAATTACTTTATGGTTTTGCATATGTTTCATATTGACATATTGACTGCCCTGAGTGAAACAGTGCATTTCCTTCACCCCAGTGTTCCTCGGCTTGCTGTCCTGCTGTGCTAAGTTGACTGAAGTAGGCAATGTAATTGTTGTGGTGTTAGAGTTGGCTGCAACACTTGGCTGTAAAGTGGGGGAAAACTGGCCCTTTGTTCTTGTCTCCCATACTTTTCTAGCATGCTGACATTTGCTGCCTAAATCTGCAAAAAGCAGCCAATTGCAAAAAAAAGCATCCAGTGGTTGTGAAAATGTTCCCAGGATGAGTCAGTGCCTCAACAAGAAATGTAATTATGGGTTGGCAGTCAACATCATTTGACAGTGTTACACTCTGAGCGAGAGTGATTAATTAACAGCTTGTTGCCAACATTGAGACTTCAGGGAGTTTTTTTTTTAGCAGCAGCCTTGCAGAGTATTTGTGAAACTGAGATGGCCAAGGCTTTGCTACCAAAGTAACTAGTGATGATTAAGTCACAGGTAACATGGCTAGCAAATAATAAAGAAAAACCTGGTAACCTGAAACAAAAAGCAAAATATGTGATATACTCAACAGATCAGGCAGCGTTTGTGGAAAGGGAAACAGTTAATGTTTCCAGGCCCGATAGGTTCATTTGAAGAATCTTGGATCTGAAGTGGTAATAAGTTTAAGAGTAAGGAAGTCATGTTGTAGCTGACCAGAACATTGGTTAGACTGTACTTGGGGTATTGTGTGCATTTCTGGTTGTCCATTACATGAAGGAAGTGGGGGATTTGGAAAGGGTGTGGAATAGGTTTCTACTTCCAGTTTTTAAAAAAAAAAATTCCCCCCCTTCTCTCTTTTTCTATTCCCCACTCTGGCCCCTTACCTCTTCTGACCTGCCTATTACCTCTCCCTGGGTCCTCTCCTCCTTCCCTTTCTCCTATAATCCAGTCTCCCCTATCAGTTTTCTCCTTCTACTTTTCCTACCCACCTGGTTTCATCTATCATCTAGCTATCCCCTCCCCTCACCTTTTTATTCCCCTCTTCCTTTCTAGTCCTGAAGAAGGGTCTCAGCCTGGAAAGGCAACTGTTTATTCATTTTCATAGATGCTATTTGACTTGCTGAGCTTTACAGTGTGTGTTACCAGGATGCTGTCTGGATTAGAAGGGATGAACTTTGGGGAGAGTTGAACAAACTTGCTTTGGCTTCTCTGGAACAGCAATGGCTGAGGGGAAAATGATGGAAGTTTATAAAACTTGAGGCACAGGTTGCCTATTTTTTTAAAAAATGTATTCACCATCCCCCACCCTGGAAGTTTTCATGTTTTATTGTTTTACAACATTGAATCACAGTGGATTTAATTTGGCTTTTTTTTAAACACTGATCAACAGAAAAAGACCTTTTCATGTCAAAGTGAAAACAAATCTCCACAAATTGAACATGCAAGGAATAGATGGATATGGACCATGTACAAGTAGAAAAGATTTAGTTTAACACAGAGAAGATGCCAGAGAAAAGTGTCTTAAAGGGTCTCAGCCCAAAATATCATCTCTTTATTCCTCTCCATAGATGTAACCTGACCTGTTCATCCAGCACTTTGTGACTGTAACTCTGTGTCTGCAGAATCTCTTGTGTTTAGAGATTTAGTTTGATTTGGTATTATGTTCACTGCAGACATGGTGAACTGGAAGACCTGGTCCAATGCTGTTTTATGAAATGTTAACTCTTTCTGCATGTGCATCTTTGTCTTAACAGTAGTGATCTTTGTTTACTATTTTTCCGTTCTTTTGCTTTATTTTATTTATTGTTTAGCTATTTTTGATATTTTCCATCCAGAAAGACATAGCTGTGCTTTCTGCAACTTTGATTTTAACCCCCTGTAGGGCACCTTTTCCACTACCCTAAGTTTTCAGAATGCTTTGCAACTTCAAGTTTATAGTCTTGGCCATACACAGGCAGGGAATAAATGCCATAAAAATGAGCAATTTGCAGCAACAAGACAGTACATCGCAAACAAATTTAAAAGTCGTACAAAATAAAAGTAAGCATAACATAGTGAATTGATGATGGCATCCGTCTGTCTTGAAGGACAATAGTCTTTTTACTTGGCACTGGACTGACCTCTCCTGGATACGAGCCTAGGCAGACAGCATTGAGATCCTGGGATGCCCAGTCGTCAAGATCCCACTCCCTGCCTTACGGGTGCAATCCGAAGGAAAGTGAAGCAATATGTTTGACATCAACTTGGCTGCAGGAGCTGCTGGAAGGATGTTCCGTGACGCCCAGCCGCCTCAGGGGCTCCGCTCCGGACTTTCTGTCTGGGTTTACTCCCATAGCCTTTGGCTCCCCTGAGGCTACCCACAAAGTGCATTAGTGTCCCTCGTATAAAGACAAAGGTTGCTGGAGAAACTCAGCAGGTAGCATTTATGGAAATAAAATGTCAATGTTTCAGGCCTAGACCCTTCTGCAGGACTGAAAAAGCAGGGGGAAGATGCCAGAATAAAAACCCACCTTGCTTCACCCTTCCTCTTCCTCCTCCTCTTCTCCCTCCCCCCCCCCCCCCCATCTTTTTTCTGGCATTTTCCTCCTCCTTTCCAGCCCTAAAGAAGGGTCATAGCCTGAAATGTTGACTATTTATTCATTTTGATAGATGCTGCCTGACCTGCTGAGTTCCTCCAGCATTGTGTGTGTGCGTGCGCACGCGAAAATCATGGAATTGTATTTGAACCTGTGCTTTGATGCCAGCAGTAAGAAATCTTGCTTATTTCCATCTCTATAACATAGTCCAACTCTTCCCTTGTTGCAGCTCTTTTTATTTGAAACCCTTAACTATGCCAGTGTTAGGAAGGTTGAAACCCAACCTGTTCTTGGCCAGCTGTTTGCATTCTACCCCGAATGAATGAGATCGCACTGCGATGCGCTGTCACTGTCATATTTACAAGTGGCTATGATGCTCACTGTTAGCTTCCTGTTGAGCTTTAAAATCTTGTTCTTGTGCTCCATGTCCTTGCCTTTTCTTCCCTTTGCATTCTCCTCCAGCTCCCTGTGGCTGTTGTAACCTACTAGTTGATCTGTTGTACATCTGTCAATTTAGTCACTCTTCGGTGCTCCCTCCTCAATTCTCTTAATGTGGCTTTTAAGCACTTTTTTTTTTTGCTGGCAATACATTTGATGGTCTCCACTATAATCTCAATATGCGGCTGAACAGAGATATTTTTCGATTGCCTTCCTGTGAAACACTCCTTACCTTGTACATTGTGTGGCCACTTTACTAGTAATCTCCTGTGTATAATGAGTGTATGTACATGCTGTTCTGGGGCTGAGGACCATACACTTTGAAGTTCAACATATGCGTTCAGAGATGCTCTTCTGTACACCACTGTTGTAGTGCATGGTTGTTTGAGTTACTGTCATCTTCCTGTCTGCTTGAGCCAGTCTGGCCATTCTCATTAACAAGGCGTTTTTGCCCACAAAACTGCCACTTACTGGATGTTTATTGTTTTTCGCACCATTTTCCGTACACTCTAGAGATTGTTGTGTATGAAAATCCCAGGAGATCAGCAGTTTCTCAGATACTCAAACCACACTATCTGGCACCAACAATCATTCCACCATCAATATAACTTGGACCACATTTTGTCCCCATTCTGATGTTTTGTCTGAACAACAACTGAACCTCTTGACCATGCCTTCATGCTTTTATGCAGTGAGTTGCTGCCATATGATTGGCGGATTAGATATTTGCCTTAACGAGTAGATGTACCTAATAAAATGGACACTGTACATTTGAGTGGAAATGGCTTTATTTGGAGAACAAATTCGTTTACTCTGTAGTTGAACATGATGTTGTGAAAGACATGACTTCTAAGACTGAAAAGATGTTAGTTAGGATTCCCTTTTGCCTTCTGGGTTTAAGGTTGACAAATTCATTTTTTAATTTTGCTCTGTTAGCTGAGCAGGTTTTAATTTTTTTTTTCCACATGGGATGTGAGTACTTCAGCTGCTTATTGTTCATACCTTATTTTTTTTTGTCTGAAATGGGGCAATCATGAATCATCCACATTGCAGAGCCTGGAGTCACACATAGATAATTCTGCAAATGATATTAGATTTCCTGCTTTTTGAAGGTGTGAGTGAACCAAATAGATTTTTACATCAAACCAATCCAACTGTTCAATTGGCAATGATACTAGCTCTTTATTCCAGATTTTTTTTTCCCAACTTGAATTCAAACTTCCCATAACATTTTAGGTAAATTGCCTCACAGCAGGAGACCTCGGTGCAGAAGAAGAAAATGCTTTTATGACCGATGTCTTCAGTGAGTGGCCGGTGACCATGTCCACAGTGATCGGTAGTACCCGAAGGAAAACTCCATGCCCGTGTTGGGCTTACCAGAATATTTTTTTGCCTGACTGAGTTTGCAAATAAGGAAACTGTTTCTGCTTCATCCATAATGAAGGGACCTAAGAGAGAGCAGAATTATTATTGTAAGTCAGTAATCCCTTTGCTCTATTCCCCACTGCCCAATGAATTTTTTGGCCTGCTTGCTTCCCACTCATTAGTTTTCCCAATCAGATTTGGAAGTGACACATTTTTATTTGTTGAGCACAGTAAGCAGATAGATTTTATGTGATATATAGGTTAGAAATAGTCTGATTGCATAGGAGAACAAGCTCTGGTAGAATATTCACATATTCAGTTTGCAATTCCATTTAACCTATTTGCTGGGTTAACTAGCTGTACCATCTAGCTATAACTCATCTAGCAATACTATTTGCATTCACTTGCCTATCTATAATGTTTCTTGCTTGATGCAAGGTTCTAGAATATACTGACAGAATGGATTTCAGTATTGCATCTGTTAGCTGCTGTGCCTTGTTCTGTGATTGTAGGCCTCAGTTAGTCTCGATAGACCATGGATTTGCACCTTGGAAAATTTCCAGGTCGCAACCCTGGGCAAGGTTTTTTTTTTGTGGAAGTCTGGCAGTTGCCCAATCTGCAAGCCTCCCCTCTCCACGCCACTGATGTTGACCAAGGGAAGGTCATGAGGACCCATACAGCTTTGCACTGGTGTCGTCACAGAGCAATGTGTGGTTAAGTGCCTTGCTCAAGGAGGCCTTGGCCTCAGCCAAGGCTCGAACTAGCAAACTTCAGATAACCAGACGAACATCTTAACCACTTGGCCACGTGCCAATGCTGTTCTGTGATACATCAGATGAATTTTTTTTAGGAGCAACTTGGAAGACTGTAACCAGAGGTGAACAATGGATGACAGTGCATCTACACACACTTGGAAGTGTATAGTAAGGCATATGGCAATACAGCCTCATCAGAACATTGTACAAAACATACTTTAATTTGCTGTTGTTAGTCAGAGAGTGGTGAATCTGTGAAATTTGTTAACACGGGACTGTGGAGGCCAAGTCATTGGGTATATTTAAGGCAGAGGTTGATAGATTCTTGATTAGTGAAGACATGAAGGGATACAGAGAGAAGGTAGGAGATTAGGACTAGGAAGGAAAATGGATTGGCCATGATGAAATGGCAGGGTAGACTCGATGGGCCAAATTACCTAATTCTGCACCAGTACCTTATGGTCTTAAATAGGATCATTTTACACAGAACATGGGGATACATTGATTTAGATATCATGTCTTTGTAACAGAGAGTTCTTACTCTAAATGCTAATTACAGGAATTGACAAGTTTTGCCAACATATAAAAACAATTAACTATTTTTTTCATTTGTTAAGTAGTATGTTGTTCAATGTGCAAATATCCAAAGCAAACGTTAAGAAGTGCACAATTTGCTTTACCTTGAGGTAGAAGAATCCTTCTGACAATGGATTGCCCTTTGGCTAATTGATTTTTTTTTCTTCCCCCTCTCATCCAAAAGAGACCAGGACTCTGTCAGGAAGCAACTGCCCATTGGTTTATAAGTGGGTCACAGGAGGGGGGGGGGGGGGGGGGTGTGTGTGTGTGTGTGTGTGTGTGTGTGTGTGTGTGTGTGTGTGTGTGTGTGTGTGTGTGTGTGTGTGTGTGATTTCAACAAGGAAATTCTGTCATTTAAAATGGCACTGCTACTGTCCTTATTTGCATATTCAAACAGGGAACCTCTCTGTCCTTGGCTCCTGCTCTTTTTGATCTGAAGGAGGTGGGTAAACAGCACACTTTGTTAATCCTTGCCACTCCCTCACCTCCAGAAGGTGAAGAGTTTAAAATCAAGACTAATTAGCTGCACCCAAAATCAAAACCGATGCCTTTATACATCCACAATAAAAAGGTGATTTTTGTTTTAGTTACACTGTGGACATCACTCTGCACATTATTACCAGTACTGCTCCAACAATATTATTTTTATTGCAAAACTTTGCCTTAACAATGTTATGTGAATGGAATCGAATGTCAGTTTGCACTTACAGCTTTTCAATAAATTGGTACATGTGACAATAATAAACCAATTTAGCAAGGTACAGGAGCCAGGTGAAAGTCTGTTTTGCATGACATCCATGCAGTTTGTTTCATTACAACGGTATAAACATCTGCATGGTGCTGGCAATGCAAAGCTTTTGTTGTTCAAGCCTAATCACTCTTGATACGGTATTGGTGCGATGACTTTCTGAACTGCAGCCATTCAGTTGGTAAAGCTACACCAATTGTGCTATAGAGGAGGAAGTTCCAGGATTTAAACCCAGTGATATTGAAGGAATGTTCATGTGTTTCCAAGTCTGAATGGTCCACAAACCTGCAAGTGAAGATGTTCCCATGCAGTTGCTGCCCTTGCTTCTGTTAGTAATAAAAAGCCATTGGTTTCAGAGATGCATTTTCAGTGGCTTGGGCAAGTAATTACAGTATCCTTTGTAGATGGTACACACTGCAGTCACTGCAGCATGGTAGCCTCGTTGTGGTCAGCACAATGCTTTACAGTATCAATGACTCGGGTTCAATTCCTGGCACTGCCTGTAAGGATTTGCACTTTCTTTCCATGACATTGGGGGCTTGCTCTGGTTCCCTCCCACAGTCCAAAGACATATCAGTTGATAGGTTAAATGGTCATTGTCGGGGCTTGAAGTGGAGCCTAATCTGCGCACTATCATGATAAATAAATAATATAAGAAATGAATGAATAGTGTAGTATACAGCTTTCAATTAGGTGGGCAGCTTTATCCTAGAATGTGTCATGTTCTTGAGGATTTTTGAAGCTGCACTCATCCCATAAACTGTATGTTATTCCATCCCACCCATAATGTCATTGTCATGAGCGGGATAGAATATCTTCCACTTTATGGGATTGGCGGGAACACCCCACTCGCGGTGGCAATGCTTCCGGGCCTCCACCAGAATAATCCTCAGGATGTGTTGGTCATTGATGCAAAATGACACATTTCACTGTGTGTCTCAATGAAGGTATGACAAATAAAATTAATCTTCTCGATTTGAGTGAAGTATATGGCAGAAGGGCTTTGAGGTGTTGGGCAAGTGCCTTGCCAAAAGCCGTCCAGCCTCTGACCTGCTCTTGTTGCCCACACCTAAATGGTGTTTAGTGAGTGCTAATCATGGCGAAATGGAACTGAACCTTGTGCAGCTACAGCAAATGTCTCACTTCTGACCTGAAGGTAAAGCAGCTGGAGATGGTTCAAAGTAACTATTATTAGAGTACATGCACGTCACCACATACAACCCTGTGATTCATTTTCCTGTGGATGTACTCAGCAAATTTATAGAATTATAGCTATACCAGGGTCAATGAAGAATCATGTAGATTGCAGAAGATAACAAACTGCAATAGCAAATAGAAATAAATAACGAGAACATGAAATAACAGGAATAAAGAGTCCTTAAAGTGAGGTCATTGGTGATGGGAACATCTCAATGGATGGGCAAGTGAGTGTACTTATCCCCTTTTTGATCAAGAGCCTGATAGTTGAGGCGCGGTAACTGTGAACCTGGTGGTGCGAGTCCTGAGGCACCTGTATCTTCTACCTGATGGCATCAGCGAGGAAAGAGAATAGCCTTGGGTATGAGGATCTCTGGATATCGCTTTCCTATGTCAGTGTTTCACTTAGATGAGCTCATTGGTTGGGAGGGCTGGTTAGATGTAGTATACCACTGTGGAATTCTTGTACTGGTGCTCCGGAAGTGGGTTGATTAACCGTAAACAACTGCAGCCATTTTTCTTTGTGTAGAGTAAGAGTCCAGTCATTGGAATGTTTGTCGTTTTGATGTCCTTTAATTTTTACCAGAGCTCCATGATGCCATAAATCTTGCCTCACTTCTAGAACTTAGCCTTTGGTTCAAATTAACACCATGACTGATGTTTGGAGTGCAGTCTCCTAGCAACACCCAAATTAGTTGGTGTGGATCAGTGACCCTGATGTATTTAGAGACATTAGCTACATTGAAACTTAAAGAGAAATGTCTCATTTATGTCAATTCAAATCAATGAGGACGGAACTGGGTAGACGATGCTTTCGGTGCCAACTTATAAAACGCATAAAGCCTAAGCAGTCTTGGAATGTGGAAGGAAACTGGAGCACTTGAGGGAAACTCATGTGGACATCGGGAGAAGATGCAAACTCCTTACCTCCCTCAGTCTTATAGCTGGCCTGTAAACATTGCTCTAACATCTGCTCTACCATGTCACCCAATAATAGTGAATATTTGTGGATTTTAAAGGTATGGATATTGTTTCTTTCACATGAAGATAGTGGATCAAGGATTATGCTGTTTTGTTTTCATGAGTTAAGTAATGTACACGTTCCTGCAGGCGAAACACTGCAGGTCAGTCTAACCCAGTTGGCTTGAGCTGCTTTTGGAAGACGATCTTTTCTTTAGTAACATTTGGGTTATATCAACCAAGTTTCTTCACACTGGCAGAAGTTCAGCTCTGTTGCTATCTGTAGAAGAGATGCAAAATTTATACCTTGGGGAAGTCCCATAAACAGTTACTGTGATGAATGACCACGCAGGTTTTCATCTTTTTTTGGCATTGCTCTGAGCTGGCGAATAAATAATGGCCAGCAAATCAAGAACTCTGCTGCTCTTTCCAAAATACTGCATGTACTGCTCACCAGTGAGGCAGAAAAGATGTTGGACTTGTGTCCAAAGATGTCACCACTGATTTTTCAGCACTTGCTTGTGCCACGTTGCTTTAATACGCCATATGTGTTTCAGTCCTAGCAATTGAATATTCTAACTCTGAGATATGATAACAGACACAAACACAAGTGTTTATAGCCCACAAAATAATCTGAAGTATAGTCAGTGTTGTAATATAAGAATTGCAGTTCCTATAAACAGCAGTACATGACTGTGATAATGGCTAGACAATTTAAGCTTAGTGATGTGATTAAAGGTTAAATATTGGCTGGACCTCTTGCTGTTTATTACTGAAATGGGTCAACTGATCCTTTACAGCACCTATAAAGGCATTATCCTGCCTATATCTTATAGGAATCAAGCAAGCTCTGACAGTCCATCCATTCTGGACCTCATGTTGACATACTATTTTCTGCTCCAATTCATTGGAAAAGACCTTTAGATTGCAACCTTCTAAATTAAATGAGAGCGCTTTCATAGTGGAAAAGAATCTATAAAATCACTGTTCAATATATGCAGGTAAATATTAGTAGATTTTACTGCTAGCAATCAAAGGCCTTATACTCTGACCACTTGGACAGGTCATGCCCTGGTCCATATCCATTTGCTGGCAGCCACACCACAGCTGTCAATTATGTCTCCCCTGCTCTGCCAACTTGTTGCCTCCCCTTTAATGAATTGGATAAGTTCAATAACTTTTTGGAAACTGTAGCTCAGATCACTTCTGCCAAAGATTCTTCTTGGCACCCTGGCCAAAGTGAAATTGTGTTTTCATTTAATAAAGCAACTTTTTTTTTAAAAAAAAGCAAATTCTGAAATGGAAGCAGAGTTAGTCAAGACTGCCAGTCCCTCACTGTGAGTGGCTGAGGAATTGAGCTGCATTTGGAGCAAAGATTAATGTAATTTTATTATTAAAGTACAGTGCTGGTATATTATTGTATATTTGTGATTCATTTTCTTGCAGGTATTTATAAGAAAAATCATAGAATTTTACAGAAGAAAGCTTATATAATGACAAAGACTGACAAATAACCAACATACAAAAGACTACAAACTGTGCAAATAAAAATAATACTAACAATTTAAATTGGAACGAGTCCTTGAGAGTGAGGCTGTAGTTTGTAGAATCAGTTCAGAGTAGTGGTGAATGAAGTTATTGACACTGCTTTGGCTGCAGGCTAATAACTAGTGGTGTGTTAGGCTTGATTTTTATAGTAGTGAGAATAGGATTTGGCCTGGATGATGGGGAGGGCTTTGCTTGTGATGAACTGGACTGTACTTGCCATTTTTGGTAGCCTTTTTGATTCCTGAGCATTGGTGCTTCCAGACTAGGCTGTGATGCAACCAGTTAAGCGACACTCCACTGTACATCTTTAGAAGTTGCATGATTCAAGTTTATTTATCATGTGTGTTATGAAATGTATCACTTTCTGGTATTGAGGTGCCAGTGCACAGGATCGATGAAAACTGCAGAGGGAACTGTAAACTTGGCCAGCTCCATCATAGGCACTAGCCTCCCCACTATTGAGGACGTCTTCTAATGATGATGCCTCATGAAGGTAGCATTCATCATTAAGGACTCTCACTGTTCTATACTTGATATTTGAGTAATATTGTAAATATATTGTTTGATTAAGTATTCTTGTTTAAATAATTCATTATGGATTATTTGTAAAAGTATGTGAATGGCATACGCCATCAAGCTACCATGTCATCTGTGCATGCACTGCTTAATGTAAAAATTAGACTTGAAAACATACACTAATTATCTCCTGATTTCATGTTTTTCTTTTAATTCATTTTTGTTTTGGAGTTTTAAATCTGAATAGTGGTGGTGAGGAAGTTATAAATGAACCCAAGACAACAAGCTACCTGTTGAAGCACAGTGAGATGTTAGAGACTTTATATTAAAAAAAAAAGGCTAACAAGAAATAGTCGAGTTTTAAAAAAAATACAGCACAGGACATCTCTGTTCCTTTGTGAAGAAAACATCAAGTTTTTTTTTGAAAAAAGACCAACTGGAAAAACTCCTGGGTTCATAAACAGTGAATATTAATCACAAATTTTTAAAAAAGAACAAAAATGGCTGGCTACATTAGAAGGCTAGTTATCTCTTGTGCAATAAAAGGTATCTATGTATAAAGAACAAGTAAGCAATATTTTGAAGCAAATGAAGTAACCAATGAGAAGCAAGTACCAATGTTGTTGAGTTCATTCGGTTTAAAAGCATACAGTTTGCTTAGAAGTTTGCTGCTGTAATCAAACCAGCAGAAATGAGCTTTGCTGATATAAAAGTAAATGAAGGAAAATTTAGATCCGAAACCATTGTTGATTGTAGAGCGCATTAGCTTCCATTAAAAAGCAAACACGAGGAAATCTGCAGATGCTGGAAATTCAAGCAACACACACAAAATGTGGTGGAACACAGCAGGCCAAGCAGCATCTGTAGCAGTTTTCCTCAACAGTGCTTCTTCCTATAGATGCTGCCTGACCTGCTAGGTTCCATAAAAGGAAGGGAAGTCCATTTCAGAAATGTGGCTGAATGGAAGCAATTGAGGATTGTCAGTTTGGTAATGGGCTTAATGATGCACTGAGAGATCATTTAGTTTGTGGAATCTTGCAAGAAAGCATTCAAAATTGGCTCCGAACTGAAGCAGAACTCGCATTGAAAAGACATGTTAAAATTGCTGTGTCAATGAAATAGCAGGCAGAGATACAATTGAGATGCAGTCAGGAATGAAAATGAGCATGAACAAATTATGTTAGCACTGTGGAAGGGGCTCACGTAAACCAGATCAATGCAGATTCAAAGGCAAAACTTACAATAAAGCAGTACACGTACAAGGGGCTTATCAAAAATAAATGAACTGCTCAGGGAAGAGAAAAAGTTCAAAAAGTCAAGTTAACAGTTTCAAAATAAGCAGTAATCTACCTTGTTGATGAAAATTCTGATAGTGATGAGGGTGACGCAGGACTGAGTAGCCTTGAGATTTACAATGTGAAAGCAAACAATAGACAAGCAATATGGTTTACACCAGAAGTGAATGGTAAATTAATTAAAATGGAATTGGATACTGGCTCAGCTGTTTTAGTCATTATACAAAACTAGTTTGAATGGTATTTCAAAGATACTGAACAGAAGCTTGTAGATATCCAACTAAAAGCTTATACTGGAGAAAAGATAACTTAGGTGGGAATGACATTCATAACAGTGAAATATGAAAAGCAACAAGCCACTTTGGACCTGTATGTGGTTTAAAAAAACAAGAGGGCCAGTAATGTGTGGTCATGTTGGCTGAGGTAACTACAATTTGGAGATCCATCCACTATTTGCATGCCACTTTCCCTGTCATAGAATCAACTGAAACTGAATTAAGTAAGACACTGGATGATGTCACAGCAGTATTTGAAAATTCAAAAGTATTAAGGGTAAAATAGTGTTTTATTAATGAAAATGCCATACCCAAGTTCCTTGTACCATATATGATAAAGTAGCCAGTGTGCTAACTGACATGAAGGCTGAAGGAATTCTTCTCAATGTTGAATGGAGCAGATGGACATTGCCAGTGGTCCCAGAAGCCAAGAAGAATGGGTCTGTCAGGATCTATAATTATTTTAATGTCACCACCATCCCAGTACAGAAATTGGATCAATACCCTCTGCCAAGGATGAAGAATATCTTTGCAAACCATTCTAGATGGAGATACTTCAGCAATGTGGACTTGGCTAAGGCCTACCTACAAATGGGATGGAAGAAGAGTTTCTCACCATAAACATTCATAAAGGCTTTATCACTTTAATAGTGACCCTTTGGCAGGACTGGAGGGAAAAAAAAGATTAGTTTTTCTCCAGTCCTGCCAATGGGCCTGTACTTTTTTCCATAGATGCTGCCTGGCCTGCTGAGTTCCTCTAGCATTTGTGTGTGTGTTGCTTGGATTTCCAGCATCTGAAGATTTTCTCTTGTTGATCACTTTAATCTTATTTTTGGAGTAGCATCTACACCTGAACTCTGGCAAAAAGCCATGGACCAGATGCTGCAAGGCTGTCCAGGCACTCGGTGTTACTTACATGATGATGTTGTTACGTGTAAGGATGGCGATTCACATCTCCAAAATCTCCAGGCAGTGTTAAAAAGATTAGAAGGTTGCCGGTTTGGAGCATACTTTAAACCAAGCATCACTTACTGTAGTTTCACCATTGACACACACAAGAATTACGCAAGTGTGCTGAGAAAATTCAGGCAGGGATGGATATCTCAAGGCCAAAGGATGTGTCACAGTTGAGTTTTTTAGGATTTGTTAATTACTATAACATGTTCCTGCCAATACATGGCTATGATATTCCATCCTTGAACTCATTACTACAGATTGGGATGAAATTGCCTAGTACTGTGAAGTGGCTTTCCAAAAGAGTAAAGGAAATGGTGACATCATACTCTACTCACACATTATGATTCACATCGTCCAGTGAAGCTGGCTATACACTGTTCAGGGTGCCTACACGTCTATCAGAAAGGTATCTAGAGCCATCAGAAGCATTTCCTGCAGTCCTAGAGTGAACTCCTACAACCACCATAGAGGAGGCCCCAGAACCCAAGATTGTTTTACTGTCACAAGTCTCACCTGCCAAGCAGAGTGATTTCCCCCTTGTCAGGAAAGATGTTATCACACAAGGGTAAGAAAATCTCCACGGCATTTAATAATCAGAAACAGAAGAAAATCTGCAGATGCTGGAAGTACACACAGAAAATACTGGAGGAACTCAGCAAGTCAGGCAGAAACTATTAAAAATAGTAAACAGAGACCCTTCATCAGTCCTGAGTAAAGAGTGTGAGTGTGTAAAAATAAAAATGGCAATAGTAGAAGAAGAAGAATAACCCTTAACCTGGCAGTGGAGTTATTGTGGCACCGTTGTGACCGGCGTTTCAGTAGCAAGCTACTCTTGTTTTTATGAGGCCGAGTTGCTAGCTCGACGCTCAACCCGGCTTGGATTCGAACTCGGGAACCTTCGCTCTGGAGTCCAGCACTAATATTACTGCGCCACCAAGCGGGATAATGATGGTAGAGCAATACATAATATATTTGGTATCCTATATAGAGTTGGAGTTTATAGCTAAACAAAGAAGAGTGTTTTGAATTTAATATTTAGGTAGTATTTGAGTAATATTGTAATTCTATTTGATTAAGTATTCTTCATTTAAATATTTCATTATGGCTTTTCTATAAAAGTACATGAATGACATCCGTCATCACGCCACTATATCATAAGTGCATACATCGCTTCAAGTAAAAATGAAACTAAGAATACACACAAGTCATTCCTGGCTCTGTAGTCTTATTTCAATTAGATTTGTTATTAGAAATCCAAGTTAAGACCATATATTTTGGATATATACCTCAAGAATGGTTGAGAAGAGATAAGTATTTAATGAATATACTGTTGGTGGCTGGTAAAAAGACTCTTACTAGGAAATGGTTATCACAGGAGAGCCCAACTTTAAATACATGGATGGAAATTACAATGGACATTTACAAAATGGAGAAGATAACAGCATCTGTTAATCATAAGCTGGAACAATTTGATTCGTACTGGGAAAAATGGTTTAACTACATAATGCTTCATAGGCCTGCTTTTATTCTCACAAATTAATGAATCTGTTGTTTTTTTAAAAAAAAGAGATCACTCCCTACTTATACATAGTTCTTTCCTTTTGCTTGTTTTTTTTTCTTTCCACTCTTTTCTATAAGTGTGTACCTCAGATAAATACTTTGTGGAGATTTGTGATGTATATGATTATATGATGTATATGTACAATATCTGAAATACATCTTATGGAAATGTTTGATGATGAACTTCAATAAAAAATAAATTATAAAAAAAAAATCCAAAACGTAACCATCAACATCCAGGACATGCCATTTCTTCAATACTACTGTCGGGGAGGACGTACAGGAACCTGAAGAGAGACACTCGATGTTTTAGCAACAGCTTCGTACCCCCCTCCCCCGCCACCAGATTTCTGAATGGTCCATGAACACTACCTCACTGGTTTGTTCTCGTTTTGCACTAACTTGTTTGTTTTTAATTTTTTATAACAAAGTAAATTTTATGTATTAGTTATACTGCTGCCACAAAACAGACAAGTTTATGACATGCACTCAGTGGTCACTTTCTTATGTTCCTGGTCTTCTGCTGTGTCCCATCCACTTCACATTTTGATACGCGGTGCATTTAGCGATGCTCTTCTGCACACCCCTGTTGTAATACCATGGTTATCTGAGTTATAGTCACCTCCCTGTCCTCTTGAGCCATTCTCCTCTAATCTTTCTCATTAACAAGGCAATTTTGCCCACATAAACAGCTTTTTTGTTTTGTTTTATGCACCATTCTCTATAAACTTTAGAGCCTATTTATTTATTGAGATACAGCGTAGAATAGGCCCTTCAGGCCAGGCAACCCAGTAAACCCCTGATTTAACCCTAGCCTGATCATGGGAAAATTTATAATGACCAATTAACCTAACAACCGGTGCGTCTTTGGACTGTGGGAGGAAACCGAGGTGCCTGGGGGAAATCCATATGGTCACGGGGAAAACATACAAACTCCTTTCAGGCAGTGGTGCTGTGCATAAAAACCCTAGGAGATCAGCAATTTCTGAGATACTCAAACCAGTGTGTCTGGCACTAACAATCATTCCACTGTCAAAGTCACTTAAATCATATCTCTTCCCTATTCTGATGTTTGCTCTGACCAGCAACTAAACCTCTTGACCATGACTGCATGCTTGTATGCATGCAATTGCTTCCACATGATTAACCAATTAGATATTTGCATTATCAAGCAGGTGTATCTAAGAAAGTTGCCTGCATGTATGTCAATGATGGTATATCTGATTCTGGAGAACTTGCATTTGACTGTAAAGAGTTGAGCAATAGAAATGTGTTATGCAATACAGCAATGTTTGAATAGCTTATTTTATTGACTTGGAATGCTGTATTCTTTTTGAGCAGGGAGGGGATGGAAATATTAAACTACCATGTCTGAACTTTAGAACTCTTCTGCATGCTGTTGTTAGAATTCAGAGTAAGGCAAGAAGTTTAGCTTGTTGTGCCTGTACTGATGATAGCTTTTCAGCTGGAGAGATCTAGTGTCAATTATCTTTTTTATCCTTCTCATAAACTAATCATTGCTCCTGGCAAATGCCTATGGTGCCTTCATAACAGACATTTCAGTCCGTGGTCAGAAACTTGAGACAGTGCAGCAGTTCAAATAACTGGGGCAGTCATCAGTGATGAAGGATCAAGACCAGAAGTCCTGACAAGGACCCCACAGGCAATGACTGCATTATCCAAACTCAAGACAATATGGAGGGACAGCAACATCACCATGAAGTACGAGATCAGAATCCTGCGTGCATTGGTATTCTTCATCTTCCTGTATGCACGCAAGACATGGACCCTCACAGCAGAGCTACAGAGGAAGATGCAGGCATTGGAAATGAGATGCTATCGCAACATCTTGGGATTCTCATACTTGGACCACATCACAAACAAGCAGGTTCGCAAGACCATCCAGCACCACATTGGTCCCCATGAAAGACCTTCTCACAATGATGAAGAAAAGAAAGCTGAGATGGTACAGGCACGTAACAAGATCCAATGGCCTTGCAAAGACCGTTCTGCAAGGAACTGTGGAGGAGAAAAGATGGACGGACAACATTAAAGAATGGACAAGGAAAACATTTGCGGTGACCCAGGCCCTGGCACACAACCATGATAGATGGAACAGACTGGAGAAAAGTTTCTCATGACAGTGCCCCAATGACTCCATCAGGAGTTAAGAGTGTAAGAAGAAGAAGAAGAAGAAGAAGAGGAAACTAATCATCACCGTTGTACCTTGATTTTAGTGAGCTGAAGTGTTTCTTGAAGTTCTTGCCATGTGGAATTAACCGGTTAATGACTATGCATGTGCATACAGATGTAATGAATATTTGTGTGCTTCAGAGTCTTTTGTAGCTTGTCAAATAATAGTAAAAAAAAATTTATTGGATCAGCTGCTATAATTGAGGTATATTTGGTGGTATATGGTCTGAGGAAAACTTGTTTATAGTTATTATGAGGATTTTTTAATTTAAATTAAAACTTTACTGATGCCATGATAAGGTTTGAACGTGCTCATTTGGATTAGTGGCCCAATATCTTGCAATCTGACAAGGTGCGCAAGTTGCCAATCCAATCAATGGCCTTCGAACTATAAGCTAAAAGGTACTTGAGTTCTTAACAAGCTACATGATTGAATTGCAATTTTGAACTCTTTGATACACAGGGTCATTCATTGTATATTCCCAGATCTGCAGCAGACCTTGCAGTTGTTCTCGGGTGGAAGAACGTTATTGATAAGCAAATGTATATTTGAACACTGAGGCTGTCTACAAGAAGGGTCAGAGCCGTCTTTATTTCCTGAGGAGACTGAGGTCCTTTAACATCTGCTGGACGATACTGAGGATGTTCTACGAGGCTGTGGTGGCCAGTGCTATCATGTTTGCTGTTGTGTGCTGGGGCAGCAGGCTGAGGGTAGCAGACACCAACAGAATGAACAAACTCATTCGTAAGGCCAATGATGTTGTGGGGATGGAACTGGACTCTCTGACGGTGGTGTCTGAAAAGAGGATGCTGTCCAGGTTGCATGCCATCTTGGACAGTGACTCCCATCGACTCCATAATGTACTGGTTAGGCACAGGAGTACATTCAGCCAGAGACTCATTCCACCGAGATGTAACACTGAGCATCATAGGAAGTTATTCCTACCTGTGACCATCAAATTTTACAACTCCTCCCTCAGAGTGTCAGACACCCTGAGCCAATAGGCTGGTCCTGGACTCGTTTCCACTTGGCATGATTAACTTATTATTTAATTATTTGTGGGTTTATATTGCTATATTTCTTCACTATTCTTGATGTGGCTTGAACTCTTGGTGCAGCTGTAACGAAACCCAATTTCCCTCGGGATCAATAAAGTATGTCTGTCTGTCTGTGTGGAATTGAGCCACATATCACTTGTCTTCATGCACGGTGCAATGTTAGTCCTGCTCTCTCTAAGTGTGTTTCAATGGTACTATGGTTTAGATTCAGGAGACTGCTTATTCATAAGCCATGTGCCATATGTTGCCTTTTGTTCAGCTGGTAGGACTGTTGCTTTGCCATCTGAACTGGAAATCCGGAGGGGAGCAATACATTCACATTGAAATGTGTCCTCTGTTATGCCTGAAAGACCCAATGGATGGTGAGATTCAATTCTAATTAAGTCAGAGTTCAACAGACACAACTGAGCATGTTATGTGGCTTTCTGCATCTAACGGAGCAACTTTTGGCTGCATGTGTTACTGTCATATTTCAACCTCAATTCCCTGTATTTCTCAAGGGGGAGGAAGCTGGATGGGGAATAATGGCAGTGGAGAGTAGAAAGTCTTGATGACTCACAATCAAGCTATGGTTTTAATGAAGCCTTTTTTCCTTTCTTCAATTGCTATTGGCATTAGGGTTTAAAGATATTATACTTTGATGTATTATAGTATTGCTTCAAATTGGCATATCGCACTTCGAATGTTTGGATTGCTAAAGCTTCTCTGAGGCTTTTCAACTAGTTTTTGGCTTTCAGCTCGTTCTGTCTGGGGAGAAATCATTGAAGTCCATTAATGCAGAATATATTGAATGTATGAAATTTGTTAGAGTTTTTTTGGAGGAATTGTATATGAAACTAGGGTAGGCTATATGTCAGTAATATAGGAAGTCCACATATGCAGTTCTGTGTATGGTTTTGATTTCATTTAAAGAAGGATCGTTTTGCACTGGAAACAGTTCAAAGAATGCTGACTGGGCAGACACATGCATTGGGTGGGATGGTCTAGAAGGATTAGTTGTGTGGTCTAGGTTTTTATCCATTGTCGTAACTGATAATGAACACCATTCAACTGATGTTACTAGTGTATAGGACAATGTATCAGAAATCAAACCATCAATAAACACATAAATCAAGTCAAAGAAAAAGCCTGTTTTGCCATGTACCAAAATTATGATTCAGTTAATTGTAAGTTCAACTCCACATTTCTACTTGCCCATGTAGAATGGCTTAAAAATAGCTTTGTCAGGTTGGATCACAAGCTAAAAGTCATGGTTTTAAAAGAATAAAGGGTGCCCCTTTAAGTGGGAGAATAAATACATTTTTGTCTGATGTAAAGCGTCTTTGGAATTCTGCTTCTACCACCCTTTTGAGGAAGAATCCTGAAAGATCAAGAAATAGATCCTTGATAATCAAGGGAGTGGGAGATTACTTATGGACCAGTAGAAATGTGGAACTGGAGTTACAATTAAATGAGCCATAATTTTGTCAAATGGCAGAACAGGCTCTACCTCTGTCCTGATTTGTGTGTTTATTGCTGGATTGAAGTTCAGTACATTAGTCTATATGCCAGTGACATTATTTGAATGTTCACAGAAGCTCTGACCTGAGAACTTGACTTACTAAGTAGCAATACAGAGAAAAACTTATGAACACCACAATTAGTACAAGGCAGGGTACTTAAAGAGGCAGTGAGACTTAGAATTCAGTGTACACCCTCGAATGATGGTAAGTTTAATTCCTTTTTTCCGTTTCTTGGTATTTTTTGTGTTAAAATAACTCCCTGTGAGTTGTTAGTTTAAGATATCTATTTCAATTCAAGTTTAATCAGTAATTTTAAAATTTAGAATTTCTGTAATTGGAGTATAATTACAATGTCAAGGGCAGGCCTGTGGGCTAGATTACTGGTCTAAACAATTCATACTTTGTTAACAAGAACATGTTTATTAATAGGATGTTACAATGAAAGGAAGCATTGCCTGATACCCACAGAGACATGGCTTAATTAATAAATTCAGGCTTCATGCCTTTCAGATTCATTTATTATCCAGCAAAATCAGTAGTATCCTTCGTTCAAACCTAATGTTGTTGGTGTTCCAAACATCATGGGCTAAACTTGTATCACAAACATGAGAAAATCTGCAGGTCCTGCAAATTCAAAGCAACACACGCAAAATGTTGGAGGACTTAGCAGGCTAGGTAGCATCAATGGAAATGAGTAAACAGTTGATGTTTTGGGCTGTGACTCTATAACAGTCCTGACTGGCCTGTTGAGTTCCTCCGGCATTTTGTGTGTGTTGCTTCAGAACCACCGTGTTGTTTGTCCATGGAAGGCGACTCTCTTCTGGAAGGTACCTGAGAGAACAGAGGAAGAAGAATGTGGTTATGTGCATTGCTGAATAAATGCAGAGCAAATACAACACCCAAGGGGCATCTTCTAGTGTGCTGAGTAGCACAGTGAGGCCTCCATCAGTCAGGGTTGACCGTGGATGTTGCTTCCTAGCTGTCTAGGTACACAAACTCGCGCAGTACAATACAGAAAGCAAGCTGTTGCCTATGTAGCAGGTTCCCCCTTGCTGCACACCTGAACCCAAAGGAACGGCAGAGACCAATACAATTTGGTACCAGCAGCGTCACAGGAGTTGCCAGTCAGCGGTGAACTCAACATACGACTGCCTTAGGGACTCCAGCTCCACAGTTTTCCCTCGGAGTTTAATCCCAAAGCTTTCCCTGTGAGTGAGTACGGCAGCGGAGGTTTGAGATCAGAGTTTTCCTTCTCCTAGGTGAGCTGCCGACCACGGCTAATGAGTCTTATCTCCCCGAACCAATTGGTTTCCAGGCGTCAGTAACCTGCCATTGCTCCTCCTGTCAGTAGAAATGGTTCCACTGGGCTTAGTAGCTAAGCCACACGTGAAGGCCAGGAGCTGGACTTGGTTGTCAGAGGCTATTTGAGGTGCATGCCTTTGGCAGCATTTAATAGGTAGTGGTAACTTGTTCCAATTACCAAACCTGGCTATAATATCCTTGGGGAACTACGCAGCACAGTGGTACAATATTATTGCTGTTGCCTGGTGGTTCAGTTACTCGGGTTCAATCCTAATTTTGATACAGTCTGCATGGAGTTTGCATGTTCCCCTGTGGCCTTCTACTGTTAGAATATTTGTTCCACCTCGGAGTGGAGGATGCTGAGAGGAGGGAGCTTAATGGAGGTGAACAAAATTATGAAGGGCATGGACAGAAACATTTTTCCCATGGCAGTGGCATCTAAGACTAGAAGACAGAGGGTGAGGTAAAGGATGAAATGTTGAGAGAAGATTTTGGAAGAATTTTTTCATTTAGATGTTGATTGGAGATGGAATTCATTGCCTGTTGGGAGTGGGACAAATAGATTATCTCCCAATAGTTGAGAAGCATCAAGACCAGCACCTGAATCACCAAGGTTTGGATGGTAATGAGCCAAGTGTTGGTAAATAGGATTAGTAAGTATGGTTACTTCATAGCAGAAATGTGGTTATTTCTGTCCACTGTCCTCAGTACAGTCTGATATTGGCTGTATGCACCAGTGAAAAGCTTGTCTCGCATACTGTTCATACTTGACCTGAGACCAAGGGAAAGATCGAATAGGAATTTATTCCCTGGAGTGTGAGATAATGAGGGGAGACTTGATGGAGGTCGAAATGATTATGGTATGGAATAGGTAGGTATAGATAAAATGTATGGTATAGATAGGGTAAATGCAAACAGACTTTTGCTCTAAGTGTGGGTGAGACTAGAACTAGTGGTCGTGGGTTAATGTTGCCTTCGTCTCACTGGAAAGTCAGACACCTTCCTTTTGTTTGGAGGAGATGAGCAAGACGGTCCCTTAACTGGTTTATCCAGAAAGAGAGAGAGAAATTATACCTTAGTCTTGAAAGATAGCCAAGTTATAAATCATGGCAAATCAATAAAACTTCTTTTCAAGTCACAGCAGTAGTTCAGAAGAGCATGTTTAAACTAGAAAAGAGAAGCCTGGATCTGATAAGAAATTCAACCCCACCAAAGCTGTTTTTAACAGATGTCCTGAATCATGAGAAGATGCCAGCTTCTGGCTACTTGAGGTTGTGCAACTCAGAACAGGGACAAACTTGTCTTGGCAGTAGGCTCACATAAATCTGGGTATTTTCTGTCATATTTAATGTCCAACAACTGCAATTCATCCCGGTTACTGACTGTGATTATATTAACAGCCTAGAAAATGAATGTAAACCATGTCTCAATGAAGAAGGAAGGCCACTTAAAAGAAGGAATAGGATGGGCCTTCTTGTTACTTGCCATTTTGTGGCTGAGGTGATTTTTGACCCACTGAGGAGGATCAGGTTTTTGGTATTTCTTTTATAAAACCCTGGATACCAGAGCAACACATAGTACAAAAAAACAACTGAAATTAATTCCAATTGGTTTGGAGTTGTGCGGTACTGGAAGTGCACTGCAGGCAGCTGTGCCATCTTTCCGATGAGATATGGGTGAGACAGTAGCGTAGTGGTTAGCACAATGCTTTACAGTACAAGTGAGCTGGGTTCAATTCCACCCGTTGCCTGTAAGGAGATTGCATGTTCTCCCTGTGTCTGCGTGGGTTTCCTCCCACAGTCCAAAGATGTACCGATTGGTAGGTTAATTGGTCATTGTAAATTGTCCTGTGATTGGGCTTGAATTAAAGTGGGGGGTTTGCAGGGCGGTGTGGCTTGAAGGGCCGCACTCTAATAAATAAATAAATAAATACACACACTTTGGATAGGTATGTGGCTAGGCAAGGTTTTGAGGTAAATGGGCGAAACACGTATACAAGGAATGGGTCAGCATGGACCAGTTGGGCTGAAGGGACTGTTTCTATGTTGTATACATCTGACTACTTATTGGCATTGTAGCATAGTGCATGAACTCCAGCACCCACCAGCTATTCAAAGGCTCAGTGCATCTCGAGCAGGGGTTCCCAACCTGTGGTCTGTGCTCAATGGCATAACGATGGTTGGCAACCCCCAATCTAGAGTATTTTGAGCTATGCCATTTAAGGGGTCCTGCCCTGACAAGAAACCTCCATTATGACTGGAGCATAATTTCTGCAAGATGGAAGATCAGTGCGGGTTAGAGAATAGTTCCTCTTTAGCCCAGTGTGTGCCCCAGCACACTGCGATTTGAATGTTTTGAAGTATCAAATATCTTATAACCCCACAACTTTTATAGAGAATGCAGAAAATGAATATGTGTGTTTGTGCTGCCTGGGAGGGAGTAATGTAAGGGTGAATCCACTGCGTTGGTACTCATTTACAAATGTCCACTGAGGGAACTTGGCAGCAGGGGTCGTTTCTTCAATCCAACCATAACTTTGGGCTATGGAGCCCAGAGGTTTCTCACTGAAGTTGAAAATCAGAGCTTCAGTACTACCATCTGTTGCTCATTACCTAATTTTTATAAAGTAATTGTATGTTGAATGGTTAACTACCAACACTGTTGGTGGAAAGGAGTTGTTTTTTTTTGTTGTTTTGTAATACACTGGAGACAGTGGTTTCATTAAAGGTTTTAGTCTGAGATTATTGACAGATTCACTCAAACCATTTCCATTTTCAAAATTCTTAAAGCAGGTCCTATGGGATTTAAAATGGCAGACAATGTATAGGCATCTAACGTGTGTCAAATAGGTTTAATTCCCCTGGTGGATAATTATGTCCATCTTAGCTTCCTGCAGATCCTTGGTTCTGATTCGACTCGCCCTTCTGAAGCAGTGACCACCTCTGAAAGTATAATGAGGTTTTCAGTCTTGTTCTGTTTTATTTTGTTTGAGGTGAAGGCCTGTGTTTGTTAGTCCTGGTCGGCATTAGGAACTTCACTGGGTAGCACTTTGGCTGAAGTGGTGTTCAGCTCAGCAGTGAAACGACATTGCCTTTCAATTTTCAGTGTTTATTTTGGCTGGGCTTGTATTTTATTTCTCATCAATGGTTCTGTTAGGACAAAACATATTACTGCTCATTTTCAAAAATGTGCGCCTGCTACTCGGGGATCTTCTTTACATGGAAGGTTAAATAATTTATGGTAACAAATTTAGTGTGGAAGCAGTAATTGATCATTTCCCATCGCTGTATGTTCTTCCCGAGACCGCCTGGGTTTCGTCTGGGAGCACCGGTTTCCCTCTGCCACAGTTCAAAGCCTGTGCAAATTTCTATGTTAGATTGACTATCCTATTGTACATACTGTTCAATATCGATTACTATAAATTGCACTTTGAGACAGAGACATAATGTAAATATTTTTACTCTTGTATATGAAGGATGTAAGCAATAAGATCAATTCAATTCAATGTTTACTGTTTGGTAGGTTTATTGCTCATTGCAGATTGTCCTGTGATTAGACTAGGATTAAATCAGGGGGTTGCTGGGCAGTGAGGCTCGAAGGGCTGGAAAGGCCTATTCCACATTTTATCTGAACAAATAAATAAATGAATAAATGTGTTAGTGAACTGGATAGTGCTAGATTTTTTCCTCTGTCCACCTATTGGAATATTACATCAGATCTCATAATGAGTATCCTTAAGACTTAATTCAATCACCATTTACTACCCTGTGATTCATTTTCTTGTAGGCATTCACAGTAGAACAAAGAAATACAATAGAATTATTGAAAAAGTACACACAAAGACTGTCAAGTAACTGATGTACAAAAGAAGACAACTGTGCAAATAGAATTAATACAGAAGTAAGTAAATAATACTGAGTGGTAGTGTCCTTGAAAGTGAGTGCATAGGTTGTGGAATCAATTCAGTGTTCAGGTGAGTGAAGTTATCCACGCTAGTTCAGGAGCCTGATGGTTGAGAGGTAATAACTCTTCCTGAACCTGGTGGTGTGGGCTGTTAGGCTTCTGTAGCTCCTTCCCAATGGCAGCAGTGAGAAGAGAGCACGATCTTGATGGAGAGGGTCCTTGATGATGGATGTTGCTTCTTGGGGCAGTGCTCCTTGTAGATGTTGTGGATAATCTGCTCTGGCTACAGAGGAGGTGTTCCATGGCTGGAGGATAGTAAAGGTATTATCTTGATTCACAGAGGCCAGCTAGAATACGCTACGTGATTTCAGGTCAGTGAATCTAAAATTAGTGATGGGAAAGTTATTGCCAAATGAATTCTAATTTACTTGTGGAGAATCAGGGCTTTATTAAGAAAATGTTGCTTAAATATAGATCAAAGAAGGTTGTATTGTGTTCAGTCAGGAATCCACTGAGATTAATCCATGAATGCTACCATACTAGAAAGCTGAGAAGTAAGACCTCTCGGGTTGTAATTTCTGGATTGCTGCCTGTGCCACATGCCAGTGAGGGTAGAAACAGCATGATGTGGCTGAGAATCTGGTGCAGAGGGCAGGGCTTCAGGTTCTTGGATAACTGGGATCTCTCGTGGGGAAAAATGACCTTTTTAAAAGTGACAGGTTGCACCTGTACCCGAGGAGGACCAATATCCTCAAGGGCAGGTTTGTTAGAGCTGTTGGATAAGGTTTAAACTAACTTGGCAGGTGAGTGGGAACCGGAGTGAAGGGACTCGGGAAAGGACAGATTGTAAAAAAAAATAGTAAAGAGAGCATGCAGTCAGATTGTCAGGAAGGGCAGGCAGGTGATGGGTCTTAGTTGCAGCCAACAGGCTAAATATCAAATCATTAGGGATGCAGAGTCAGAAGGGACAGCAAATGCAGTACTCAAGGTGTTGCGTCTAAATGCGTGTTGCTTAAGAAATGAGGTGGATGATCTTGTTGCTATATTACAGATTGCCAGGTATGATGCTATAGCCATCACTGAATTGTGGCTGAAGGATGGATGTAGTTGGGAATTGAATGTCCAGGGTTACCCATTATATCAGAGGGATAGGAAGGTTGGCAGAGGGGGTGGTATGGCTCTACTGGTAAAGACTGACATCAAATCAGTAGAAAGATGTGACATAGGATCAGAAGAAGTTAAGGAACTGCAAGGGTAAAAAGACATTGATGGCATTTATATACAGGCTTCCCAGCAGTGGCTGGGAGGTGGACCACAGATTACAAAAGGAAATAGAAAAGGTGAGTCAAAAGGGCAATGTTATGGTAGTCGTGGGAGATTTGGGTCAATTGGGGAAAATCAGGTTGGTAATGGATCTCAAGACAGTGAGTTTGTTCAGTCCCTGAGAGATGGCTTTTTAGAGCAGTTTGCTGTGGAGCCTACTAGGGGATAAGCTGTACTGGATTGTGTGTTACGTAATGAGCAGAGGCGATTAGGGAGCTTAAGATTAAAGAACCTTTAGGAACCAGTGATCACAATATGATTGTGTTCAACTTGAAATTAGGGAGAAAGTGAAGTCTGACGTAGCAGTATTTTGGTGGAGTAAGGGAAATTACTCCACTGAAGGATTACTCCACTGAGAGAGGAGTTGGCCAAAGTAAACTAGAAGGAGCTGCTGGCAGTAATGGCATGCATTTCTGGGAAAAATGAGGAAAGCGCAGGACCTGTGTATTCCAAGCATGAAGTACTCAAATGGTAAAATAGTACAACTGTGGCTGACAAGGGAAGTCAAAGCTATTGTAAAAGCAAAAGAAAGGGAATACAACAAAGCAAAAATTAGTGGGAAGATGGAGGACTGGGAAGTTTTTGAAAACCAACAGAGAGCACCAAAAAATTATTAGAAGGGAAAAGAGGAAATATGAAAGCAAGCTAGCAAATAATATCAAAGTGGATAGTAAAAGTTTTTTCAAGTATGTTAAAAATAAAAGAAATGGGAGTGGATATAGGACCACTACAAAATGAGGCAGGATAAATAATAATGGGGGACAAGGAGATGGCAGATGAACTAAATGAATATTTTTCATCAGTCTTCACTGTGGAAGACACTAGTGTGTGAAGGAAGAGAAGTGGGTGCAGTTACTGTTACAAGAGAGAAGATGGTCAAAAAGTTAAAAGACCTAAAGGTACACAAGTCACCCATACCAGAGGAACTGCACCCTAGGGTTCTGAAAGAGGTAGTGTTAAAGATTGTGGTGGCATTAGAAATGATCCTTCAAAAATCATTGGACTCTGGCATGGTGCCAGAGGACTGGAAAAATTGCAAATGTCACTCCACTCTTTAAGAAAGGTGAAAGGCAGCAGAAAGAAAATTATAGACCAGTTAGCTTGACCTCTGTGGTTATGAAGATATTGGAGTCAATTGTTAATGATGAGGTGATGAAATATGTGATGACACAGGACAAGATTGTATAAAGTCGGCATTTTTCCTTCAAGGAAAATCCTGCCGGATGAACCTGTTGGAATTCTTTGAGGAGATTACATAGAGGATAGATAAAAGGGATGCAATGGATGTTGTATATTTGGACTTTCAGAAGGTCTTTGACAAGGTGCCACACGAGGTTGCTTAACAAGTTAAGAGCCCGTGGTATTACAGGAAAGTTCCTAACATGATCAGAGCATTGGCTGATTGATAGGAGACAGCGAGTGGGAATAGAAGGATCTTTTTCTGGTTGGCTGCCAGTGACTAGTGGTGTTCCGCAGGGGTCAGCGTTGGGACCACTTTTTTTATGCTGTATATAAGTAATTTAGGTGATGGAACAGATGGCTTTGTTGCCAAGTTTGCAGATGCTATGAAGATTGGTGGAGAGGCAAGTAGTGTTGAGGAAATGGGTAGGATGCAGAAGGACTTAAACAGATTAAGAGAATGGGCAAGAAAGTGGTAAATGAAATGCAGTGTTGGAAAATGCATGGTCATGCACTTTGCTAGTAAAATAAATGTGCAGACTAATTTCTAAATGGGGAGAAATTCCAGGAATCTGAGATGCAGAGGAACTTGGGAGTCCTTGTGCAGAACACTTTGAAGGTTAACTTGCAGGTTGAGTCGGTGGTGAGGAAGGCAAATGCCATGTTAGCATTCATTTCAAGAGGTCTAGAATACAAGAGCAAGGATGTGATGCTGAGGCTTTCTAAGGCACTGGTGAGGCCTCACCTTGATTTGGGCCCCTCATCTTCGAAAAGATATGCTGACATTGGAAACGTTCACAAGAACGATCCCAGGAATGAAAAGGTTATCATATGAGAAACATTTGATGGCTCTGGGTCCGTGCTCGCTGGAATTCAGAAGGATGAGGGGGGATCTCATTGAAACCTTTTGAATGTTGAAAGGCCTAGACAGAGTAGATGTGGAAAGGATGTTTCCCATGGTGGGACAGCTTCAGGATAAAGGGGTGCTCTTTCAAAACAGAGGTGGAGAGATTTCTTTAGCCAAAAGGTGGTGAATTTGTGGAATTTGTTGCAACCTGCAGCTGTGGAGGTCAGGTTGTTGGGTACGTTTAAGGCAGAGATTGATAGGTTCTTGATTGGACATAACATAAAAAGTTACGGGGAGAAGGCCAGGAACTGGGGTTGAGGAGGAGAAAAAGAAAAGGGATCATCCATGATTGAAAGGCGGAGCAGACTCAATGAGACAGATGGCCTAATTCTACTCCTGTGTCTTATGGTCTCGATGCGCATGAAGTTCAAGTTTATTGTCATTCAACCATATGCATGCATACTGCTAAAGGAAACAATGTTCCTCTGGACCAAGGTGCCCAACGGTGTCTGTTTAACTCGCACACAACACGTAATGTAATATTAGTAAGTTAGCAATTTATAAGGTGCATTTATACACAAGTTTAAAAAGTAATCAGTATGATGTTACTGGATGAGACCTGAGTGGTGGTGGCAGGGAGTTCAGTAGTCTCACAGCCTGGGGGAAGAAGCTGCTTCCTATCCTAAAAATTCTTGTCCTAATGCTATGATGGTAGGGGTTTAATGATGCTGTTGGATAGGAGGAATCATTGACAATGCTGTGGGTCCTGCATCTGTGTGTTAAGGAGGGAGAATGTCTACTAGTCACCTGATTACAACCCCTGACCTTGCAACATCAACTCTGCTTCAGTATCAGCTGAGTCAACTTTACCATCAATGCAAATTGTGGCTTTTCTTGGAGTATTGTATTCAGTTCAGGTCAGCTCGTTATAGGATGGATGTTGAAGCTTTAGAGGGGGTGTAGAGGAGATCAACCAGGTGTCTAGATTGTCCAGTATATCTTATGAGGATAGATCGAGAAAGCTACTACTTTTCTCTTTGGAGTGAAGGAAGCTGAGAGGTGACTTGATAGAGTTGTACAAGATAAGAGGAATGGATGAAGTGGACAAACAGAGACTTTTTCCCAGGGCAGAAATAAGAGCGGGCATAATTTTAAGCTGACTGGAGGAATGTGTAGTAAGGGAAGAGTCTGACGTAGGCTTTTCATGTAGAGCAAGGTAGGTGTATGGAACGTCCTGCCAGGGGTGGTGCAGAGTTGGATACACTAGGGGCATTTATGAGACACTTAGAAAAATGGAGTGCTATTGGAGAGGGAACGGTTAGATTGATCTTGGTGTAGGCTAAGAGATTGACACAACATTGTGGGCTATATGGCCTGTACTGCTCTATGTTCTATGCCCCATGTTTACTTACTCCAGTTTGTTTCTCCTTTCAGACTTTAGTAATGAAAGCGATTTCAGTTTTCTTCCTACATTGGATTTCTTACTTGGCTTTTAGCTCTGACAATTTTTGCAAAGTAACTGTAGTTGTGCTCCCTCAGGTTAAGGCTGTTTGCTCTCAGTTGACTAATGTGCAAGGACATTCTCTCTTTGGTCATTTTACATCCCAATCTATCACCAATCTCCTTTTTTCTAGCAGAGGGGGTAACTTCATATTTATCCAGCTTGTACTTCATCTGCCATGAACTTGCTCAACTCATTGGAAGCTACTGTTTGTGTTTTCCTCACATCCCTGTCCAATTTTATATCATCAGCAATATTACATTCAGATCTCTCATCCAGATCATTGTCACGTTCATACATAACTGGGACACGAGCATTGTTTCCTATCACTGCCTGCTATTATGGTGGGGTGGGGGGGAGATGCACATTTATTGTCCGACATTTCATGTCTGTCAACCACAACAAAACATACTCTGGTTCCTCCTTATCTTTTCTCCTAGTGACATCCTCAATGGCGAAAAAAAAGTACAGTTATCAAATGTAGTTATTCAATAGCAAATAAAAATATCAGCCGGATTTGACAGCATCCTTATTTCTTGTCCTTTATAATTTATTGTATCACTTCCCCACCACTATTGTTAGCCTAGACTATACTGTTTCCTCTCCATTTTTAAAAAATAATGGTCTCATATTTGCCAGTATCCAATCTGCAGGAACCATTCTGTATGATTTTGGAAAATGACAAATAATACACCCACTATTTGCATGGTTACTTTGGAAATAATATGGGATGTGGATTCAAAGTCTAAAAATTGGTTTTCAATGCCATTTAATTTCTCCAGCACTTTTAAAAACAAAGGAGCAGTAATTCTTTCCAAATTCTTTTCAAAAGTGTTGCTTCCTCAGAACTTTTGTTTTGTTTATGATAGGATGCTTGAAGCTGAACACAAATATTATTTCAGACTAATTGTATCACGTACGAATTTGGAGAAACAAGAAATTATAACTTTTATTGAATATAATGTGTTTAATTGCTTAACGGTGCTGACGCTTTGCAGTAGTTCAACTAAGCTAAAAATGTTTTGTTGATGATTTTAAATTTGTACTCGGTGTCTGAGGCTTCACGCATAACTGTCCAACAATAATCAGCCAGCATTGATGGATTCCAGTTGCTCTGATGCCTTTTCTCCATGACTGCAATGTCCCAGTGAAACCTTTCACCATGCTTGTCATTGGCAGCAACAAGATTTGCAGGGAAGAAGTCTGAATGGGAATGTAGAAAATGAATCTTTAGTGACATGCTGCACTTCATGGTTTTGTTTGCTTGAAGCATGTTATTAACCAGCTTGCATGTAGCTTGGTGCTGTGTAGTTGCCAAGAAAAATTTTAACAACATCGTTCAATGCCTTCCGTGTGATTTTCTCTGGTCCCGCTAGAAGCTCTTAGAATTGCCTGTTATTGATGACCTACATGATTTGTGGACCGACACAAATCCCTTTCTTAATCTTGGCATCACTTATTCTGACTTGAATTATGAATTGAAATAACAAATATAAACAATTTCAAAAAATGATGTGTGACAGGGAAACTTCATGGTGATTCTCCTGATTCATGATCAGCAGCCCAAAAGCTATATGATACACCCAAAATTATTCAGGAAGCAAAATCTTTGTTGTTCAGTGTCAGCTTTCTAATTCTTCCCTTTTTTTTCAAGCTCATGGTTTCCTTGCATTTCCAAGAAATTATTTGAGGCCTTTTTTTGTGAGGAGAGAACCAGAGTACATGTTTATTTTGTTCCCCTTTTTAACATATTGCTATAGCTGACTGTAAGGGATGTACATATTTTGTTTTTGCATGCTTGTAGAAGCTTTTGCAATCCATCCTTTTGTTCCTCACTTGTTTGTGCTTTTACTCTACTTTTGACCTCCTCTCCATCCTCTTCAAATCCATTGGCTTTCCTGGCAACGTTTTATGAATCAGAATCAGGTTTATTATCACTGGTATGTGACGTGAAATTTGTTAACTTAGCAGCAGCAGTTCAATGCAATACATAATCTAGCAGAGAGAAAAAATAATAAATAAAATAAAACATCATAATAATAAATAAACAAGTAAATCAATTACATTATTGAATAGATTTTTAAAAAGTGCAAAAACAGAAATACTGTATCTTTTTTAGAAAAAGGTGGTGTCCAAAGCTTCAAAGTCCATTTAGGAATCTGATGAGAGAGGGGAAGAAGCTGTTCCTGAATCACTGTGTGTGTGTGTGTCTTCAGGCTTCTGTACCTCCTACCTGATGGTAACAGTGAGAAAAGGGCATGCCCTGGGTGCTGGAGGTCCTTAACAATGGACGCTGCCTTTCTGAGACTCCGATCCCTAAAGATGTCCTGGGTACTTTGTAGGCTAGTACCCAAGATGGAGCTGACTAGATTTACAACCTTCTGCAGCTTCTTTCGGTCCTGTGCAGTAGCACTCTCTCCCCACCCCCAATACCAGACAGTGATGCAGCCTGTCAGAACACTCTCCACGGTACATCTGTAGAAGCTTTTGAGTGTATTTGTTGACATTCTAAATCTCTTCAAACTCATAATAAAGTATAGTCGCTGTCTGCCTTCTTTATAACTACACCGATATGTTGGAACCAGGTTAGATCCTCAGAGATCTTGGCACCCAGGAACTTGAAACTGCTCACTCTCTCCATTTCTGATCCCCTGATGAGGACTGGTATGTGTTCCTTCATCTTGCCCTTCCTGAAGTCCAGAATCAGCTCTTTCATCTTACTGACATTGAGTGCCAGGTTGTTGCTGCAACACCACTCCACTAATTGGCATATTTCCCAGTTTTCCTATTGGTGGTCTTGATTAAAACAGAAATGCCTGCAGGTTAAATAGATTAAAGTGCAATTTGCTCGATGTGATGTCCTTAAAATTGACTTCTCCATTAAGTAACTCATTGGCACCATGATTTATCAAAATTAAGTCAGTTTTTGTTCATTTAAAAAAAATTCCTGACTTAGCTAGTTATTCTGTTTTTAAAATATTTAGAGTCCTGTTTAGACCAGCTTGACCTATTGCTTAAAGAAACACACTTCCTCATGTTGGCAGTTGACAAATCATTACTTTTTATATGAGTTATGTTGAAAATGTAATAGGAGATGGGCAAAGATCATGTAGACAAGGACTGAAATATAACTCCACAACATGAGCAAATCTGCAGATGCTGGAAATCCAAGCAACACACACAAAATGTTGGAGGAACTCAGCAGGCCAGGCAGCATCTATGGAAGGAAGAAACCTTTTCCATAATTAAGGTTCTCAGTGACTTTTTGACTTCTGCTTCTCCATTTTGAGTGATGACAGATACTCAAGAATCACTGAGCATGTTGTACTCTCTGTTCCGGAGGCTTTGACAGTGGAGATTCTTGGCGTAACAGTACTCAAAGTAAGAGTTGAGTTCTTGAATCTGATGTTGTGCATATTTGCCATGTGACCTATCCATTAGCACTGTCTGTGTAACGAGAACCTCAATTTTGGCCCGAGAGAAGTTGCTGATGTTGGTTTGCATATCCTACTGTAGACTTGCTAGAGATAGCATAAACAAAAACTGATCAACAAGTTACAAGACTTTGGTCCCAATACTCCCTTGTTCAATTTGATCCTCGATTTTCCTCATTTGCAGATCCCAAGTCAGTTTGGATTGTCATCAACATCTTCTGCATAATCTCTATCAGCACAAATACACCACATGGGTATATCCTTAGCCACACAGTCATAAGTGGAAAAAGTGAGTAGAGTATGGGGTTAAGCACAACTCCAGTGCCATTTTTAAATTTCTAACGACACCACTATCTTAGGTGGAACCTCCAATAATCAGCATATAGGATGGAGTTTGAAAACTGGTTGAGTGGTGCCACAACAACACCCTTTTACTCAATGTCAGCAAGACCAAGGAGCTGATTATTGACTTCAGGAGGAGGAAATTGGAAGTCCATGAGTCAGTCATCATTGGAGGATCAGAGGTGGAAAGGCTCAGCAACTTTAAATTCCTCAGTATTATTTCAGAGTTCTGTCCTGGGCCCAGCATGTAAGTGTCATTACGAAGAAAGCATTCCTTAGAAATTTGTGAAGATTCAGTACGACATCTAAAACTTATGACAAACTTCTAGAGAGCATATTGACTGGCTTCCTTACAACCTGATATGGAAAGACCAATGCCCCTGAATGGAAAACCCTACAAAAATTAATGGATACAGCCCAGTCCATCACGGTTAAAACAGTCCTTGTCATTGAGCGGATCTACATGGAGTGTTGTTGCAGGAAATCAGCTTCCATCATCAGGGACCCTAGCAATCAGTTGATGCTCTCTTCTCACTGCTGCCATCAGGAAGAAGGTGCAGGAGCCTCAGCACTCACACCACCAGGTTCAGGAACAGTTATTACCGCTCAACCATCAGACTCTTAAACCAAAAGGGATAACTTCACTCAACTTGGCTTGCCCCACCACTGAAATGATCACACTATCTATTGACTCACTTTCAAGGACTCTTTGTCTCATGTTATCAATATTTATTGTTTGTTTATTATTTACATTATTATTATTTCTTTCTTTCTTTCTGTGTTTGCAGTTTGTTATCTTTTGCACACTGAGAGCCTACTTGGTGTAGTCTTTCATTGATTTTATTATAGTTTTTATTTCTATTTTGGATTTATTGAATATTCCCATAAAAATGAATCTCAGGGTTGTATATTGTGGCATATATGTACGTTGATAATACATTTATTTTGAACTTTGATATCACTGACATGCTTTGAGATGCCTGCTGTAGGTAGCTAATATCCCAGAAGTGCATAGAACAATAGGATTTGTGCTTGGGAATAAATGTTTTGTTCAGGAGTAAACGTTGTGCAAAGTTTAAGGTTTTCCAGACAGGTGTAGACCGAACTTCTCTAAAGGAGGCTCAGAGATATGGAAAGTTTTCCAGTGTTTCGTTGTGAATGAATTTTGTCTGGAGCTAATTGGTAGAGGATTATGGATGTTTAATATCGGATCTAATCCCTGTTAGCTTCCATGAACAAGTCAACAATAATTTGGTGCTCATCTTCCAAAAACCATCTGTACAGTAGTCAGATGACTGAGGTTGATATGATCTTGATTCTGGAGTGAAGGTGGTGCAAATTAAACAATTTAATGTTTATCCTATTGATCAGCTTCCCTCTAGAGCAGGGTTTCCTAACCTGGGGTCCACAGATCCCTTGTTTAATGGTACTAGTCCATGACATAAACAAAATAGTTGGGACCCTTGTTCTTGGGGTAAGTTTTTTGGAGATGAGGCTCAATGAGAAAAATTGAGAAGAGTGTTGGGGTAACAACACAGCCCTGTTTGTAATGAAATTGGACCTGCCTTGGGCATGCATGCCTTTTACCACAGCTGAATGTGAATTTCTGAGAACAGCCAAACTTAAGAAGAATAGTTCACAGGTATTCATAATCAGTTGAGTTGTAGGCTTTAATGAGGTGAAGGAAGGCCACTTATTGTGATAAATGCTTCTCCCTGCCTTTCCCTTTTGAGTTGTTGCCTAGTGACTTTCATGTCCATTGTGTGGAATCTGTTTGGGTTGCAGAAGGAGGTAGCTTGGAAGAATTCACATGATAGCTTTCCCATTGGGAAGCCCACGGAATATAATGTGAGTGAAAACCTTGCTCTATTAATAGGTTACAGAACAATAGCATGATTTGTTAATACTTTCCTGCACCACTCCTTATATAATGGCTTACCCGGTTATGACCACATTGCTTAGAAATGCTCTTAGAATATTGTTTGAGGAGAAGCAAGTACAAGGTGCCAGGGCTAGGGACATCTCAGATTGTGTCCACACTATTTGGGAGGGTGAGGGAGAGCAGCCAGATGTTTTGGTACATATTGCTACCAAAGACATAGGAAGAAAAAGCAAAGAGGTCATGGAGAGAATTTAGAGAGTTAGGCAGAAAGCAAAGAAGTAGGTCCTCCAGGGTATTAATTTCCAGACTGCTACCTGTGCCATGTGCTAATGAGGGTAGAAACAGGATGATTTGGCAGATAAATACGTGGTGGGGGGAGGGACTTCAGGTTCTTGGATTGGTGATGGGATCTCTTCTAGGGAGGGGGTATGACCTGTACAAAAAGAGCTGGTTACACATGAACCCAAGGGGAGTCAATATTCTCACAGGCAGGTTTATTAGGTTATTAGGGAGGATTTCAACTAATTTGGCAGAGGGAGGTTGGGAACCGGAGTGAAGGGACTCAAGGTAGGATAGATGGTTTAAAAAAAAACAAAGACAGTCTGCAGTCAGACTGTCAGGAAGGGCAGGCAGATAATAAGACAAAATTTCAGCCAAAGGGTGACAGTCAGTGCATAGGGATGGAGAATAAAAAGGCCAGCAAGTACAGTATTTAAAGTGGTATATCTCAATGCACGGAATAACGTGGGTGATCTTGTGGTACTTTAACAGATTGTTGGGGATGATGTGGTGGCCATCACTGGATCATGGCTGAAGGATGGTTGTAGTTGGGAGCTGAATGTCCAAGGTGACACAATGTATTGGAGGGATAAGAAGGGAGGCAGAGGGGGTGACATGGCTCTGCTGGTTAATAATAGCATCAAATAATTAGAAAGACGTGACATAGGATTAGAAGATATTGAATCATTGTGGGTTGAGTGAAGAAACTGCAAGGGTAAAAGGACCATGATGGCAGTTATATGCAGGCATCCAAACAGTAGCTGGGATGTGAACTACAGATTACAACAGGAAATTGAAAAGGCATGTCAAAAGGGCAATGTTATGATAGTCAAGGGAGATTTTAACTTGAAGATAGATAGGGAAAATTAGGTTAGCAATGGATCTTGAGAATGAATTTGTTGAATGCTTAAGAGATGACATTTTAGAGCAGTTTGTCATTGAGCCTACTAGGGGATCTGGATACTGGAACTGGATTGGGTGGGAACTGGAGGCGATTATGGAGTTTAAGGTAAAAGAACCCTCAGTAGACAGTAATCACAATATGACTGAGTTCAACTTGAAATTAGATAGGGAGAAAGTATGATGTAGCAGTATTTCAATGGAGTAAGGGAAATTACAGTGATATGAGAGACGAGTTGGCCAAAGTAAATTGGAAAGAGATGCAGAGCAGCAATAGCATGAATTTCTGAGGAAAATGAGCAAGTTGCAGGATAGATGTATTCCAAAAACAAACGAATACTCAAGGCAAAATAGTACAAATGTGCCTGACAAGGGAAGTCAAAGCAAAAGAGAGGGCAGACAACAAAGCAAAAATTAGCGGGAAGATAGAAGATTGGGACACTTTTAAAACCCTACAGAGAGCAACTAAAAGAATCATTAAGATGAAAAGATGAAATATGAAAGCAAGCTAGCAAACAATATCAAGGTGGATAGAAAAAGAATTTCTAGGTATATTTTAAAAATCAAGAGAAATATGTGTGTATATAGGTTTGCTAAAAAAAAATGAGGTCAGAGAAATAATAACGGGGAAAAGGAGGGATGGTAGACTAGCAGTGTACCAGCTGTCGAAGGACGTGAGGGAAGAGCAGTGAGTGCAGATACTATTACAAGGGAGAAGGTACACCAATGGTTGAAAGACCTAAAGGTGCATAAGTCATCCAGACCAGATGAGCTGCACCCTGGGGTTCTGAAAAAGGTAATGTAGAGATTGTGGAGGCATTAGTAATGATCCTTAAGGAATCATTGGACTCTGCCATGGTTCAGTAGGACTGAAAAATTGCAAAATTTTTCATTCCCACTCTTTAAGAAAGGAGGAAGGCAGCAGAAAGGAAATTACAAACCAGTTAGCCTGACTTTAGTGGTTGGGAAGATGTTGGAGTCAATTGTTAAGGATGAGGTTATGGAGTACTTGGTGGCACAGGACAAAGTCAGCATTGTTTCCTTCAGGGAAAATCTACCTGGCAAACCTGTTGGAACTTCTTGAGAATACAAGTAGGGTAGATAAAAGAGATGTCATGGATGGTGTATATTTGGACTTTCAGAAGGCTGCCACACAAGAAGCTACTTACCAAATTAAGTGCCCATGGTATTACAGGAAAGTTACTGTCATGGTTAAAGCATTGGCTGATTGGTAAGAGGCAGTGAGTAGGAATAAAAGGATCATTTAATTGGTTGGCTGGCAGTGACTAGTGGTGTTCTGCAGGGGACAGTGTTGGGACTGCTTTTTATGCTGTATGCCAATTATTTAGATAATAGAATAGATGGCTTTGTTGCCAGGTTTGCAGATGATATGAAGATTTGTGGAAGAGGGGATAGTGTTGAGGAAACAGGAAAGCTTCAGAAGAACTTGAACTAGGAGAATGGGCAAGAAAGTGGCAAATGAAATACAATGTTGGAAAACTTCTATAGATGTACCATGGAGAGCATTCTGACAGGTTGCATCACTGTCTGGTATGGGGGTTGGGGGGGGGGGGGGGCTACTGCACAGGACCGAAAGAAGCTGCAGAGGGTCGTAAATATAGTCAGCTTCATCTTGGGTACCCACGACATCTTCAAGGATTGGTGTCTCAGAAAGGCAGTGTCCATTATTAAGGACCTCCAGCACCTGGGGCATGCCCTTTTCTCACTATTACCATTAGGTAGGAAGTACAGAAACTTGAAGGCACACACGCAACAATTCAGGAACTATTCCCCACTATCATCCCATTCCTAAATGGAAATTGAACCCTTGGACAGTACCTCGTTTTTTTAAAATATATAGTATTTCTGGTTTTTTGCACTATTTTTAATCTGTTTAATACACATATACACCATAAAGTATACTGAATAAGATTTTTTCTTCTATATTATTATATAGAAAATATAAATGTCAGCTGCTGCTAAGTTAACAAATTTCACATCACATGCCGGTGATAATAAACCTGATTCTGAAATGCATGGTACTGCACTTTGCTAGAAGAAATAAATGTCAGACTATTTTCTAAATGGGGAGAAAAGCCAAAAATATGAGATGCAAAGGGACTTAGGATTCCTTATGCAGGACACCCTGAAGGTTAATTTGCAAGTTGAGTCAGTGGTGAGGAAGGCAAATGCAATGTTAGTATTAATTTCAAGAGGTCTAGAATGTAAGAGCAGGGATGTGTTGCTGAGTGTTTATAAGGCACTGGTGAGGCCTCACCTTGAGTATTATTAACAGTTTGGGCTCTGCATCTAGGAAAAGCTGTGATGGAATTGGAGAGGGTTCAGGAGAGGTTCACGGTGATGATTCTGGGAATGAAAGAGGTATCATCTGGAATGTCTGATGGCTCTGGGCCTTTGTTTGCTCAAATTTAGAAAGATGAGGGGGAATCTCTTTGAAACCTTTTGAATATTGAAATGCCTGGACAGAGTAGATGTGGAAAGGATGTTTCCCATGGTGGGGGAGTATAGGACAAGAGGGCAGAGCCTCAGCATAGAGGGGATTCCATTTAAAACAGATGTGGAGAAATTTCCAGAGGATGGTGATTTTGGGGAATTTGTTACCACAGGCAGCTGTGGAGGCCAGGTTGTTGGGTGCATTTAAGATGGAGGTTGACAGGTTCTCGATTAGCCACAGCATCAAAGGTTATGGGGAGAAGGCCGTGGAGTCGGGTTAATAGAGGGGAAAAAAGGATGGGCCATGATTGAATGGTGGAACAGACTCAATGGGCCAAATGGCCTAATTCTGCTCCCATGTTTTATGGTCTAAACAACTGAGTCTCACTAGGGAATTGACCACCAAGTTAACAAAAGAACAGTGTGCTGTTCTGTATTTAATAATAATAGAAGAACTCCAGAAGTGAGCTTGAATGTTTTGTATTTATTTTCTATAGCATCCTCAATGTTAGTATTTGTGAAATCCAATTATATGACACAACTTTAGAATATGCTCTTATTTGCCTGAAAGTGATTGCATTCTCCTGGCAACAACTAAATTTCTAGCGAGACATAACGTTTGCACATCATTTGTCTTCAGTGTTGCTGCCGCTATGAGGTCTGCTGGTGAAAGGCTAATGACCAAAGTGTTAAGAGCTAAAAAATTGATTGTATAATGTTTCCTTTAAGTTGAAAATTTATCTTCCGAAGTGTGATGTGACAGCCATTTCAAGCTGAAATTTGATCGTGAGTTGTGGAGTGTGAATCACTCTGGTACCTCACATGATTGCCCAAATTGAGGCGTAATTCTCTGTACAGCACTACTTTTAGAGCACTGTAGGGGAACTTGGACCACTTTTTTCCAGAGTTCATAGCACTGATGTTGCATCAGACTGGGAATGCTTCCAGAACAAGTTCCTTACTTTTTTAACCCATTTTGCATTGCACCCTATGCCATGCCAGCAAAGGCCTCTGGTTATTTTTCCACCCGCCACCATCCTGATTACCCTCCAGTCCTCTTGTTTTGAAACATCCAGTGACAATTCTTGCTACTGTAACTTCAGTTTTATAGTTGCAGTCTAAATAAAAGATTAGCTTTATTCCTTGTCACAAGTACATCAAAGCATATAGTGAAATGTGTCACTTGTACCAAATGCAATCAGGAGGGATAGTGCAGTGTCGCCACATTTCCATCAGCAACGTAGCATGCCCACAGCTTTCTAACCCTAGTAGCCAAACATCTTTGGATGGTGTGAGGAAACCCACGCTGTCACGGGGACAACGTACAAACTTTACAGACAGTGGCAGGAAGTAAACCCCAATCTAACAGCTGGTGCTGTAAACCAATGCACTGACCACTACGCTATCAAGCCACACTAAAGATATAAACATTGCCAAAACCAGGGACCTTCAGTCATGCTCTTTCCTCCAATTTGAGATGCCAGTGTAGCATAGCAGTTAGTGTGATGTAATTACGGGATGTCAGAGTTGGAGTTCAATCCCAACGCTGTTGTGTTTTGTAACTCAAAAACATTAAACTAATTGAAATGAAAACAAGGGAGTCCAAAGTGGGAGTCTAACTTTGTGTTTACTTTGAGCAAAGTGTAGGCGGATCACATGTTAGCATGATGATGGATGCCACTCACGTATTTTGTACATATAACCATAAAGAATTGTGTAAGCAACAAAGAATGCTTAATCAAATAATACACTTACAATATTACTCAAATATTATTGATAAGATATATACGCAACAGACACCATGTGTAAGAAGTTTGTGTGTCCTTCCTGTCAGCACATGGGTCTCCTCCCACAGTCCAAAGACCTACTGGTTTGTAGGTTAGTTGATCATTGTAAATTGTCCTGTGATTGGTCTGGAGTTAAATAGGTGGGTTGCTGGGTGCTGTGTCTCATTGGGCTGGAAGGACCTGTCTCGCGCTCTATATTTATTGCGATTCCTCTGTAATTTTTATTAGGCTTGGTATTTTTAAAGTAAAGGTACAATCTTCATATTGAAAATGATACTTTATTTTTGTTTTGAAAATTAGTTCTCAATTTCATCATGTTAGTTTTATCAGAAAGCTAATGAAGTCTTTTGCACATCTGTTTGTCGTGTGTGTGTGTGTGTTTTTCATTGGTTCTGTGGCATTTCTTTAGGTTTATAATGAACACTCACAAGAAAATGACCCTCGGTTATCTGTGGTAACATGTACTTTGGTCATAAATTTAATTTGATCTTTGAACTTTGTTTTTGCAACAGGTTGTTATGAACACCTGATTTGCAGACACCCCTACATACAAACAAGTTCCCATAAGATCATTAAAATCAAAAGTCCAATGAATGTGCATGTGACAGACTTGTGAATTTAATGATATTCAAAAGAGCACGTTTACTCTCTTCACTTTTAGTAATTGTTCTTTATCAGTTTCATATGCTTTGATGTTCATTGCAAGACTGTTCAAGTATGGTTACCACATCGAGTAAATTTTCTGTTTTTCCTGACTTCTGGATGTCTGTAAAATTTGAAATCTATTTGTATCCTGAGGATGGACAATGTACAACTTTGCCGCATTTCCCTTTTTAAATATATGGAGTATTTTCTCATTTACGCACTTGTGGTATTTAGGGTGCGGCAGCAAAGAAAACAGCCATTCATATTGTGGTGCTCATTAGTTAATCTGTATGCTCAAATACCATTGTAATGGTTAACTCCATCAGAGTCTATGATGCCATTTCCGTTTCTGGATGTTAGTAATATTGAAGTTGGGTTCTGTCCCAGCTGAGTCTAGACCTGGGACAGTACTAAGCTACGCATTGTCTGACCAACTCTCCTCCGGTCAGGAAGCCTGGGGTTGAATTCCTTCTGAGATTGCTTTGCTAACCCAACGCAGTGCATTTAACTTCTGTGATCCTTCCTGTCTGAATATCCTGCCTGGTGATATAAGTAAGTTTATTGCGCAGTGGACTGCATTGTGCCACAGCAGGATATTTATCTAGACCTGTCTTGTACAACATTGCTTTGGCTTTCAAAGGGTGTGCCGCATAAGCAAGGCGTGTTTCAACATGATTACAGTTGGGTCTGTGAGGTGTGTGAGCTACAGCAGCAGATCTTGTTTGTGTTTAGAGATTACAATGCAGACAAGATACAGATTTTGCCACTGGTGCTGTGTGTTTTCGTTCATTAATAAATGGGCAAGTCTTGGGAAATCTGTTTGTTTGCTTGTCAATATTTAGACCATAAGACATAGGAACAGAATTAGGCTATTTATTATCCCTCTCAACCCCATCCACCTGCCTTTACCCTGTAACCTTTGACACCTTTACAAATCAAGAACCAATCAGCCATCACCAAATTGCCACAGACAGCTGGAATCTATTGCCACGGATGTCTAAAGAAATTCCTCCTCATCTTTGTTCTAAAGGGACATCTCTGTATTCTGAGGCAGTGCCTTCTGGTCCTAGATTCCCCCTCTACAAGAAATATCCTCTTTACATCCTCTCTATCTATCTTACAGTATTTGGTAGGTTGCAGTGAGATTCCCCCTTGCTCTTCTAAACTCAGCCAATTACAGGCCCAGAGCCATGAAACACTCATTCTTGTGAACCTCTTCTGGAGTCTCTCCAATGTCTGCGCATCCTGATAAGGGACATGAAACCGGTGACAAAACAAGTTGATGGTTCACTAATCACATTCCATGGTTCAGACTGCAGGTTCTCAGCAGGACGTCTCTAGTTTGTTAATTAGTGAAACTTTGTGGCTTTGAGTGCTTTACAGCAAACCACAGGCTATGGTAGACTTGTCTCCCAGAAGCTGTAGCCTGAGACTTGCAGTACCAGTGTCCCAATACACTGGACCATTGCTAAACTATAGTAAGGAATGGCTGCCATTCCATGCGCAGATTGTGTTTTGGGAAATCTGATCCTTTGGCTGACCTTTACCTACCTGCATAGAGGCAGAGGCTAACAAGTAAGCCTCTAGAGATGAGGAAAACAAAGAGGTGGTCATGGGAGGTAGAGGAGTGACTATGGAATTGTTTCGAGTCAGTGTTCAAGGACTCATCAGAGGATCTGAGTGAATACACCAGTCACGGACTTTATTAAAACAGTTGTAGACAAATGTGTCCCCACAAGATCATTTGGAGTCTTTCCCAAGCAGAAGCCCGGAATGAACCATGATTCGCAATCTGCTGAGGGCCAGATCAGTGGCATTTAGGTCTGTCAACCAAGTGAGACACAAGAAGTCTAGGTATGATCTTCGGAAAGCCATCTCATGGTCAAAATGACAATTCTGGACTAAAAGATTCTCGACAGCTGTGGCAGAATTTGAATGCTATTACCCCTTACAAAGGGAAACAATGTGACACAGTTAACAACTAGGCTTCCCTTCCAGTCGAGATGAACTCAGTGCCTTCTATGCTTCTTTTGGAGAAACCTTCACAAACTCCCAGAGCCCCCAGTGACCATCTGATTTTGGTCTCTGAACTGATGTGAGAGCATTGGCTCTTCACTCAACCCTGGAAAATCAGGACAGTAAAGATGTATACATCTGGATTTATTGACTACAACTCGGCATTGAATACTATCATTCCCTCAGAACTAATCAATATGCTTCAAGATTTTGGCCTCAGTACCTCCTTGTGCAACTGGAGCCTCAATACCCTCACTTGCTGATCCTAGTCAGTTCAGATTGGCAACAAAACATCTCCTCCACAATCTCCATCAGCACAGGTGCACCACAAGGCTGTGTGCTTCTCCCCCTGCTCTACTCAATTTATTCTTATGACTGTGAGACCAAGTACAGCTGCAATATCATAGTTAATTTTTCTAGCGACACAAAATCAAAGGTAGTGATGAATCAGCATATCGGTGGGAGATTGAAAATCTGGTTGAGAGGTGCCACAATAAAAACTCTTACTCAGTATTAGTAAGACCAAGGAGCTGATTATTGACTTGAGGAGAAACCAGAGGTCCATGAACCGGTCCTCGTTGGGGGTGAGAGATGGAGAGGGTCAGCAATTTTAAATTCCTTGGAGTTATCATTTCAGAAGATCTGTCCTGAGTCCAGCACGTAAAGCCTCTCCACCATTGAGCACATCTACATCTTGCATCTACACTGATGCTAATAATAATAATAATAATAATAATAATAATGATAATAAAAGAACGTGTCCTGGGTCATAGAGGTAATTAATAATGGATGCTACCTTTTGAAGATGACCTTGATGCTGTGGAGGCTAGTGCCTGTGATGGAGTCGGTTGAGTTTACAATTTTCCAATCCTGTGAAGTGGCCTCTCCGTACCAGATGTTGATGTATCCAGTCAGAGTGCTCTCCATGGTACACCCATAGAAATTTCTTGCAGTCTTTGGTGACATAGCAAATCTCCTCGAACTCCTAGTGAAGCATAGCCACTGACATAATTGCATCAATTTTTTTGGGCCCAGGAAAGATCTTCGGAGATGTTGACACCCAGGAACTTGGAGCTGCTCACCCTTTTCACTGCTGACCCCTCGATGAGGACTGGTATGTGGTCGCACGGCTTCCTGCACTGAGGAAGCTTGATACCAACAAGCTATCAAGATGCTGCCTTGGCGGGCAATTCATCCTCAACCAGTCAGTCAGCACAACAGCAACAGCCTGTCGTAACTACAGGATGCACTGCAGAAAATTCCAAGAAAACAAGTGTTCTCTTATAACCTGATGAAGAGAAATGGAAAAAAATATAAACTTTGGAATAGTCACCAACTGTACAATGTATTTTATGAAGCCAGTGATGTAGATGACAAGCTTAAGGTATTCAAGTTGTGCTTTGCCCAGTGACGCATGATGTTGATGAGTAGAGAATCTGCACTTTAAACAATGGTCGATGAGAGATAAGATAGACTATTGATTCGGAAAGACTCTGGTTTCCTTTGAAGTTGCAGCAGGCAATCTTTTGAAATCGTCTCAGGTCATGTCAGAAGCATTTTTTTTGTTGCTTCTCTGGAGATGGGAAGCAGAATGGACATTTTGCATCAATGATTTTTCATCATAATGGGTTGGGGCCAAGTAGTCAAACTAAAAATGAGGCTTTGCATCTGTGTGCTGTTTAGGCTAGAAAAGTGTTGGAGTAGGTGTGAGTGGGAAATGCAATAAGTATGCACATCGGGCCTCACTCAATAATTATCGAGCATTTTACTAGGATGCATGCTTCCAAAACAGAATAAATTGAATTCCCATGCTGGACTCATGGCATGCTTTACTCTGCCCAAGTAAAGAGTGTTGCAGGCAGAAATCCTAATCTTGTTTTTTTTATATATATCAAAATAAACTTTATTAATAAAATATTTACTAGGAAAAAAACTGTAATGGATTTTCATTTTTAATTCATAGTCGATGCTTTCAGTTCTGTACTGTTACAATCCTTAAAGCCATTAGGACTCCTTCCACTCATTTGGTCCCTGTAGAGGGGGTACACCTCTACGATAATTGAGGAGCATCTCTGGCCGTCCCTGTCCAATAGTGGACCTGTACTATGGTCCTTCCACATCGAGCCCTTATGATGGATGCACCAAGTTTCAGTGTGTCACTCAGCATGGGTTCTTTCAACCTGAGATGTGCCAGTCGACAGCATTCCTTCACAGATCTATCGATATGCTAGCAGACAAAAGGCTATCTTTCACTGCACTGATGATCTGCCGGCAGCACTTGACGTCCGTCTTTGAGAGATTTCTGTCACGCAGCAGCTTGGGATGACCCATGACACGGGTCCTTGCATCTTTCTCCATACCCTCTTTGCAAACCCCAGAGCTGGGTAGCTGTCTTGTCCCCATGATGGTCATAGTGTGGGCAGTGCACAGTGGAAATAATGGTCCAGACATGGAGGAAGACCTGCCTGGGAGGGTCTCTCTCGCTCTGTGTACTGAGGCAACATTTGCAATCAGAGAGCCACTTCTTTTAATGTGAGAATATTCAGCCAATGGACAGAGATGGCTATGCCTGCCCGTTGAGTCCAGGGAGGAGATGTGGAACAGTAATCATGTTTGTCTTTCCTGAGGCAAAAATGGTAGTTATTTAAATAAACATTATCAAGCTAAAAGCAGCTCAGGGTGATTAATGGGTGCTGTCTGTCAGTAGAGTTGCTCGGTTGATGTTTGAGATGTATGATGTATGCTATATGCCACATGCCTATGTTTAAAAATACATCTTTCGAGGGTAAGCCTTAATTTTTTTTCACTGTTAACATCAAAAATAAAACATAGTGGGGAAAAGATAAAACTCTTAGGTTTTGCAAGAACAGAGCATGCATGTCCCTTGGGTATCTTAGATTTTGCAGGAGCCCTGTTCAGAAACAAAATTTTGCCTCCGGATTCTTAGAGGCGTTTAATGGTGAGTTTAGGGGGAGAAAGGCACTGTGCGTTGTGAGCAAAAATTACTTTGGTCTCACGTTTCAGGCTGATTCTCGCTGCTCCTGCGGAAGGCAAATGATATTAAATTACTGTCTACTGCTCATGCCCTTCCAAGACATGCTATCTTTCCCCCTCCCCATCAGACAGACGATTCAAAAGCCTGAAAGCACAGGCTCAAGGACAGCTTCTGTCCCACTGCATTAAGACTATAAATGGTTCTCTAGCAAGATAAGATGCACTCTGTTGTATTGTGAACAAGGTCACTGGAGAGACCCAGCTGTTAGAAATAGTCTTTTATTCGATAAAATGAGATTCTCTCTGAAGGAAGAGGCCTGTTCTTCCCAATGTTACAGAATATTTTATATGCTAAAGATCAAAGGATGTTTCTATATTTGCCATGTATCCGCTGTGGTTCCTTTGACTTGCATGTAACTTAAACACCTCCTCCTTCGCACCAACTCTGGACGCCCAAAATGAATATTATTCAGCATTGTCTGGTTTTTCAGTTAACTGCTGTCCACATCTCTAAGAACCTATTGTCCAGAGCTGCATTTTAAATTTAATCTACAGTCCATGTTCAGGTCTAAAGATTGATTGCTGAAGTTAATACATTGCTATGCATTCTAAATCCAGAATATGCCCTAATAGACTCTTGTTTGCATAATCTACCTTGTTATGATCTTGCACCTTATTGTCTGTGTATTAAACTTTCTCTGTAGCTGTTGTTATGAAGTGAACGGTTATGGTTATCTTTTATGTAATTTAGGTGTTACTAAGGTCAACACCAATTGACCCAGAGACTGTTATGGCTGTTGTACCCACCAAAATGAGATTAAGGAAAAGAGTTGGCATTGATCTTTCATAATCCCTTCCTTAGGAGGGACACAAAACTGCTGACTGGTCTCGGTGTTTTGGGCATGCTAACTTTTGTGTTTAATTCCCAGTTTTGGTAAGTTTTATTTTTTTTAATGTTTTAATATTATTTGTAACTGGTTAACATACCTAAGATTACAGTTTTGCATAAATGAAATGAAATGGTAGTTGATTTTAAATTCTATGGCAGCTGTTAGCGTAAATGGCGTGCATGGTGTAACTGGCTTGGGAGGGTATTATTGAGGAGTAGTTTACATTAATGGATGCTTTGAGGACCACAGCAGACAGATTCAAATTGATGGACAAAAAAATGGATGAAAGGAGCTTTGTTTTGGTACAGAAAATTGTTATGGTTTGCTGTCTGTTAGGAGTTTAAGTGAATGAAACTAAGTTTTGGGAATGGGACAGTAAATTCGTCTGCAAGGGCCAGACAATAGACAATAGGTGCAGAAGTAGACCATTCGGCCCCTCGAGTCTGCACCGCCATTCTGAGATCATGGCTGATCATTCACTATCAATACCCAGTCCCTGCCTTGTCCCCATATTCCTTGATTCCCCTATCCTTCAGATATCTATCTAGCTCCTTCTTGAAAGCATCCAGAGAATTGGCCTCCACCGTCTTCCGAGGCAGTGCATTCCACACCTCCACAACTCTCTGGGAGAAGAAGCTCTTCCTCAACTCTGTTTTAAATAACTGACCTCTTATTCTCAATCCATGCCCTCTGGTACTGGACTCTCCCAACATCTGGAACATATTTCCTGCCTCAATCCTATCAAATCCTTTAATTATCTTAAACGTTTCAATCAGATCCCCTCTCAATCTCCTCAATTCCAGCGTGTACAAGCCCAATCTCTCCAATCTCTCTGCGTAAGACAGCCCTGCCATCCCAGGAATCAACCTAGTGAATCTACGCTGCACTTCCTCAATTGCCAGAATGTCCTTCCTTAAACCTGGAGACCAAAACTGTACACAATATTCCAGGTGTGGTCTCACCAGGGCCCTGTACAAATGCAAAAGGACATCCTTGCTCTTGTACTCAATTCCCCTTGTAACAAAGGCCAACATTCCATTTGCCCTCTTCACTGCCTGTTGCACTTGCTCATTCACCTTCATTGACTGATGAACTAGGACTCCTAGGTCTCTTTGCATTTCTCCCTTACCTAACTCTACACCGTTCAGACAATACTCTGCCCTCTTGTTCCTGCTTCCAAAGTGGATAACTTCACATTTATTCACATTGAATGACATCTGCCAAGTATCTGCCCACTCACCCAGCCTATCCAAGTCTCCCTGTATTCTCCTAACGTCCTCTTCGCATGTCACACTGCCACCCAGTTTAGTATCATCCGCAAACTTGCTGATATAGTTTTCAATGCCCTCATCTAAATCGTTGACATAAATCGTAAAGAGCTGTGGTCCCAATACAGAGCCCTGTGGTACCCCACTAGTCACCTCCAGCCAGTCCGAGAAACACCCATTCACTGCTACCCTTTGCTTTCTATCTGCCAACCAGTTTTCTATCCATGTTGAAACCCTGCCCCCAATGCCATGAGCTCTGATTTTACTCGCCAATCTCCTATGTGGCACCTTATCGAATGCCTTCTGAAAATCTAGTTACACAACATCCACTGGCTTACCCTCATCTAACATCCTTGTTACACCCTCAAAAAACTCCGACAGATTAGTCAAGCATGATTTGCCCTTGGTAAATCCATGCTGGCTCGGCCTAATCCTATTTCTGCCATCAAGATGTGCCACTATTTCGTCCTTAATAATGGACTCAAGCATCTTCCCCACGACTGACGTTAGGCTAACAGGGCGATAGTTCTCCGTTTTCTCCTTCCCTCCCTTCTTGAAAAGTGGGATAACATTACCACTCTCCAATCTTCAGGAACTGATCCTGAATCTAAGGAACATTGGAAAATGATTACCAATGCTTCCGCAATTTCCTGAGCCACCTCTTTTAGAACCCTCGGATGCAGACCATCTGGACCCGGGGATTTATTAGCCTTCAGTCCTACCAGTCTACTCATCACAGTTTCTTTCCTAATGTCAATCTGTCTCAATTCCTCTGATATCTTATGACCCTGGCCCATCCATACATCTGGGAGATTGCTTGTGTCCTCCCTGGTGAAGACAGATCTAAAGTACACATTAAATTCTGTTGCCATTTCCCTGTTTCCCATAACAATTTCTCCCAATTCATTCTTCAAGGGGCCAACATTGTTCTTAACTATCTTCTTTCTCTTCACATAGCTTAAAAAAGCTTTTGCTATCCCCTTTTATATTCCTGGCTAGACTGAGAAGCCTCCTATAGCAAGACAATTCCATAACTAATGTATTTGGCTCAACCTTCCATACATAGAGTAAAGAAGGAGACATATTAGTTGGCTACTACTTTACACAAAAAATGTAATAACTCATGTTAATAAAATGTGTTTTAAAAGTAGACAAAGGGCATTGATTGAAATGTCATTGGCATCAAACAACTGACATTATTCAAAGTAAGTCGCAGTGCAGCATCAAACTAACAACCAGCTATCGAAGGAAGCAGTTTATGTTCTTTGCCTTTAAATTGAAACTACCAAATTGTACCACTGATCATGATTTTCTTGACCAGCATGTCTTTGTGATGTGGGTCTAAATGGATCGGCTGGAATTAAAGCTAAATAAATTGAAGCCACTCACAGAACAGGATTAAATGCCCACTTCTTTTCATTATATACTTGCTACTTCTTAAGTTCAAAAGCTGTGTTTTGCTCTTAACAACTTGCTTTTAAAAAAGAGGGGAGTCCAAATATTTTCGCACCAGTGGAAGTAGCAGCGAACTGAATTATTTGCATAAAATTTGATGCACTTGAGTGATAAGGTTGTCGAAATAATATTGTTGACTTGCACTATTTCCTGCAAAGATAAATTCAGTATTTCTTTACCTGAACTATTCAAAGTAAATTTTATTATCAAAGTACATGTATGTCACAATATGTCACATGTATGTCACCCTTAGGTTCATTTTTTGTGAGCATACTGAACAAATCTAGAGAATCAATGATTGACTGCCCAACAAGCTTTCTAACTTGAAGGAGCAGTCGTTGGATTCCTTGTCTCCTCCGTGTTGCTTAGGAACATCTAAAGTTTATTTTGGCTCTTCAGCACCTTATGTGATTGTATAGCCATTTTGCCGTTTGCTAGTTTATGAAAGCGCTCATTCTGAAATACAGGTTGCCACAGAGTGCTCTCTGTTGTCCTTTTATCTGAGGGATGGCTGGCAAAAAGTTGGGCTTGTTGTTGTCCCCCTCAATATGCACTAGTCTTCCATAGCTCTACACAAGCACATCAAAAAGCAATTAGAAAGTGCACAGCTGGAGAGAGGGCTGGTGTGGTGCACAGATGTTAATCATATCACATGGTGGAGAAAGAAGTACAGTGAATCAGTCACAAGTTCCTGCACTGTGGCAGTTCAACACTCCCTCAATATCATATGGCAGTGTCTGCTTAGAATATTTTTAAATTTGATTTAGAGATACAACATAATCTTCCTTCCAGCCCATTGGGCCCACATCGCCCAGTTGCACCTATGTGACCAATTAACCTACTAACTTGTAGGTCTTTGGATTGTGGAAGGAAACTGGAGCACCCAGAGGAAACACTTGCAGTCATAGAGAGAACAAAGGCTCCTTACAGTCAACGGTGGAATTGAACTAAAGTTGCTAGTGCTTGAGTCTCTTCAGTGACAATTGAATCTACAGCCTGACTTCGCTGTGAGCACTGCCAACTGATCTACAATGGTGACATTGCATGATAATCCATTGTCCTCAATGCTATTTTAGTCTTTTCTCCATACCCAAATATTTATTTCCCAATCTGACATTTTACCTTTTCCATCTGTCTCTCACTTCCTCCGGGTACTCTCTTCCTTTCCTTTCTACTATGGTCCACTTTGCTCTCTTAACAGATCCCTTTTTATCCAGCCCTTCACCTTCCTCATCCACCTGACTTCACCTATCACCTTCCAGTTAGTCTCTTTTCCCCTTACACCCCGCCACCCTTTTATTCTGGTATCTACGCCCTTCCTTCTCATTCCTGAAGAAGGGTCTTGGCCTGAAATCTCAACTGTTTATTCATTTCCATAGATGCTGCCCGACCTGCTGAGCTCCTCCAGTATTTAGTGTGTATTGCTTTGGATCTTCAGCATCTGCATGTTTTCTCATGTTTATTTAAAACCCTTGTTCCTCATGAGTAATGTTGAATCTCAAAAGGGCTCTTTTCAAACTCATTTCACTTCAGAAGCAAGTGCTCTCCAATTGGGTTATTTGCTCTCCTAAAGCATTGAGGTACATTTTGCTAAAGCCACAAGCAGTGTTATCTGTGATTTTTGACTTAATCTGATCTGGTACTTCTGTAGTCTTTAACAATGGTCAGCCATGTATCTTCCATTGGTCCCTGTGCCTTGCATTCATTATTAATGTCATGATTGATATCACTACTTCAGCAGTTTCCCTTCGCTGTGGTAACTCATTATTTATTACTGCTTTGGTCAGCGTCTGTACATAAATTAAAGAAGTCTCATTTAAAATTATTTTCACTGTTCTAGCAAGTATGAAGGAATGGTTGGCAGTGGTTTAGTGGATTTTCTCAGACCAGAAAGTAAAACAAAAGTAAGTTTAATCAGTCTTGAAAGGTCATCTATAATGTGCCTACATTTTTTTAAAAAAAAGGGAGGGAGAGTGCATGTCAACCATCAAAGTTCAGTCTCTGCTGACACACAATTTCACAGCACATCACTGGACGACATCTGTGTTCAGTGAATAACAAGAGGAAGAATTCTGGCTGTCAGTCTTCCCGCTAGGAATGTCAAGGAGTGCCAACTTGTCTTTGTTGCTGTTGCGTGTAGTTTGACAGCTTTAGTCTGTGTAGTGGAGCATTATGTAAAGGATGTCTGCACTTTTGCTCTATGGCAAATAAGCCACGTGGCCTAAAGAGCTCACTGGACCGAGGTGGAGGATGGGGGTGGGTAGGGGTTTAATCTACTCCACAAATCTTGCAATGACCAATTTAAGGTCTTTGCCAAGTGAATCAATTGGAATGCAAATGATCAGTAACGTAATTTTCTGTGCAGGGAATACAGCAATCTTGACAACCTTTTTCAATTACAATACTCTTGACAGTTTTTCTTGCTCTCTCTTCCCAAGTAATAAACCAGCAGGGGAAAAATATCTGCATTTGGATAGGCTGCCAATATATGACTGCTTACATTTCAAGTTTATGTTTCCTGGACATTGTCAGTCTTCCCTTCTCAGGCTGATCTCTCCACAGGGTGATGCAAAAGAAAAATGACTGCAAAATATGCCATTATACCTTGAGGGATATTTTCAGTTGAACTCTTTATGTACAGTTCCTTTTAGCTTTTTTCAAACTTGTGTTTCTCTGCAGCAGTCCTGACTTCTGCCTATTGAACCACATTGGATTTGCAAGCCCCTTAATATTAGAAGGTAGTTCCAAAATAGAGGAACCCAGCAGTTCAGGCAGCATCTATGGAAAGGAACAAACAGTTCACGTTTCTGACCAAGATCCTAATGAAGGGTCTCACTCAGAAGCATCAAATGTTTATACCTTTCTATAGATGATGCCTGACCTGTTGAGTGCCTGTCTGTGTATGTGTTGCTCTAGCTTTCCAGCATCTGCAGACTCCCTTATGTTTATTAGTTCCGAAGTTGAATTGCCTCAGCCCAGAATTTCTCCTGTGGTGGGAATGGTTTGTGCATTATGCCAGTGCAAATTTTTTTCATGAATCTCAATTTCATACAAAGATAATTAAGCAGGTCTTGTAAGCACATGAACATTTTCTCTGTTCACTTTACTAATGCAGAGTGAGCAAAGCCCAATAGGGGAGGACTCAAGACCAGCTCACTAATGGTTGAAGTGGAAAAGGCTCAGATGATTGGGATTACTAATGATGTCTGGGGAAGGTTCAAGTTAAACTGTAGGAAGAGATGTATGTGTGTATGTATGTATTTTCAGTTTTAAAAGCATTCCTTGTACTTGGTACGTAAAATTACAGTCATACGGCATAGACACGGGTCCTTTAATCACCATATCTGTGTTGAACATCACGTATCTATCTATGCTCATTGCTTTTGCTAGCACAGGGGCAACATTTTTCTGTGCTTTTGTTCTCATTGTCCAGGATATGCTCAAGCTGGACGTTCTTAAAGTATCACCATAGCAACACTCTCATTGTGTCTAATCCTGCCAGTTTCCTCATGGGGTAGTTAAAATTGGCCTCCGTTCATTAGTCAGCATGCGCTTAAGGAAGTGGCATTTCAACTGTAGAATCTTCAGAGCTGACAACTTGGTAAACAGGACTATAAGTTTGGCCAGAAAAAGGAAAACTTTTATTGTAATGTAAATGCAGGGGGGGGGGTCACATCAGGATGGCTCACCACTTTAATTAAAAGCAGAAGCACAAAGAAAATAACGTAAAACTGACATAGCACACATGGAAGAAGACGGCGCCGGCAAACAAAGTGACCAAGAGTGACATCCTGGAGACGGTTCACAAAACTGTTTCTTTCACACTTTGAATCTTGGTCAGTTATAAAATTCAAAGCTGCATATATTGGCCCCACTCTTCAAGTTGGTGTTAATGTTGGATAACCTGTGCAGTTCAAACTGGGATCACAGTGCTACTGATAATCATTTTTGCATACAATTTGTGTTTAGTTATCCTTCACCTTGCACTCTTATTGAGAGAAATTGCCTAGGTTCTACTTCCACTCTTAGTATAGATGCTGTTTTTTGGCTAATGTTGTCTTTGAGTAGAAATTACACTTGTAACCCAACCATTTCATTAATTTAGTTAAGGTTCAAAAAATTGTTGGAAGTCAATATTCTGAAATTAGGGCTTGAGTTTCAAAGAGAAATATTTTTTAAAAATCTTGAAACTAGAGTTGAATTATATTAGAATAGTGTGACTGGTTGTCTAGGTCATCGTGCAGAAAGGAGGGAAGTTTAAATAGTAATCCCAGGAGCTAGGAGCCCACCAACAGGTAGTTCTGAAGTGGCCACTGAATTTAGATTTCCCAGTTCAGAGGGGACCACACATTGAGGTGGATTGTAAAGAATTAACAAAATAACATTGATAGGGTTTGTTTGTAGAGTTGTTTGCTGAGCCTGGAGTTTGGGCCACAAGTGGTTTGTTAAAAGTCGGGTGACTTCGCCAGTATGCAATTGAAGGTTGTTTCCGCTGAGTGCTTGTACTTGTATTGGTCTGATTCATTGAACCCAGCCACCAGCCATAACATATGAGAAATTCTTCGATCTTATTCAAGCTCTTTGGTTTAACCACTATATTCTCCACTTCGATTTTCTGTTGGTAAGCGCCGTGTACACATACACGCATTAATGAAGGGTATTTACTCTCTTAATATCTTTACTTTCAGTTTTTCCTTTTTTTTCCTAATTTTTAAAATAATGGGGATTGATTGCTCATAATTACCGTTCCTACTTTCACATCATAAATTGCCCTTACTGAGGTTTGCTATCAGTGCGTACCACCAGTGTAGGATATTTATTCCACTAAAGTTGGGATGGGTCAGTTCAATGCAAATATCAGGCTCTGTGTATGATATAGTTGGTTCAATTCTTCCCCATTGTATCTCCACAAGAGGTAATTTTTGAACCCTTTGTATCGTTATATTTTAATTACACTCCGAAGTTCAAAATTCAAAGTAAATTTATTATCAAAGTACAAATACTGTGTGTCACCATTGGCAACCCTGAGGATTGGTTTTCTTTTGAGCATATGGAGTAAACCCAATAAACACAATAGAATCAAAGAGATTGCACCCAACGGGATGGACAAATAAAACAAAGTGCAAAGGACAGCAAGCTGTGCAAATTGAAGTGAAGTTCTGCCCTAAGAGCCTGATGGTTCAGGGGGAATAACTATTCCTGAACCTGATGGCGTGGGTCTTGAGGCTTCCTGATAGCAGCAGCGAGAAAAAAGATTAGGAGGCAAGTTACTTCAGAATCAAATTTATTGTCACTAACATATGTCACGAAATGTGTTGTTTCATGTGGCAGCAATGCAGTACAGGCGTAACAAAGTTCAAAGTGAAATTTATTATCAGAGTACATCCATGTCACGACATACAACCTCTGAGGTTCTTTTTCCTGAGGACATACTCAGCACGTCTATAGAACAGTAACTGTAAACAGGATCAAAGAACAACAAACTGTGCAAATACAAATATAAATAAATAATGAGAGCATTAAATAACAAGATGAAGGGTCCCTAATATGAGACCATTGGCTGTGGGGACACCAGAAATAGAATGAGTGTAGTTATCCCCTTTTGTTCACATGCCTGATAGCTGAGGGGTAGTAACTGTTCCTGAAAATGGCGGTGAGAGTCCTGAGGTATTTCTGTCTTCTACCTGATGGCATCAGTGAGAAAAGAGCACGTCCTGGGTGGTGAGGATCTTCGGATGTTGCTTTTCTACGACAATGTTTCATGTAGATGGGCTCTATGGTTGGGAAGGCCCGCGATGTGCTGGGCTGAATTCACCACCCTTTGTAGGAATTTCCACTCAAAGGCATTGGTGTTCCTGTGCCAGGCTGTACTGTGCTAGTCGATACTATGAGTCACAATAGTAAATAAATCTTGTAAAAGAAGAATTGTGCAATAGAGTTCATGGACCGTTCAGAAAGCAGATGGCAGAAGGGAAGGGCCTGAAGCATTGTTGAGGATCCCTACCACCCATTCTACACTCTCTCTATAGAGTACTACCGTCAGGAAGGAGGTGAAGTTAAACTTTATAAATTGGAAAAGTAATTTAGGAAATGTCCCCAAATATCATAAAAAGATTGTTTCGAATTTAAGACTGTGCTACAGATCTTTTCTAAATTTAAATACGACATAATATCACATAGCCATTGAAGATGTGCAGGAGGAGTAGACTCCTTCCATTTAAGCAAGATTGCTCTTCTTGTTAAAAGAGAGGTAAAAAACTAAAACCTGTAGGTTAGGAGTATTTAAAGTTATATCTTCACTTGCAATAATACCAAACAAGGCAATAAGGGGATTTGGGTCAAATTGGACCCTAAAAAGTTGAGAGAAGGTATGAAATACTTCCCGCCAAAACTTTTCAATTGTAGGGCAAAACCAAAACACATGAATTAAAGAGGCATCAGCAGAGCTGCATTTATTACAAAGTGGAGAAACGTTCAGGTAAAAACTGGAGAGCTTCTGTTTACTTTTCCAATTTATAAAGTTTAACGGTGCACAGACTTTTATGTATATTTTTATCTTCTATTCTTAAGTGAATATGTTTTTCTAATTATCCATTGTCATCCATCAGCTTTTTTCTTTGGTAGTTGGTAGGGGGTTGACTTTTTTTTTATATTATATATATATATTCTTTTATAATGTATGACCTATCTTTAAATTTTTGATTACAGAGTGGTATACCTTTATGTGTTGTGCTATAACATTTTGATCAATTTTATTACAATATATGAATGTACACAAGTTATGTTGAGATGTATCTATGTGTTGCACCCTGTAATTTTTTTTCTGAATAAAAATATTGTAAAAAGAAAGGAAGGAGGTGAAGGAGCATGAGGATTAGGACTACCAGACTAGATAATTTCTTTCTCTCAGGCTGTGAGACTAATTAATACACTGCCACCAGCAAGGTCTCATCACTAGGACATAGAGCTGCTTGCGGTTAGCCTCTGCTGTGCACTGCGTGCATTTTGAATTATATTTTATTAATTTATTTATGGTAATTCTTTTGTGTGCAGTGTGTGATATGATTCATGGCTGGTCAGGAAGAACACTGTACGCATATACAACCAAACATAACAATCAGATGATAATGAAGTTGAATTTGGAGAAGCTGTTTCTGAAACATTGAGTGTGGGCCTTCAGGCTCCTACTATGGATGATGTCCAGAATGGATGATGGTACATTCAGGACTAGATTCTTTGACCACAGTCTGGGTATGAGGGTAAGCAATAAGACAGACAGACATACTTTATTGATCCCGAGGAAAATTGGGTACATAACTACATTGGAAGCCTTCCAAATGGACGGCCACTATAAATGCCTGGCACAGCATAATTATATTTTTTTACTCTGGTAGAAGTTGGCTGACCTTATAGTCAAGCTAATTCCTTCAAAGTCACCTCCTGAAACATCTCGAACTGTACCATACAATAATGTGATTCTGTTTAGTTGAGCAGCAGTTTGATATTTGTTTGTGACATCTGACTTAACTGGAGTAAAGCTGAGCTCTAAATTACACTTAATTTCCTAAAGTTCACAGTTAACTGCAATTGACAGTTTTACCAGAAGTAATAGATGGTTGTACACTAAGTCTGGGATTTAAGTGCAAGAATGTAATGACTGCATTACATGTTGGTTTGTTTCCAGTGGTGTATGAAACCTTGCACTGAGCACACAAAATGAGAGTGGAGTTTGGGAAGCCACAATTTCACATGCACAACAAATCTTTGTTAAAGAAAAATTTGCTTAAAGCCAGTAACAATAACATTCTTGCTCCAGTACCCACATAATCACATTCACGGCAGTAACTGTCAACTTAGGGGTATGAGAGAATTGTGGCAGGGGAAACCACTCTGAAAGTTGTATTATTAATCATATGTGTTCTCAGAGTACGAATGTTGCTTGCTAGAGATACCGGAGTATATTGTTTGCCTTATTGCCTCTGAATTGAAAAGGCAATAAAACAACAACTACATTGATAGGTTAAGAGTTGCCTGTCTGGGCTAGATGAGGATGAGAAAAAAGTAAAACAAAGGATATTATTGAACTAAAGTAGTAGCAATTAATGTAATATTATTCCTGCTGCTTGTCTGTAAGGAGTTTATATGTTCTCTTCATGATCGCGTGGCTTTCCTCTAGCACCCCGCTTTCCTCTAACAGTCCAGAGGCATTAAGGTTAGTAGGTTAATTGGTCATTGTAAATTCTACTGTGATTAGGCTAGTGTTAAATAGGTGGGTTAATGGGCGGTTCGGCTCATTGGGGTCAGAGGGGCCTGTTCTGCATTGTGTCTCTAAATAAATAAACAAACCAGATGGGTTTTTAAGACTATTTGACCTTTTCATAGCTATATCATTAAAACCAGCTTTTATTTTTGCAAATTATTTTCCCCACCTGTATTAGGATGCATATGTCTAGATCAATAGTCCTGAATTAATCTCATTACTTAGCAGCAAAAGCATTATTTCCTCCATCCTCTCCTTTCCTGTAGCTCCGTGGAGATCTTCTACATCCTGTGCCATAGATTACTGAGATCAAATGGCCCATTTTCTTCCTGGATGGTATCTTTGATATATTTGTAATATTTATTTCCAGCCCTAATAAAATTTGACATTAGCTGCTCCAACCTCCCCATATGCACTGCTTCCCAGATCGGAGAGGAAGGGACCTATCTACTCTGCATTGGCTGGCCTTAAAAGAAAAAGGCATATTGGGCATATGAACCTTAGCAATAGAAGCCTTCCTTTTTGGAGAGCCAAGACAGGAGTTAGCCGTGGCCAAATTCAGTGAATTTCTCGCTCTTCGCCATTCAACATTTTACCTACTTTGCAAAGGTAAGAGGCAAGATGCAGGTAGGTGGAAAATGAGCTACAGAAAGGTAAAGCATTTGGCTTGCGGAGTTATCCAGCACAAATAATGCTCATTCTTGCCTCCTGGTGGTTTCCTGAGCTAGTCTCATTTATCTGAGTTTGTCACTTACTTCAAATCCTTTCTTGTCCATGTACCTGTCTGAATGTCTTTTAAATGCTATAATTGTAGTTGACTCTTAACATTCTTACTGATAGCTCATTCCACATATCCACCACCCACTCTGTGGGGGGAAAAAAAACCTGTCTCTCATATCTCTTTAAATCTTGCCCCTTTCACCTTCAAGCTTTAGATTCCCCTACCTTGGGGAAAAAGATGGTGACCAATGAAAGACCCAAACAAGCTAGGCGCAACATGATTGTTTTCTGGTCTACTGGAAGTTGGCTGACTCCACGCTCTTCATGATTGTACAAACCTATCAAGTCACCTTCCTTTCTCCTTTGCAGCAGAGAAAACAGCTCCAGCCTCTCTACTTTCTCCTCATGTCAAGGCCTCCAGTCAGACGAGCTTAAGAAATAGGAGCAAGAGCAGGCCAACCAGTCTGTCAAGTCTGCTCCGCCATTCAGTAAGACCATAGTTGATCTGGCCATGGACTCAACCCCCATCACTCTTAATTTCCTTACTATGTCTTAAGTATATTTAATGAGGTATCTTCTACTGCTTCACAGGACAGAGACTTTCACAGATTCACTATTCTATAGGAAAAGCAGTTTCTTCTCATCTGTCCTTAATCAATTCTCTTGAATCTTGAGTTCGTCCCCTTGTTCTTGTCTCACTTGCCAGTCTTTTCTTCCTCTTATCTATCCTTTCCATAATTTATGTTTCCACTCTCATTGCTCTGAATTTCAGTGAGTATAGTCACAGGCAACTAACTCAATGTCTCCTCATTCATTAACTCCATAATCTCTGGAATCAATCTCCTTTGCACTGTCCCTAAAGCCCGTTTACCTGCATTTTTCCTCAATTAAGAAGACCAGAACTGCACACTGTACTCCAATCCCAGCAATATCCTCATGTTAATCTTTCTGCTAAGTCTTTGACTTAGTCACATCCTTCCTATAGGACGGCAATTAAAACTACAATGATATCCCCGGAGTGGTCCCACAAATGTCACATAATATGATGCCCCAATCCTTGCCCTGTCTAATGCCATATGTCTTCATTCACCACTTGTCTACCTGTGGCACCACTTTCAGGGAACTATCTGATTATACCTCATGGTTTCTCTGTTCTAAAACATTCCATTGGGCTTTGTCATTTCCTGTGTAAGTACTGCCCTGGTTTAGCTTCCCAAAATGCATCACTTCACATTTTGTCTATTTTAAACTCCCATCAGACTCCCTTCTCCAGTTGATCTAGATCCTGAGTAACCTTAGCCAAAATCCTTCACTGGCCACCATGCCACCAATACTGCTGTCACTGGCAAGCTTACTAAACATGCTGCCTATATTCTCATTCAAATTGTTAATAAATATGACAAACAAAAGTGGATCTAACTCTGATCCTTGTGGCCCAGCAGTCTGGAAGACAGCCCTCCACTCCCACTTTTGATTCCTACGAAGTCAGCTTTGTATTTACTTAGCTCAACCAGCCTACCATGTAGGGCCTTGTCAAAAGCTTTGATGAAATCTATGTAGATGACATCTACTATCATGCCCTCAAATCCTCTAGATCACTTCTTCAAAAAGAACTCAATTTAAACTTTTGTGAGGTGTGATTTTTCACACACAAAGCCATGCTGACTATTCTTAATCGGTTCTCACCTTTCCAAACACTGATAGAATCTTGATTTATTCATTCAGAAGGGATGATGGTATATTGGATGTGATGCCTTTAACTAGTCTAAGGGTGAACAATTACAACTTTGGTGTTGTTTCAGACTAGGAACAAAACAAATAATCCAATTAAGCACAGTGATTTTTGTTCCAAAGGAAGTTAGCTGCTTTATGTACTGTACTAAGCCAAATTTTTCCCCACAGGTTGTTTGAAATGCACCATGGAATTGTGTGAATCTAATCAGAATTTTGACACTTCATTCCTCAATTTTTTGTGCCTCAGCTCCATATGAGCTTGTGAATTTACAGCCTAGCACTGGGAAGGCAAACAAGGATACTTGTGCAGATGGGTTGGATTGTGTTCAGTCAATTCTATGAATCAATGTCTACGTGGAATATTGTGCAAAGGAAGAGAAATTCTGAATAAAAGACATTTAATCATTAATTTGTGCTTCACATTAATGATAGCCTTGCAGGTTTTAACAAAACATGACATAGACCCCTTGGGAACAGAAACCCGTTGTGTGATCTGCCTTTCCAAAAGTAAGTGTCATCCCTGAAATGTGGGTCTGCTCTTGACTTGTGAAGGATATACAAGTGGCCCCCATTTTTCAAACATTTGCTTTACGACAGCGCGCTGTTATGAAAGAGATACATTAGTACCTGAGTTCACTAACCAAAGAGGATTTTCGCTTTTACAAAGAAAAGACGCCCGCTTTATACATGTGTTTACCCCAAGAAAGACTACCATGATCGTGAAGCCTAGTGCGGGCAGTTGTGTGCGCATGCGAGTACGTGCTGATTTCTTTTTTGCTCTAAATTGATTTCAGCTCACTGTTTTCCTGATTTTGATAAGTGAAACTACACCCTACATACAATATTTCTACTTTATATAGGCTTCATATTTATCATATCATTCTTGCTTTTACTGTATGTTTATGTTGTTTTATGTTTTATTTAGTATGATTTGGTAGGTTATTTTTTGGGTCTGGGAACGCTCAAAAATTTTTCCCATATAAGATATTGGAAATTGCTTCTTCGCTTTACGATATTTTGGCTTACAAACGGTTTCATAGAAACGCTCTACCTTCGGATAGCGGGGGAAACCTGTAGTGAAGCGTGATACCTTTATGATCAGGCAAGATTAATTGCCTTATCTCACTATAAGACCCTTCTCAGCTTCATTTTGCAACGTCAAAAGTTTTAATCCTGAAGAGACAGAAAATTATCTTCAGCTCACTATTTAAGAGCATAAGGAAAAGAAAGTCTGTAATGTGGTGCCTCAAGCCTATAATGCCATTTAGTAAAATCATAGTTGATTCTATACCCAAGTAAACTTTCCTGATTGATCTCACAGCTTGCCTTTCCTTTAACTGTCAAAAAGGTAATTTCAGTCAGGATTTTACCCAGTCACTGAGTGCAAGCTGCCCATTGGAAACCGTATTCTTGATGCTTTATGAACCTTGTGCGTGGGAAACTTCTTTACTTATTTGATGGTGGGAAACTTTGTCACATGGTGCAAGCAGAATCACCTGCAGCTTAATGTGAAAAAGACTAAGGAGCTGGTGGTGGACCCGAGGACGGCTAAGGCACCGGTGACCCCTGTTTCCATCCAAGGGGACAGTGTGGACCTGGTGGAGGATTACAAATGCCTGGGGATACGAATGGATAATAAACTGGACTGGTGAAAGAACATTGAGGCAGTCTACAAGAAGGGTCAGAGCCGTCTCTATTTCCTGAGGAGACTGAGGTCCTTTAACATCTGCCGGACGATGCTGAGGATGTTCTATGAGGCTGTGGTGGCCAGTGCTATCATGTTTGCTGTTGTGTGCTGGGGCAGCAGGCTGAGGGTAGTAGACACCAACAGGATCAACAGACTTATTCGTAAGGCCAGTGATGTTGTAGGGGTGGAACTGGACTCTCTGATGGTGGTGTCTGAAAAGAGGATGCTGTCCAAGTTGCATGCCATCTTGGACAATGACTCCCATCCACTCCATAATGTACTGATTAGGCACAGGAGTACATTCAGCCAGAGACTCATTCGGTAGATGTAACACTGAGTGTCATAGGAAGTCATTCCTACCTGTGGCAATCAAACTTTACAACTCCTCCCTCGGAGTGTCAGGCACCCTGAGCCAATAGGCTGGTCCTGGACTTATTTCCACTTGGCATGATTAACTTATTATTTAATTATTTATGGTTTTATATTGCTATATTTCTTCACTATTCTTGGTTGGTGTGACTGTAACAAAACCCAATTTCCCTCGGGATCAATAAAGTATGTCTGTCAGTCTGATTCCTCCTGCCTTCAGAAATAGCCTCTTTATGTGATTCACTCATGGGGTCTTGTGTTTCAATTGGAATACCACTTATTTTTCTAAACTTCTGCAATGACAGGCCAGGGTTCCTTAATTTAATGATTTATCAGAAGAAGTAATGATCTGTATCTGCTGAAAACTGGGAACGAGGGGCAAGAAATCGCAGAGCAAGCATCATACCTTGTGATATCAGTCAAAAGAAGTAAAAGTTTGTACTGAGAAAAATCCTTCTGTTAAAGCAGGGGTTCCCAACCAGAGGTCCACAAACCCCTTGTTTAATGATAGTGGTCTTTGACATAAAAAAGATTGGGAACCCCTTTGCTAGAGCATCTAGCACTCCATGAGCCTCTGTATTAAGAGGTCATTCTCCAATCTCAGCCATGGACGATAGGATCCTATCGCTCATAGTTTCCTCCCCCAACTCTCCGCCTTCTGCAGGGTTCACTTTCTATGTGACGCCCTTGCCCACTCGTCCTTCCCACTGATCTCTGTCCTGGCATTTATCCCAGCAAGCGGAGCAAGTGCTACACCAACACTTAGGATCCCAAACAGTCCATCCATGTCTTCACTCAGCCCAACTCTGAACTGATATCACAACCTATGGACTCACTTTCAAGAACTCTACAACTCACGTTCTCCGTTTTATTTATTTATTTGCTTACCTACCTTTTACTGCTTGTTTTATTCTTTTGTACATTTGATGTTTGTCTATTGTATTTTTGTTTGTTTTCCTGTGAATGTCTGTAAGAAAATTAATATCGAGGTAGGATATGATGATATATACTGTGTGTACTTTCATAATACATTTTCTTCCAACTTTGAGGTGAGGCAACACTTCACCTGCGAGTGTTGGATGATTTACTAAACGCAGTGCTCACAGTGCAGCCTCCTCTACTTCGGTGAGACCTGTCATAGAGGGCACTTCAACAAGGGCCTTTGCTCAATTCATCACAAAAGGTCTTTTTTCCTGGAGGCCTCACGTTTCAAATTGACTTCCCATTCCTATGTTGGTCCATGACCAACTCTACTTTCATGATGAAGCCACACTCCGGTTTAAGGAGCAACACCTTGTATTCCGTCTGGGTAGCCTCTAACCTGAAGATCAATATCTTTAACTTCCATTAATTTCCGCCTCCTCGCTCTTCTCTCTCCGTCCATTCCCCATTCTGTCTTCCCTCTTACTCCTTCTTTTCACCTGCCCATTACCTCCTTCAAATTCCCATCTTCATCTTTCCCATGGTCTTCTCCTTACAGATTCTTCATTCTTCAGCTCTTCTCTTCTTTAACTTATCATCTCCCAACTTCTTTCTTTATCCCCTCTCACCTACTCGCCTTCCCACTCACCTGGTCTCAGCTATCATCTGCGACTTTGTATCCCTTCCACCTCCCCCATTCTTTCCAGCCCCAATGATTGGTCTAAACCTGAAACGTCAACTGTTCATTCATTTCCATAGATGCTACCTGGCCTAAGTTCCTCCAGAATTTTGTGTGTGTGTGTTGCTCTGGATTTCAGGAATCTGCAGAATCTCTTGTGTTTCTGTGCTGCTCCCTACTACTAGTGTGATATTGCAAACGTTTATTTAAAACGTGTTTTCTTCACAAATAGCTCAGTGATTCCTTACACTAGCTGGAGTGATAAACCTGTCTGGGGAATAAAATTCTTAATTTGCTTCAATGGTACTAACACGAGCTGTGATAAAGCCAGAAGTGGAAATGGGGAAAATAAATTAATCCAGCCTCATTTTCTCCTCCAATTACCAGGAAAAAGGGAAATCACATTCCGCTGAATTATGAAATTCCTGATTGAGCTAACAATGGTTGAATTACATAGCTGAATTACTTGGGGCAGTTAACTTCCAAAAACAACAGATATTATTGCGATATTAAATACCTGAGGCATTTGTAAATCCCAGATTCAGCCTTGTGATTAAAGGGCCAATCACCTTGACATGAATTTCTTGTGCATTTCCAAAAAATATTACCTGATTTCATTTTCTCAGTGGCCATGATGGTGTTTATAGTTGGAGGGTGCAGTGACCTGAAAATGCAGTCTGAATTCTGGATTGATGCCATTTACTGAACTCCTGGTGAATGGTTTGCTCAAAGATTAGGAATGTCACGTTTACCCTTTCCAATCCAAGTTCCAAGTCTTAATGCTGAAGTAACCAATTTTCTGAGCTGTTGAGTTTTTTCCTCCCCCCCCCCCCCCATTCCTTTGGGCTGGAAATATTGGTAAGAGCAGCTTGTAATTTTGCTGTGTAGAGAAATGCACTCTGTAGCCGCTTTATTAGTTATAGGTGTTGAATCTGGTGTGAACTTCTGTTGTTTTAGCCCATCTACCTCAATGTTTGATGTGCTGTACATTCAGAAATGCTCTTCTGCACACCACCATTGTAATGCATGGTTACATGAATTACTGTCGCCTTTATGTCAGCCTTAGCCAGTCTAGTTATTCCTCCTCTGACCTCTCTCATTCACAAGGTATTTTTGCCCATGGAACTGCCACGCACTGGATTTTTTTTTTTGTTTCTAGCACCATTCTCTGTAAACTTGACAAACTGTTGTGCATTAAAATCACAGGAGGACAGCAGTTTCTGAAATACACAAACCACCCCATCTGGCACCAACATTCCATGGTCAAAGTTGCTTAGATCACATTTCTTCCCCATTCTGATGTTTGGTTTGAACCACAACTGAACCTCATGACCATGTCTGCATGCATTTGTGCATTGAGTTGCTGCCATATGATTGGCTGATTAGATATTTGTATTAACAAGCAGGTGTTCCTAATAATGTGGCCACTGAGTGTAGATTTTAAATTAAAACTCCATGACTTTTTCATGTTAACTCAAGCTTCATATATTCCTGTGGATGTGCCAATGCACTTGAATGCCAATGCAGCTCACTTGGAGTGTGCTGAAATGTAATGAAAACCGGATTTCAACCAGTTCATGCATTGCTAATTCCCAACAGAGGCAATGTGATAATCACCAAACCGTCCAATGTTATGATTGTTGATTAAGGGGCAAATATGGCTAGAGCTCCGTGGGGTTAAGTTCTCAGTTGTTCTTCTCAGAATGGTTCCCTGAAATCTTTCTCATCCACTCATGAGATTCATCTGGACTGTGAATTCAGGGGGTGGTGTCTCTGACTTAGCAACAGCTGACTAGCCCATTGCTGCACACGACCTCCCAGGATACACGGGCTGTCTTCAATGCTGAATGGCTTTCACACAAGCGTATTGGCTGTCCAAACTCTCATTGGCATGGAATGCAGTTGCATGTCCAAAACTGGTTTCTTCCTCGCTTTCCCAGTGCCTGCAGAGCCATGTATTGTTTCAGAGCATGCAGTATCATGCAAAGTTATTTGAGCACTGAATCGAGACCATTTACTGAGCTCATAGTTGCAGCAGGCTTGTTTTAAAGTTTGAGAATGTGATTTTTATCTCATGGTTTCAGAAAGTTGTTTAGTTGCTGGGTTGAATTAGCCACACAAAGCAAGGAATTATTTGGAATCAGTTGTGGTAATTACGAGGTGCCACAGTAGTGTAGCATCACGAAAACTGCTATTACCACTCAGGGTGTCAGAATTCAATTTCAATGTCATCTGTAAGGACGCAAACACGAGGTAACCTGCAGATGCTAGAAATTCAAGCAACACACACAAAATGCTGGTGGAATGCAGCAGGCCAGGCAGCATCTATAGGAAGAAGTACAGTCAACGTTTTGGGCAGAGACCCTTCGTCAGGACTAACTGAAAGAAGAGATAGTAAGAGATTTGAAAGTGGGAGAGGGAGATCAGAAATGATAGGAGAAGATGGGGTGGGGTGAAGCTCAGAGCTGGAAAGGTGATTGGCAAAAGGGGTACAGAGCTGGAGAAGGGAAAGGATCATGGGACGAGAGGCCTAGGGAGAAAGAAAGGAGGAGGGGAGCACCAGAGGGAGATGCAGAGCAGGTAAGGAGTGATTGAGTGGGACAGAGAGAGAAAAAAGAGAGAGGAAAAAAAGGGGGAAAAATAGTAAATAAATAAATTAGGGACGGGGTCAGAAGGGGAGGGGGCATTAACGGAAGTTGGAAAAATCAATGTTCATGCCATCAGGTTGGAGGCTACCCAGCCGGTATATAAGGTGTTGTTCCTCCAACCTGAGTGTGGCTTCATCTTGACAGTAGAAGAGGCCATGGATTGACATATCAGAACGGGAATGGGATGTAGATTAAAATCTGTAAGGATTCTACATCCTCCCCATGGAACATGTGGGTTTTCTCTGGGTGCTCTGGTTTTCTCTCACAGTCCGAAGTAGGTTATTAGGTTAATTGGTCATTATAAATTGTCCCATGATTACCTGGTGTTAAATAGATGGGTTGCTGTGTGGTGTGGCTCAAGGGGCTCTATATCTCACTAAATAATTATTGCATTGGTTTGCTCTCCGTGTTTGCGACTTGGTATGGATCTGTGGTCCAACTGAACTGACTGCTCAGCCTGAAACATGATTCACCAATGGAGGCATGAAGCGTGCAAGTTAGTGATGCTCTTTGCCAAGCCAGAGATTGAGGGGCTGATTATGTCAGACCAAAAATGTCAGCAAGTACTTTGTAAGACCTCCTGGCTCCATGAAGGCTCCAGCTTTGATCCCTAGGCTGAAGTAATGTCAGTTGGGACAATAATAGAGATATTAAAAACAATATGAACTGTTCTTTCTCCACATTGATTTGTAGCCAGAGAGGGGATGCACATTTGTGAATTGCAATGAGCAATAAAGCCAGGATGTTTGGCACTGTGAGTGAATAGCCAGCTAATGTTGAACCATTCTTGGACAAGATAGCTGACCCTTGTGGAGGTTTATCCTAGCAGCAGTAGTTCTACCACTACTACCTACTACTACCACTATTAGTATTAACTACTATTACTAACAACAACTACTACTACTAATGGTATTAACAACAACTACTGCCAATAGTATTGATATAATGCTACAAAAGTCATTGAACACTACAGCACAAATGCAGGCCCTTCAGCCCATCTAGTCAGTGACAAACTATTGCTACCTGGTCGTATTGACCTGCACCTGGACCATAGTCCTCCATAACCCTCCCGTCCAGGTACCTATCCAAATTTGTCTTAAATGTTAAATTCAAATCCACATCTATGACTTCGACCAGCAATTTGTTCGACACTCTCACCATCCTCTGAACGAAGAAATCTCCCTTCATGCTCATCTTAAACGTTTCACCTTTCATCCTTGGCCCATATTCTCAGCCAACCCCCATTGAAAATAGCCTGCTTGCATTAAGCCTATCTGAACCTCTCAATTTCTACTATGAATTCTGCAAGACAATGAATCTCAGGGTAATATATGGTGACATACATACTTTGATAATATATTTAATTTGAACTTCCAACTTTCTATGCCTTCTGGAGAAGAGGGACTCCCATTACTATACTGATGTTCCTCAGCAATTGAGACAAGGAGGTGACTGAATGGCTTGCTTTTGCTTTACAACTTGATTTTAGAGGAAACAACACATAGCATGGACACCCACTTGCCACCACAATTACAATAATGAATTTCTATTCAATTCCCAATGCCCAGGTTAAGGAGTATTTTCCTGGCTTATCACTTTAATGGAGAATGAATTTAATGTTTAACTGCTACTGGACAGATTTCTGAGGATTATCGCCTTGTTGTGGTAGAGAGGATTGAGAGTTCCCGAGGTCCTGGAAGTGATAATGTCTGGTGTTTAACCATCTGGTGTTTCTGCTGCTGGTTGAGTGACCCGTGGTGGTTAGGTCATGGAGGAGGTTCCAGACAAAGTGATTCAACCAAGACATCAACAGAAGAGCTGGCGGAAGACAATGATGCATCACAACGATGGTGAAGGTGGAGGAAGGCTGCAGCAGTGAAGGGACCCCAGTTGTCTTGCATTCCCTGCCACTAGACTCCAACCCTGATCTGTCAGCCACTGGCTCCCTGTGCATCAGCCTCCCCGTACTAAACAAAGGCACACGTGGGCGTTCTCCATCAAGGGAATAAACCCTAACCTCTCGGATTAAGTCTCGTAGTGGTCGGCAAGTGCAGAAAGGAGCAGGGTTGTGAGGTCTGGAAGCCCCTCAGGATATGTGGGTCCCGGATTGGCCTTGACAGCCACCTGAAGACCAGCCATTAGAGAACCTTTTAGGAGGACATCATACTTGACTTGAGTGATCGCGATACTACTGGACAGCAGGAGGCTAAGAGCACTTGATTAACTTCCTGTTCTTCTGATTTACTGACTCAGAATTGATAATGTCTGGATTGGGGAGAGAGGAGTTGCAGGTAGAGAGAATACAAACGTAATGAGGTTGTACTGTAGAGCTGTGTGTTACCACCATAGCAGTGCAGAGTTAGGCAATGAATTGGAAGCTTGGCAAACTGCCAAACCTGTGTGTAGAAGAGCCAGTAAGAGTAAGTGGTAGCTACTTGGAATGGGAAGGTATAGCCTCATGCATTTGTATCAGTAGAGACTTGCAACATTTCAAATAGCGTGAAGCAAGGGTGCGTTCGAGCACCAATGCTCTTCAATCTCCTCTTCACCCAAATGCTGAAGCATGCTGTTAAGGACCTAGACCTGGGTATTTACATAAGGTATCACCTAGACAGATCGATGTTTGACCTGAGATGCCTTGCTGCAAAGACCAAAACACTGTGAAGGCTCATCACTGAAGCCCTGTTTGCTGATGACTGTGCCCTCATGGTCCACCAGCAGAACCACCTGCAGACGATTGTCGATAAGTTCTCTGCAGCCTCAAAGCTGTTTGTCCTGACAGTCAGCCTCAGTAAGACTGAAGTTCTCCTACAACCTGCACCAAACAGCCACCCTCCTCAGCCATGAATGCATCACCATCGATGGCACTGTCCTGAAGTATGTGGAGAGCTTCAAGTATCTAGGAAGCACCATCTCCAGTGACAGATCCCTTGACAAAGAGGTCATAGCAAGGACCCAGAAAGCCAGCCAGGTACTCGGGAAACTCCGTGTCAGAGTTCTGAAGCACAAGGATGTTCATTTTTCAACCAAGCTCGAAGTGTACAAGGCTGTGGTCCTCCCCTCTCTCCTGTATGGCTGTGAAACCTGGACCCTGTACCGCAGGCACATCAAACAGCTGGAGCAGACTCGCATGCACTCTCTGTGATCGATCATGAGGATTTGACAGCAGGACCGAATCACCAACCAGTAAGTCCTTGACAGAGCCAACAGCACAAGCATTGAGGCAAGGATCCTCCGGGCCCAGCTACACTGGACTGGCCATGTAATCCGCTTGGGCGAAACAAGAATCCCCAGGCAGCTGCCCTATGGTGAGCTTGAGCATGGCTGCCCAATCAGGGCTGCCCCAAAAAAAAAGATTCAAAAACCATTTCAAATTGTACATCAAATGGGCAGACCTCCAGCCTCGACAGCTTGAGGAGTCCGCAGCCAACAGGGCTGCATGGCGCGCCCTGACCAGGAAAGTGGCATCTGACTTTGAGGATGACCAAGACTGACGCCACAAAGCTGTGCATGCATCTGTTCCAATAACCGCCATTCCACGTCCAACCTGTAACCGCATGTGTGTTTCGGCCTCCACGGATGACTGCATAATGTTTGGTCTTCCTCAGACCCTGAGACACAATCACCAACCAACCAATCAATAACAAACTGCAAGAACAGAGGTAAAGTGCATTGTTGTTAGCTATGCACATGATTGACAAGATTGCTAAGGTTTTCTCAGGAAAAACAGTGTTATGTTTTTACTGGAAATACCAATTATAGCAGTATACTGTGAAAGTAGGTCTCATTTCCTTTTATAGATTTATTTTTAATTAAAGCTTTATTGGAGTCAAATGAAGAAAAACTTCAAGCAGTTTCGGGATTACTTTTGGATTGTATTCATAATTCCAATCATTTTGTAATTTGCTTTCAAAACATACAAATCACCTGCATATTTTTCCTTTTATAGGATTTTTTTTTTAATTCTGAGGGACTAAATTGAGTTTCTGAATCCCTTACTGGTTTAACAGAGGTATCTTATGGTGCTATTTCAAAGTGCATTGGGGAATTATCCTTGTGCTCTGGTCAAAAAATCTGATGGTTATTGTGTATTTAATATTTGAGTAATCGTGTACAGTGCCGATTTTAAAAGTATTTGTCCTCCCCCTTGGAAGTTTTCATGTTTTATAGTTTTGCAACATTGTATCACAGTGGATTTAATTGGGCTTTTTTGACACTGATCAACAGAAAAAGCCTCCTTCATGTCCAAGTGAAAACAGATCTCTACAAAGTGATCTAAATTAATTACAAATATAAAACACAAAATAATTGATTGCATAAGCATTCACCCCCCCCCCCCCCTTTAATATGACATACCAAGATATCACTGGTGCAGCCAGTTTCTTTTGGAAGTCACACAATTAAGTAGATATCAGGTTTTGGAGAACTGTGTGCAGTCAAGGTGTTTTAAAAATGCAGTTGTATCTGGAAGGTCTAACCACTGGTGGGTCAGTATCCTGGCAAAAGCTACAATGTGAAGATAAAAGAACACTCCAAGCAACTCCGCAAAAGGGTTATTAAAAAGCATAAGTCAGGAGGTGGATACAAGAAAATTTCCAAGTCACTGAAATCCCTTGGAGTACAGTTAAGTCAATCATCAAGAAATGGAAAGAATATGGCACAGCTGTAAATCAGCCTAGAGCAGGCCATCCTCAAAAACTGAGTGACCATGCAAGAAGGGAAGAAGCGAGGAAGACCACTAGGAGACCTATGACAAGCTTCATTGGCTGAGATGGAAGAGACTGAGTACGCAACAACTGTTGCCCAGGTGCTTCACCAGTCACAGCTTCATGAGAGAGTGACAAAGAGAAATCCACTGTTGAAAAAGCTCAAATGAAATTTTAGCTAGAGTTTGCCAGAAGTCATGTGGGAGACTCTGAAGTCAGCTAGAAGAGGGGTCTATGGTTTGATGAAACTACAATTGAGCTTTTCAGTCATCAGACTAGACATTGTTTGGTGTAAGTCAAACATAGCATATCATCAGAAACACACCATCCCTACCATGATGCTGTGGGAATGCTTCGCTGTAGCAGGCCCTGGAAGGCTTGTGAAGGTAGAGTGTAAAATGAATGCAGTGAAATACAGGGAAATCCTGGAGGAAACCCTGATGCAGTCTGCAAGAGAACTTGAACTTGGGAGATTTGTTTTCCAGCAAGACAATGACCTCAAGCATAAGGCCAAAGCTACAGAGGAATGGCTTAAAAACAACAAAGTTAATGTCGTACAGTGGTCAAGACAGAGTCCAGATCTCAATCTAATTGAGAATTTATGGCTGGACTTGAAAAGGGCTGTTCACTCACAACCACCATGCAATTTAACAGAGCATGAGCAGTTTTGTAAAGAATGTGGGAAAATTGCAGTGTCCAGATATGCAAAGCTGATAGAGACCTTTCCACACAGACTCAGGCTGTAATTGCTGCCAAAGTTGCATGTACTGAATACTGATGTGAAGGGGGTGAATACTTATGCAATTAATTATTTTGCATTTGTAATTAATTTAGATCACTTTGTAGAGATCTGCTTTCAGTTTGACACAGTCTTTTTCTATAGATCGGTGTCAAAAAAAGCTAAATTTAATCCACTATGATTCAATGTTGTTGTAAAACAATAAAACATGAAAATTTCAAAGGGTGGGGTGAATACATAGGCACTATATATATACTTGTTAAGCATTGTTATTCATTTTACTAATTCATTATGGGTTCTGTGTAAAAATACATTAATTGCATATGTCATCACACTGATATGAGTGTGCTTTGCTTAATGTAAACTCGAAGTTAGACCCTCATTTTGGGCTCCCATATCTTCCTTTTAATTAGTTTAATGTTTTGAAGTTACAAAATCTAATAATGATTCCATTGCTGATTGTGAGAGCTTGTGTTCAAAGTGACTTCAGTTCAAAGCATGTATTTTTGCCTGAGCAAACACACACAAAAGTCTGGAAGAATTCAGCAAGTTGGGCACTTATCGATGGAGGGGAATAAAGAGTTAATAGTTCAGGCCAAGACTCTTTATCAGAATCGGAAAGGAATAGGGAGGTACCTATAATAAAGTGGGATGAATCAGCCCAAAATGTTACCTCTTTACTCTCCACGGATGACTCCTGACTTGATGAGTTCCTCTGGTATTTTGTGTGTGTGTGTGTTGCTCAAGATTTCCAGCATTACAGAATTTCTTGTTTAATTTTGCATATAATCTGCTCTGCTGCATGATTTATGAATGCCGATTGGCACAAGTGAAATAAATATTACTAGAACTGTAACTGGAAATGCGCAGCATGTCAAAGAGTAACTGTGGAGAGAGAAAATGAGGTACCATTTCAAGTTAATAGCGTTTTATCAGAAATTGCATCAACTTTGTGTTCCTTTCCACAAAATGCTGTCTGAACAACTGGGTATTTTTTTTTTTAGCATTTTCTAAGTTTACTTGGGATTTCTGGTAATGCACTTCTATTTTTGCAGAAATCGTAATAGAAATGGGTGAGATGACACCTCAAGCCTGCTCTGCCATTTATGTGAGATTGCAGCTGCATTTTATGTACACGCCCATTCTGACATGTCAGTCCATGGCCTCCTCTTGTGCTGAGATGAGGCCACCCTCAGGGTGAGGAGCAACACCTTATATTCTGTCTGGGTACCCTCCAACCTGATGGCATGAATATCAATTTCTCCTTCTGATTTTAAAAAACTAGTTTGCCCCTTCTTCTCTTCCTCTATTCCCAACTCTGGCCTTTTACCTCTTCTCAATTGCCTGTCACTTCCCCCAGGTTCCCTCATCCTCCCATTTCTCCTACGGTCCACTCTCCACTCCCTTCAGATTCCATCCTCTCCAGCTCTTTATCCACCCTCTTGGCTTCACCTGTCACATTTTAGCTGTCCTCCTCCTACTCCCCCCACCTTTTCATTTTTGGCATCTTCCCCCTTCCTTCTCATTCCTGGAGAAGGGTCATAACCCAAAATGCCGACTGTTTGTTCATTTCCGTGATTGCTGCCTGATTGGCTGAGTGCCTCCGGCATTTTGAGTTTGGAGCATTGGATTTCAAGCATCTGCAGACTTTCTCGTGTTTATGATTTGCTGCATCACACAGTTCTCTTTGTACTTCTGTTAGATTAGCTGAGTATTCACCAACTTCTGTGCAAATTAGTGCACTTAAACTATTTATCTGTCCTGCTGGACTTGGCAGTGTACAGCTCTTGGGTTAAAAAGGCATGTTGCATGAAGTCTTAACCTACAAGTTCATGAGTAGCATTCCAGATGTGGAGCCAGCTTGCTTCTTATAATAGCCACAAAAATCTTCAAGCCCACCAGCTCTTGTATTTTGCCAAATAACCTCAATGAGTTCTTTTTTTATATAACAGTTTATAAAAGTGAAACATTCTAACTGTTGAAGCACAAGAGGAGATACCAGAGCTAGAGGATTGGTCAAAGAGGGATCTGCCCTCAGGTGCATGAGAGATAGTCAGAGTTACAAGTCAAAGAAAAACTGAGTTTGTGGCTTATTTAGCTGAAGGGTCACTCATAGAAGGGAATGCACAGGAGACCAGAAGTGAAGGAGTGTTGGTGCTGAGGAGGATTATGGGGCTGGAGATGGTTGCAGTCTTGAGAAGGGCCAAGACCACAAAAGGATTGAATACATGACTGGGAAACGTATCATTGAGCTAATGCCAGAACAACTAACATGTAACTTTATTGTTTTAAGAATAAAGTTAAACCATAAATGCAAATCAAGACTGTTGGGTGAGCTTTTTTCTATGGGGGCCTGATATTACCCTGCCAAGAGTATCTTCTATTTTAAAAAAACAGTTGATTTTTTACATGTTCAAGGGTAGCTTGTTTTTAAGAGGCTTTGAAGAGCATTCCAGCAAATGTAAAGGCTTTGAAATGTCGTCAGTATGAGACATGAAAGGGATCCAAGATAAACTTTTTTTCTTCATGCAACCAGTGTTTCCTGTATCCTGAGTGTGTTTTGTTCCTTCTGAATTTTGTTTTGGAGTCTGAATCTGTGATATTGAGCAACTAATCTCCATTCTCATTGAATGGCTTAATGCCTTTCTGTCTCAAGTAATCCCTTGCACTGAATTTGTGCTATCATGTTATATGTTTATGAAGCATAAGTTAACAAGTGTCATATGGCAATTTCAAGCTTGTTTGTTACCATATAATTAATTTCACTGTTACTCATGTCCCTTTGCAGTACTTCCTAGTCTCACAAAATAGAGAATGCATTGTATAAACGGGAAAATAACACTGAATACTGACTTGACCTTTTGTTCTCGCTCTGCTATATTACAGCTGCTTGTACTGTTTTCTCTACTGATTTCTGTCCTTTCAATCAATTTAAGTCATCGTCAGTTTACAGCAGAGTTCTGTTCGTATCTTAGAGTCATAGAACACTACAGCACAGAAACAGACCCTTCGCCCTGTCTAGTCCGTACTGAATTATTATTCAACCCAGTCCCATCGACCGGCATCCAGACCATAGCCCTCCATATTCCTCCCACAAATGTACTTATCCAAACTTCTCTGAAATGCTGAAGATGAGCCCACATTCACCACTTCTGCTGGCAGTTCATTCCACACTCTCACCAACCTCTGAGTGAAGAAGTTCCCCCTCAGGTTCCCCTTAAATATTTCACTTTTCACCCTTAACCCATCACTTCTAGGTCTAGGAAAAAGCCTGCTTGTATTTACCCTATCTCTACCCCCTCATAATTTTGTATACCTCAATCGAATCTCCCTCCCACTTTCCTGTGCTCCAGGGGATAAAAGTCCTAACCTATCCAACTTTTCCCTATAACTCAGGTCCTCAAGCCCTGATGATATCCTTTTAAGTTTTCTGTGCACTCTTTCAATCTTACTGATACCATTTCTGTAGGTGAGTGACCTACAGGAAAATTGAATTGTTTGTAGCCCAAACAGTCAACAAAGTCAGAAAAGTGGCCAAAGACCAACTTTATACATCAGGTGATATCTGTAGTTTTGCCTCAGCCAAAAATCCATCTCCCTTGTCTCCCAAATGCTCGCTCTTATATACAGCCTGTATGTAAGCTGGGAAGGACCCATAGCCCTATTGCCCTCTTCCTTTCAATTCTATCCTGGGATTACTTTCTGCCAATTACATCTGCTGGCATTTTGGGCAACAATGATGCTCCTCTATCTCTGATTGTCCTTGGCCATTTGATGGAGTTCAGAGCTTTCTTCATTGTACCAGTAGCTTCCCCTCGGTTTTCACTACAGTCTGCAATGCAAGTCCCGGGGGAGACTTAGGAATACCATCACACTCAAATGTAAAAGAATTCTTCTTTGCAGTTTCCATAACAGTTTTCTTCGACCAGTCAGGGTCGTTAGCCCCGAGCTGAACCTCCAATGTTGGAGGACTGATGGGCTACTCTTAGTCTGACCTCTACCCTTTGACCTGCTCGGCAGAAATTACCCTACCAAGAGTTAAAGCATTAGGCCCTGACTCCAGACTGCAGAGGCATGCAAGCCTCCAAGCCACAAAAAGGCTCTGGTCCTCTTGGTGGTAACCTAGGATTTAAATGACCTATTTGTGATCTCTCTACTTCTGGGTCAAATTACACTTCATTATGATGGATAGAAAAGTCACAAATATATTTCAAAGAAAGTCAAACAACAGTCAGATTGATCTGGTTGATTGCACTGTCATTTCTACATCAGAAGCACATAATTATCAAGAAGAAAAATGTCTTCAGCACTAAGGGGTCATTGCACTTCTAGGGATATTTTAGGAGAGTTGTTACCTTGCCAGCCCCTCATAATTGCCCCTAGTGATCTGACTAATATTCAACCCTCACCAAACATCACTTAAACAAATAATGTTTTCATTAACTCTTTGGTATGTGTGGTACATTGTTTGTATCAAATGGCCGCTGTCTAGTTAATGACACTCACTTTAAATCTCAATAAAATTATGTGCTATATTTCAGAGATTCTGAATTAGAGTTGTGTGTGTGTGTGTGTGTGTGTGTGTCAGCATAGTTGATTAGGGAACTCTGAATTTTACCAAAATTGCTTAACCACTGCTAGCCATTGTGAGATAGTGACATGATAATCGAACTAGTCAATTGTTGAGAGGGAGAAGATCCTAAAGTAATTGTAACATTTATTCATAGATGGTTCCTGGAAGGCCAACATCTATTGTCCATCCTTACATGGCTTCCTCAGCTATTTTAGAGCGTAGTTATCAAACATGATAACTGTTTTGGATATGTCAACCAGGACATGCTCCCTTCCTATTACTACCATCAAAGAAGAGGTATAGGATCATGAAGACACACTCAATGTTTTAGGAACAATTTCTTCCCCTCGGTCATCAGACTTCTAAAAGGATAATATATGAACCTATTCTGAATACCATCTCACTATTTTTGCTCTCTTTTTGCACTGTGTATTTAATTTCAAATATTTTTATATATTACTACGTTGTAATTTGTAGCATGTTAATGTATTGGACTGTACTGCAGCTGCAAAACAAATTTCATAACATATGCTGTGATAATAGACCTCATTCTGATTCTGAATTCCTAATTAGGAGTTGTTCATGGGCTGGTCAGGAGCTACTTTTCTTAATGAAATGGCTAAGCTTCTAAAAATGACCCAATTAGTCTGTGGTCAACATTACTTCTGATTAGCTTTTGTACAAATTCCAGATTCTTTTTACTTGTTTGATTTAAATTTCCTCTTTTAGTAAAGTGGAATCTGAACTTGAGTCAAGGAACCAGTGGTCCTGGTTGCTGAATACTAGTCCAGTGATTTAACTTGTATATTGCTGCACCCATTCTAGAAAATAAAATTATGCGAATTAATTTGACTCCTCAGATTGGAGTGAGTTTTGCATAAATGTAGATTAAAGTTTGCCATTGAGCTGAAGCTGATGCCTAAAGTAATTTGAGGGTCCCTGGGAAAGCAAGCTTGTTCAGCTTTGATGTTGCTTGACTCTAAGTGACCATTTCTCAATCCTAAATTTTTGAATTCATGCAAAGTTACTGTACTTGTACACAATCTAAGACCAGGGAGGATAATGGGACATTATACCACAGACTCAAAGAGGCGCCAGTGTCGGCATACTCCTCTTGTGATGAATAAAATGTATGAATGCAGAATATTGCAAGTTCTGATATTCATTTAATTTTGTTCCCTTTTTCGCAGCATCATTACCATTTGTCATCTTGACTCTGCAAGCTAAGCCAAAGATTCGAGGGTTCTACTGCAATGATGACAGTATCAAGTATCCATACAGAAGGGACACCATTTCACACTGGACAATGGCAGCAGTTATTATTCCAGCCTGCATCATCATTGTGAGTGAAAGAATTTGCCTTTAACTGACTACCACCAGAATGTATATGTTAAAATAGAAATCTGTTGCCGGGCAGTCTTGGAAAATGGGATGATTCCACCATACCTTTTAGCCCAATGGTATCGATTTGTGTTCTACTGAGTTCTCTGAGCCATTCCCCTGAAGTTAATGGGATCGGAATTGGTTGGACTGCTACCTATTACAGGTGAACTCTGGGCTGCAAAGGATTTGTGTTCCTAGAAAACCATCTGTATTGCTGTTTTCCATAACGTAAAACCTAATTTCCCATTAAAACTTGTGTTATAAGTAGAGATGTGTTCCTATGGTATATTTTGCTCTCGACAGTAATGAGTACTGTAGCTGATGGTTCACGTATGAAATTGTTTTCTCAGTTTCCAAAGCAAATCCCTTAAATGGCCAACAGCTATATTTGAAGATGCAAGCGGTTGTAAATGCTCATCACCTTCCAACCTTCTGTTTGAATGCACTGACACATGTTTAAATGTATATCAAATATAGGTAAAATAGTTTAATGATATAACTGAAAATACAGAATGGTGGTCTGAAGTTTACAACTTGCACCTAAACATGCAGACTCTTTCAATTTATATGGAAAATCTTCTAACAGGTGGAGGATGTTTGGACTGCAAGACAGAGGAATGAATCTACTATGCTTAAAATATCTGTCAGTGTGTCAAGAATGCAAGTTGATAAAATACAGGCAGACAAAATTTATTGTTTCTCTTGTATTTTGTATTTTTTTAAGTTTATTTTCCACCATTTTATTCTGTATCTCAGATTTTTGGATTGTAATTTGTGAATTCCTGAAGAGAGGACTTTTGTTATCAGAATGGTCAAAATACAGAGGGCTACCTGGATTTGTCATTGTGCCAGGAACATATATTTTTAGTAATAATACCACCTTTTGTAATACAGTCAGTTGATGTTTGACACCAGGCTCTGTGTCATGTAGGCAATGTACCTGAGAACCACGTCTATCCAGTGACTCACTTTGTAGCACAGTGGTAACGGATTGATAGTGTACACACAGCCTACTCACAAAAATGAATATATTTCAATGATGCCCAACCTAATGCTAATGCTCACAGTCGCTGTTCTAAAAGCAAAATTGGCACAGTTTTAAAAAAAAAATCAGATGTTATCATTAGTTAAATTCTGCGTGCAGCTTTGCAACATATGTGAAAAACAAATGAAACTGCAGATGCTGGAATCTGAAATGAAAATTTAAAAAAAAATACTGGAAGAACTCAGCATATGCGGAAAGAGAAACTGCCCGAGGATGCTAACTGGATTTTGTCTGATCATGTATCTTGTCTGTCTGTTTTCTTTATGTAGATTACCGTTGGCGAGGCAATTATGGTTCGCTTAAAACACCTGTATTCACGATCGGAGTTCAACAACTATGTTGCTGCCTTGTACAAGGTGGTGGGAACCTTCATGTTTGGTGCTGCAGTCAGCCAATCATTGACTGACATTGCGAAATACACTGTTGGGCGTCTCCGGCCAAGCTTTCTGGCGTTGTGCAAGCCCAATATGTCACTGGTGGACTGCACACAGTATGTCCAGTTAGACGTTTGCACAGGGTCAAGTGTCAACATCACCGAAGCAAGGTAAGTTAGCTAACAAGTGTGTGGCCACGATTAATTTCTCTGATTTATTACTAACAAAATAATGTTACTGTACTTCTAGCATCTGGATTACTACTCTAATTATAATATTTGTAACATTTTTGTGAGAGAGGGATTGTGACCAAGAAGTGGCAGGTGAATACAACCCTGATAAGTATGAAGTGATACACTTTGGAAGTCAGAGCACAGGGTTAATGACAGGATTGTTAGCAGTGTGGAGGAACAGTGTGGATAGATGTACCATGTTTTGCACCTTGATCCCAGAGAAACATTGTATACTGTACATGTGTACAGTTGAATGACAATAAACGTTGAACAGAGGCGTCCTGGTGTCTAAATGACGGATGGTACAGTGTTAGGTTGAACTGAACTAAATATGACTGGACTCTTTCGATTTTGTGTTTTGTATTCGGTGTTTCTCATTTGTTTTCTTCGCCATTTGCGCGATTTGTTTTTTGTGTGCTTGGTTCGGGGTCGATGTTTTTCTTTGAAAACAGGGCTTTCGTTGTTTCATGGTTGTCTGTGAGAAGATGAATCTCAGGGTTGCATACTGCATACTTTGATAATAAATGTACTTTGAATCCTGAATCCACATCCATAGATCCTTCAAAGTTGCCACACACGTTGACAGGGTTTTTAAGAAGGCATATATTGTGTTGGCCTTCATTCATCAGGAGACTGATTTCAAGAGCCATGAAGAAATGTCTATAAAACTCTGATCAGACCACACTTGGTGTATCGTGTTCAATTCTGGTTGCTTCCATATAGGAAGGATATGGAAGCTTTAGAGAATGTGCAAAGGAGATTTATCAGGATGCTCAAACACGAGGAGATCTGCAGATGCTGGAAATTCAAGCAACACACACAAAATGCTGGTGGAACGCAGCAGGCTAGGCAGCATCTATAGCAAGAAGCACAGTCTATGTTTCGGGCAGAGACCCTTTGTCAGGACTCGGATGCTGCCTGGCCTGCTGCGTTCCACCAGCATTTTGTATGTGTTATCAGGATGCTGCCTGGATTAGAGAGTATGCCTTGTTGAGGGTAGGTTGAGAGAGCTAGAGCTTTTCTCTTTGAAGCAAAGGAGGATGAGAGGTGACTTGATGGAGGTGTATGTGATGGTAAAAGTCACTGACTGAGTGAGCAGCCAGAGATTTTTCCCAGGTGGAATTATCTAATATGAGGGGAATGTGATTTTAAGGTGATTAGAGGAAAATATAGGGAAAATGTCACCGGTAAGTTTTTTTACACGGAGAATGGTAAATACATGGAACGTGCTGGCAGGGGTAGTAGTACAGATAGATGCACTAGGGGCATTTTAAGAGATTCTTCGATAGGCACATGGATGAAGGAAAAATGGAAGAGTATGTGGGAGGGAAGGGTTAGTTTGATCTTAGAGTAGGTTAAAAGGTCCACACAACATTGTGTGCCACAGGGCCTGTACTGTACTGTGCTGTGCTGTTCTATGTTAAAGTAGAGGATTGGAACACTTTTAGTCTATAATCTATCCAGAGCCAAACAAAGTAAAACTCAATCTAATCTCAACTGAAACACCAAGTAGCCCCTTCACAATTATTTTATGTTTCAACTCATTCTGTCCTGAGTGCAATCTGATACTGAATTTGGAGCAGCTTGTGCCTCTTAATAAGACTGGCTGAGGAATTCTGTTTTAATGTTTAAATGGAATATTTATTGTCAGAAGACATTTGGATCTGATCAGCAATAAGTCAGCTCACTGGTCGTTTGTTTGACTGTGATGATGCATTAGCACTAAAGTTTGTTTTCTTGAATGCAAATGATAGCACTGCAGCTTAAGGGTCCAATTTTGCCCCTTGTTAAGTTAAATTTTTTTTGTGAGGTGCATTCCATGCTATTCATGAAGAAATGAATTTGCATATATTGTACAGTATTAAGTAATATTTGTATACTACCTGTAATGTGGGAAAATCTGTCAAGCAGTCTTGGGCAAAAATTGAAGCTGAGATTTGTGGAAGCTAGGATCTAAGCTTTTCAATAGGCTGTTTTAGTAGCTGAAGGCATTTTGATTAAATATGATAGCAAGTGAGAGAACTTCATAAGTTCTAGGCTTGTGGAGTTTGGTGTGGGCAGCATCACAGAGATGCTTAGCAAGAAGAAGATTAAATTTTAAAACTGAGGGTTGATTACCTGGGAGTCAACTTGGAAGGGATAGACAGAGGTGAATAGTGAAGAGAGATTGATGCAGGTCACAAAATAGGCAGCAGCATCTCATTTCCATTGGGTGAGACTAAGTGGTCAGAAGTGCATTAGAATGTATAAGGGAATTTTCATTAACTCCATTCTCATTGATTTTTGCATCAATTATGAACAAGAGGATTACTATAGGTCAAGGAGTAGGCTTCCCGTTAACTCCAGACCTGTGAGGATTGAGCATTTGGCCTTTCCAGTACATGATTTTTTTTAAAAAGTCTCCAAATCTATGTGTGGATAAGGATTTCACTGGTAGATGAACTTGGGCAGACATTATAGTTTGTTATTCGGAGTGCTCAACTTTATTGAATTCTGCAAACTACTTTTCCTTCATACGTTTGGAGGCTCCTTCATTTTAAGAAATAAATGCTCAACTGTTTGGATTTGGGAGTGATTCTTGTAAGATTATTTATTCCTCCAACCTTCTCTTTCAGTAGATTTTATGAAACTGTAGTGTAATCAATAAGCAGATTTCAGTATCTGCTGGTCTATAATCTTCACTTTTTAATATTTGACAGTAACAAATTAGTTCATCCTGGACTACTTAACAATACAGGTGTGTTTTTTATTATTTCAATTGATGTTAACTTGACTCCGCACTGAGCTGAGGTTACGTCCTCATAACAGCTCCTGCTGTGATGCCTGACTTTGAATCTGTGTTTGTAAACTTCAGTTCGGATGCTGTTTGCATTTTTTTTTGATTTCATGTTTTTTTGTTTCTGCATATTGGGTGTTTGATGGTTTTGTTTTTTTTAATGGGTCTATTGGGTTTCTTTGTTTTGTGGCTGCCTGTAAGGAGATGAATCTCAAGGTTGTATCGGTTAAACATACTTCAATAATAAAGGTATTTTGAACTTTGAGGTAATGTTCAAAGCCTGAATGCTCTTAAGTGCTGGATTTGTATCCGAATCTAGATCAAAGATATGTTGTTTTTCCTCTGCTGGCTATTTACCACGTAGCTCACTGTATAACGAAATGGAACCATGCTATTCTGAGCAGGGATTCAAAGCAATTTGTCAGCCCTGCTCCGCCAGGCCACTGAGTGCTGTGGGAAAGATCACTGGTGCAATAGAGACTGGTCTTAGACAGGTGCCCTTGCAGTTTACTGGAGTTCAACAGGGGAATCGTGTCTTTGCAGATCTAATACCAAAAGGTGTCCTTGGCTGATCAGGCTGAGCATGCCTGTGTGGCGTTCACTGGGAGTGAAATGCATTGTGCAGACACCACAGTGCCCAATTAGTGTTTCTAATCTGAGGGTGAATATCATTCCTGTGCATTAAAATATGTATTTTATTATCAATTGCACTCAGCTGTAAGCAGCTGCTTCAACAACACTTGACAGATGTATTTAAAGCATGGTTATTGTATGGTGGGTGTAACTAATCTAAAGCATCTTTTCCAGTGTGGTTCAGTTTATCATTGCTCATTCAAATAAATAGTCCACTTTAAGTAATGATCTGCCTTCCCTCTGAACCATTAGTTAAATATTTGCATTGTGTAGCCAGAGACGCTTTTAATAAGAGTTACTGTTGAAAAGCCTAATTTTTTTTTGCATAAGGACTTACTCATTTACGCTTAGAAACAGTAACTCACCCCCAGTGGACTCCCTGCTAGTAACATATTTTGCCTTGCCAGTTTCCTGAAATTAACTGCCGTTGCCCTACTTTCATATTGTGAGTTAATCTCAGCTTCTGAAGTGTTCTATTGGTATTTCTCACTGTGTGCTCCATAAGAATGCATGGGAAGTGGTTGAGAATGGTGAAAACCTTTTAAAAGCTACCTTTGTCAGGATATCCATAGTCTGCCCTTATATAACTTCAGCTCCCGTGGCATGTTCATTCTGCTTGTCCCTTCCTCTCCCATCGATGGAGCAGTGGGTACTTTCTTCAGTTAGGAAATGCTGGTGGTCAACTTTGACCTTGTGCTTGTTTGCCAAATTGAAATGTTTGCATCATTTGAGTATGACTGTAGGACAGCTCATGCTGAATAGAACAATGCAGAACTTTTGTTTTGTTTTGGCAGATTCTTTAAAGTTTCTTTTCAGTTAGATTAATTTCTATCCCATTACTGTATAGAACTTATTGTTGTGATTTGCTCCTTTTACCCTTTAATATCATCTCTCTAAGAGTTTGATTAGTGGCTCGTTGTGCTGTTGGTGCACTGCTGAATTCTGGATGTTCAAAGTTCAAATTAAGTTTGTTATCAAAGTACATACAATATGGCTAGCTTATTAGGTATATCTGCTCATTAATACAAATATCTAATCAGCCAATCAGGTGGCAGCAATGCAATGTTTAAGAGCATGCAGAAGTGGTTAAGAGGTTCAGTTGTTATTTAGATCAAACATCAGAATAGGGGAGAAATGAGATCCAAGTGACTTTGACTGCGGAATGATTATTGGAGCCAGACAGGGTGATTTGAGTATCTCAGAAACTGCTGATCTCCTGGGATTTTCACAAACAACAGTCTATAGAGTCTACAGAAAATGGTGCAAAAACATTCGGTGAGCATCAGTTCTGTGGGTGAAACATACCTTGTTAATGAGAGAGGTTGGAGGAGAATGGCCAGACTGGTTCAAACTGATAGAAATACAACAGTAACTCAAATAGCTATACATTATAACGGTGGAATGCAGAAGCACATCTCTGAATGCACTATACATCAAACCTAGAAGTGGATGGGCTACAGCACAGAAAGACCTCTATTAAGTACCTAATAAAGAAGTACAATAGAATCAATTAAAAACGACTCGCAAAGACTGACAAACAACCAATGTGCAAAAGAAGACAATGTGCAAATAAAAATAATTTACAATGCATAAGTGTATAAATAATACTGAGAACCTGAGTTGCGGAGTTCTTGAAAATAGCTCTAGTTATTCCAGAACCTGTGTTTTTATTAAAACTTGGGTAAGCCAAGACCCAGAAAACTTGTTGGGTTTGAGACTCTTAAGCAAATGGCACAACATCCGTTGTGGTGTACCCTACTTATTAAGACTCGGACCCCTCTTCTCTTGCCCACCACCACATTTGCACATGGGTATTGCTAGAACTTGAACACTCAGTCAAAGAGATGACTCTTGGCCACATGTTCTTCATGCAGTATATTACTTGCTGGGTCAGGAATCAGTTTAGCATCAAGCTTGTGCTGGCTGCATGTCGTGAACCTTCTGAATCGTGTGGAGAGCATCAGATTCTTCAGACCTAGGCATTCACCCAGTGGAACTGCTTTGACTTAAAGACCTTAGCCAATGGGGGAAATTACTTGGGATCCTTTTTGTATAATTGCAAATGATTCTGCTTCTCTTTTCCAATGAATCACTGCCAGTTTGTGTAACACCTTCCGCATTTCTGGTTTTGCAGATAACTTGCAGTAGTATGTTTTCTAAAGGAGTGTCAAAAGTCATTTATATTAACCTAATGGCTTCAGTATCTTTTTAAAGTTCCTTGAAGGGTGTAGCTCAATGGATGAACAACAGGGTGTGGTAGCACAATGGATAGGCAGAACTGCTGGTCAAAAGCTGGGCCCAAAGCCATTCTGTAAGAAATCATTTTGGTGTAATCAATAACTGTAACCATGAAACTGTTGGACTGTGGATTAAAAACCCGTATGATTTCATAATGTATATCAAAGAAAGAAATCTGACACACTCCCCAATCTAGGCTGTGTGCAGCACTGGTGCCATGACAATAGGACTGTCTGATAACTACTGCCCTCTTAAATGACTGAAGTCATTCACATTAAGGACACTTTGGGTTTGGTAGTAAATATTCTCTGTCAACAGCACCTGCATCCTGTGAATCAACTGAAGTTCAAGGTTTATTTTATTTATAACCTTGCCTACATTTGGAAAGGATTCAAAAGTTTCACCGTTTGCTGTCCATTCCAACCAACAGTTTCACACTGCTCTGCATCTTCTAAACTCTGCAGTGGTCTTTTGGAACTGAGCACTTTGGGCTTGGTCATTGTCTGCTTCTCCCAACCTGGCATCTCTCTCGACTAAAACACCTGCACATGGACTAAAAGAGCTGGCAGCTGCTCTCTGAGGAATGTAGTCAGCCGACTGTGATGTACCCAAGTGGATTTGGAAAGCAAAGGCTGAGCTGAGTTGTTCCTAAGGGAGCGAAGACCAAAAAATGCTACAGATACTGAAAATATGAAATAAAATCAGAAACTATTGGAAGCTCACAACAAGTCGGGCAGCATCTGTGGAAAGACAAACAGTTAATGTTTCGGGTTGAATGCGGTTCATTAAATTCTGAGTTTTCCATAAGGTGTTCCAGTGATGGTGTTACTGTGCATCTCTTGCAGGGAATACAGTGGTTGATTTTCAGAAACACAGCATTGCTAATAGGATTTCCACTGATTTTGTGCCTCTCACAATTGACTCATGTCAGTTAAAAGCATTGAACAGTCAAAGTACATTTATTATCAAAGTACGCATACAGAATACAACTCTGAGGTTCATTTTTTTACAGCCATAAAACAAAGAAACACCATGGAACCTGTTCAAGAAAACATCAAACACCCCACGTGCAAAAAAAATTGCGTAAATGGCAAAAAAAAAACGAGTGAATATCAAACATCAAACCAGGGGTCCAGTGTTTGGTTTAGATCAGTTGAGTGCCATGCCGCTAGCCCAGTGCAGGCCACTAGTCCAGTCTGCATCAATCTCCCTGATCAAACCACTCAAAAACAGGGGAAAAAGGTAACCAGAATCCAGATACAGTCGGCCCTCCTTATCCGCGAGGATTTGGTTCCGGGACCCCCCGCGGATACCAAAACACATGGATGCTCAAGTCCCTTATATAAAGTGGCGTAGTATTTGCATATAACCTATGCGCATCCTCCCTAGATTACTTATAATACCTAACACAATGTAACTGCTATGTAAATAGTTGGCGAGGTGAACAATGATCAAACGACGAGTAATCATCTCTAGATTACAGAACTTATAACACCTAATACAATGGAAATGCTATGTAAGTAGTTATTATGCTATCTTGTTTAGGGAATATTGACAATGAAAAAAAACCATACATGTTCCTCTCGCTCACAACACAAGCAGCGAACGAACAAGACAGGAGGCAAACAATGATCAAACAATGAGTAAAACTTGTAATACCTGTGTAGTAGTTGTTACACTGTCTTGTTTAGAGAACAAGGATGCTTTGGAAGAGGCTCAATAATACTAAAGTCAGGAACTGTGGAGGTTGAGGCTGAGGATCTTCAAGCGTTGAACTTCGAGACTTCAGAATTGCAGATGCTTTTCAAAAGATCTAATATTTCTACATTCTCAGTGAGAGATAGCACTTTACGCTCCATCTTATCCTTAGAGGAATTGCTTTGACCAGCTAATTGCTTTTTAGCAGCTATTTTTTCACAGGAACAAAGTAGCGAACGAATGAGATGCGAGGCAAACAATGCTTGAACAACAAGTGCTGGAAGAGCACATCTGGGTTTTCTTGATACAGGGTTGGTTGAATTCGCGCATGCAGAACTCGCGGATAAGGAGGGCCAACTATACACAGTTAACATGAAACCCAAAGACCCTAAAATGGGTCCACAGCCTCGCCAATCAATCCTTGTGGCGTTGATTCCAAGGCTCCTGCACATCTCTCCAACAGCAGCGAGGGAGAGGGAGGGGAAGACCTTTCAAGTGCAGGCAGATGGCGCCAACTCCTGTCCTTCCTCCACTCTCTCCTTCGTCGAATTTAACCTTGCTTGATGCCTGAATCGGAGAGAAGCAACGGAGTCGACCATGAGCTTGCACTGTCTCCAGGCTTTCAGGCCACAGACTCTGCTCCAAACCTCACCAAACCCCCTTGGAGACAGCAAAGTGCATGATCGCTCATTCAGCCCAAAAGCACAATGTCGAAATGCAAATGACAGGTTCCGGTTGCTGCAGCTTAATAGTGGAATCATATTTAGAAGATGGTGTAAATGAAATGGTTTCTGAACTTTTTAAAGGATGTTGGTATTGGTTGTGTTGTTCGCTGGAGGCACCTTGAAAATCTCTGGCATGCCCTCCGTTGGAGGCCTGTTGGAGTGTTGCAGCTTTTGAGGAATATGTACTCTTCTCTCAAACCTGGCTCTTTACAATACCTTCCTAATAAAAAATTAAAGTGAGCAACAAGGGTTCCCGAACTTTTTTAATGCTATGGACCCCTACCATTAATGGAGGCATCCCTGGACCCCAGGTTGGGAAACCTGGCACTTACAAGTTATTCCTAACCAATAATCAGCGACAGATCCTGAGCCCCCAAGGCTAGGATGCATCCATTCCTCAAACAAAGGATCAATTGAGGTCCTCAGAACTAAAATACTACAGGTATTAAAACCCTGACATAGAAACAGAAAATGTCAAAGATGGTCAGTCGGGCAGGCATGAGAGGGAAGAAACAGTATTAATGTTCAAGGTTGCTGACCTTTTATTGGAGCTGAGAGAAGTTGGAGACAGAACATGTTTTAATTTGTAAAGGAACAGGGAAGAGATAGAGGCAATCGAGGAAAACTGTGGTGAAAGTGTGGAAGTTTAAAGTGATAAGGTGACTCAGTGGTGCTGCCCAAAGGGGGTGAATGAAGAGATGCAGGAATTGCCATGATGCCATTGCAGTAGTGAAAGCAAGAATGAGTTTTGGATTCCTATTCCTAACCTCCATTCGGTGGTCCTCATTGAGTTCTGCCCAGACTGGAGAGAGACAGTCGCAAATCCTTCACTGTGGAATGGATTTTTGATATTACTTGCGCAGATTCATATTTGATGGGAAAATGGAGTGTGGCCAACTCTATTTAAGCAACATATCACTGTGAAACAATACCTTCAAGATAACCTTCTCAAAAGTTTGAGCAGTATTTCCAGATGTACTGCTCAGAACAAACACTGCTGGCATTAACCTGATAGCTTGTGACAGTAATTTTGTGAACTACATACAGTGCCTTGAAAAAGTATTCAGCCCCCACAGCAATTTTCACACTTTATTGTCTCATTTTCTAAATTTAAGCTAAATTGAAGTAGAATTTTGAGCTAATCTACAGAACATTGTGCATCATGTCAAATTAAAAGAAAATTTCCAAATACTGTCAAAAATTTACAAAAAAATTAGAAACCAAAATTGTGAGACTGAAAAAAGTATTCATCCCATTTGTAATTACCCTGCTAACTTTCCTCAGGTGTAATATTTTATCTTAGCAACTCACCCAATTTGGTGATGTGGACAATTTGGAGAATCAGCTGTTTTCAATTAATTCATAAGAATAAATACTCCCCCTTTCTTTAAGGTCCAACAGTATGGTACATTTTCATCAGACCAAACCAAAATGAAGACAAAAGAGTATTGACGACGAGTCAGGGAAAATGATAATAGAGGAGAACAAGTCAGGGGAAAGGTACAGGACAATGGCACTGAACTTACCACAAATCATCATGAAAAAGTGGAAAAACATGAAACTACAGTCACACTGCCAAGGTCAGGCTACCCATCTTCACCAGAGAACAATGACACTTGTAAGGAAAGCTGCCCTGTTGCCAACAGTCACTCCAAGTGAGCTTCCAAAGCCAATGGCTGCCACTGGAGATTAAGTTCATGGCTCCACAGTCTCCAAGGCCTTGCACAAAAGGGGTATTTATGGAAGTAGCAAGGAAGATGCCCTGGCTTAGAAAAAAAAAGGCTATCCTTGCCTGTAAAAACTTAGCAAGCGTCACTTAGAAGTTATTGTTGTCGGATGAAACTAAAGTGGGACTTTAAATCTAATATTGCGTATCAGCCAGGTAACACAATCCATACTATAAACTATGGTGGAGTTGGCATCATGCCATTAGGATGTTTTCCAACAGCAGGGACTGGAAATCTGGTCGGGATTGATGGGACGATGAACATTGCCCAATACAGAGAGATCCGGGATAAAAATTTGCCACCCTCTGCCTGTAAGCTCAAATTGGGGAGGAAGTTTGTCTTTTAGCAGAACAACAACCCAAAGCACACTGCCAGAGCAACAATGGAGTGGCTTCAAATGAAGAAAGTTGATGTTCCTTGAGTGGCCCATTCAGAGTCCTGACCTTAACCCAATTAACCATCTCTGGCAAGACCTCAAGAATGCTGTCCACTGCCACTCCACAACTAACTGGCACAGCTTGAGCAATTTTGCAAGGAGGAATGTGCAAATTGTGTTACATCATATCATGTAAAGCAATGGACTTATCCAAGAAAGACTATTGGCTGTAATTGAGGCAAGAGATGGTTCAACTAAGTACAGAACAAAGGGGGGTGGACTGCTGATACTTCAGCTTTTGTACTTACAGTTTTTCAACAGTTTTCCCTACGTTTGGGCTCTGCTGTGAAAAAGGAGCATGTGATTCACAAATAAAAACTCTCAGTTAAAGTGATTAAAACCCCTGGTTGTAATACTCATTTATGTGAACAAAGGGTTGGGGGCTAATTATTTTTACAAGGTACTGCATGATAAGCTAAAGTTTAACTCCTGAGCTGGGCTCTACTTTGATCTACAGAGAATGGAGCAGCTATATAATTCAAATGACTAAATGTTTAATATTTTGCAGGTTATCATTTTATTCTGGCCACTCGTCATTTGGAATGTACTGCATGGTTTTTCTCTCAGTAAGTACCCACAAATACTTGTCGTATCCTACTCAATAATTCCGAGACCCATTATTTGCTTCCAGCTATGAATGTGAGGGCAGATGCGTTCGTTTAAAAACTAATTTGTATATAATGTGAAAGAACAGTGAGAAAGTTATTAGTTATACCTCTTCACCTTGTTGATAAATGTCTCATCAGCCAATCATGTGGCAGCAACTCAATGCATAAAAGCATGCTGACATGGTCAAGAGGTTCAGTTATTGCAACTTCAATTCCCCAAGCTGATACTTGACTTCCAAGGGGTGAATTATGGAAATGAATTGAAAACATTACGATAGAGTAAAACAAGTAATTGTTTTATTGTTGTGACGTACCAACATACAATGATAAGCTTTTGTCTGCATGCCATCTAGACAGATTATTCCTTGTGTAAGCACACTCTGAGACCACTTCATTAGGTACACCTGGTCATTAATATGAATATCTAGTCAGCCAATCATTTGGCAGCAGTTCAATGCGTAACAGCAGGCAATGATATTCAAGAGGTTCAGTTGTTGTTCAGATCAAACATCAGAATGGGAACGCAATGTTATCTAAGTTACTTCGATCGTGGAATGATTGTTGATGCCAGATTGAGTGGTTTGAGTATCTCAGAAATAGCTGATCTCCTGGGATTTTCACTCACAGCAGCCTCGAGAATTTACAGAAGAGGGTGCGAAAAACAAAAAAAATCCAGTGAGTGAGAGAAAATGCCTTGCTAATGAGACAGGTCAGTGGAGAATGGCCAGACTGTTTCAAGCTGACAGGAAGACAACAGTAACTCGAATAACCATATGTTGCAGCAGTGGTGTGTAGAAGAGCATTACTGAGTCCACAACATGAACCTTGAAGTGTGTGGCTTCAGAAGCAGAAGGCCATGAGTATTCATTCAGTGGCCATTTTATTTGGTGCAGGAAGTACCTAACAAAGTGGCCACTGTGTGTATATTTTGGGTCATTATTGCTATGGGAGTATGAAATACTTAGTCTGCAGATAGATGCAAAAACACCTTTGTTACTGCAGTCAGAAAATTTTTAATGTTATACTTGGTCATATAGCAGTCATCTTAAGAGGTCTTTTGATATTTGCCTGTTATCTACTCTTAGTTCTACAATAAAGTAGAACTGGGTCTAACTCTGGAACCTGGGTCTTGGCACTCAGATCTGCAGCTGGATCTTCAACTTCCTCACAGACAGGACCAAGGCTGTAAAAATAGGGGACAAGCTCTCTTCTACAATCACTCTGAGCACCGGTGCCCCACAAGGCTGTTTACTCAGCCCCCTGCTGTACTCACTGTACACCCATGATTGTGTAGCCAAGTTTCCATCGAACTCGATATATAAGTTTGCTGATGACACCACAATTGTAGGTCGTATCTTGGGTAATGATGGGTCTGAGTACAGAGGAAATTAAGAACCTGATGGCATGGTGCGAAGACAATAACCTATTCCTCAATGTCAGCAAGATGAAGGAATTGGTTGTTGACTTAAAAAGGAGTAGCGGACCGCACGACCCCATCTACATTAGTGGTGCACAGGTGGAACAGGTCAAAAGCTTTAAGTTTCTCAGAGTGAATATCACAAATGACCTGACTTGGTCTAATCAAGCAGAGTCCACTGCCAAGAAGGCCCACTGTTGCCTTTACTTCCTGAGAAAGCTGAAGAAATTTGTCCTGTCCCCTAAAACCCTCACTATTTTTTGTAGATGCACCGTAGAAAGCACTCTTCTAGGGTGCATCACAACCTGGTATGGAAGTTGTCCTGTCCAAGACCGGAGGCTGCAGAAGATTGTGAACACAGCCCAGCACATCACACAAACCAATCTTCCATCCTTGGACTCACTTTACACCACATGCTATCGGAGCAGTGTTGCCAGGATAATCGAGGACACGACCTACCCAGCCAACACACTTTTTGTCCCTCTTCCCTCCGGGAGATGGTTCAGGAACTTGAAGATTTGTACAGCCAGATTTGGGAACAGCTTCTTTCCAACCGTGATAAGACTGCTGAATGGATCCTGACCCGGATCTGGGCCGTACCTTCCAAATATCTGGACCTGTCTTGCACTACCTTACTTTCCCTTTTCTATTTTCTAATTATGATTTATAATTTAAATTTTGTTACATTTACTTCGATTTGTACTTCAGGGAGTGCGAAGCGCTGAATCAAATATCTCTGCGATGATTATATGCTCTAGTATCAATTGTTTGGTGACAATAAAGTAAAGTGACTCAATTGATATTATTTATTTTGGCTTTACATGCTGTCTCTTTCCTCAGAAATATCCTGAATAAATAAGATTGGGTTGAAATTTATCATTTAGTTGTTCGTACTTAATATCAGTATACAGCAACTGTTAATTGCATTCCGCTTCCAAGATTCATTTCTTTCCGGTCACTTGATGCCGTGGTTTTAGTGTATGTGGTCAAAGATGATCATTGTGGCTTTAACATAGAAAATAAACATGAGTGTGTTGTGTGAAGCTTGGCAGTAAATCGAACTTTGTAAAGGAGAGGATGGCATCAATTGAGGCAAATTTTAGAATGGATGATTTTAAGGGATGGATATATGTGGTGAGGGCACAGCTGAGGAAAGGCATAATGGAATTTTACGAGGTAATGAAGTGGAAAACGCTGTCAGCAAAAATGTTGAAAGGTTAACGACCAGACCTGAAGGAACCCTCAAGTCCCTTCATCTTCACTGAGCAGGAGAGTGACTTAGTGAGTCCTGATGAAGGGTCGCGGCCTGAAACTTCGACTGTTTACAAGTTTCCATAGATGCTGCCTGGCCTGCTAAGCTCCTCCAGCATTTTTTGTGTGTTGCATGACTTAGTGAAACCATACGTTGTGTCTTCCCTTCAGAATGGTTCGGTGTGCTAATCAATCAGTCCTCTGCTAAAGTGAAGTTTTGTCTGTATGAGAGAAAGAGACCAAGAATGGGAAAAACTCCTTGTCAGATCACATCAAATGCTCCACACCTTAGCAGTGATATTGATCTTGGAAAGAGTGCATCTAAAATTAACTGATGGTTGGCTTCCGAGGGTTGAGTTATGAGGAGTGATTGTACAAAATAGGTTTGCTTTTCCTGAAAGAGAAAAGTTTAATTGTGATGTGCACAAAATGCTGGAGAAACATAATGTAAAGGTGTCAAAAGTTTGAGGAAAGGGAAATCAGATTTCTTTAACTGTTAATTCATCTGTTTATTGAGATACAGTGCAAAATAGGCTCTTCCAGCCCCTCGAGCTGCACCACCAAACAAACCCAGATTTAACCCTTGCCTAATCGTAGACAATCTACGAAGGCTGAGGGAAGTCCATCTCCCACCCACCATCCTCATCACATTCTACAGGGGTTGTGTTGAGAGCATCCTGAGCAACTGCATCACTGCCTGGTTCGGAAATTGCACCATCTCGGATCGCAAGACCCTGCAGCGGATAGTGAGGTCAGCTGAGAAGATCATCGGGGTCTCTCTTCCTGCCATCACGGACGTTTACACTACACACTGCATCCACAAAGGAAACAGCATTATGAAGGACCCCATGCACCCCTCATACAATCTGTTCTCCCTCCTTCCATCTGGGGAAAAGGCTCCAAAGCATCCGGGCTCTCACGACCAGACTATGTAACAGTTTCTTCCCCCAAGCTATCAGACTCCTCAATACCCGAAGCCTGGACTGACACCTTGCCCTACTATCCTATTTATTATTTATTGTAATGCCTGCACTGTTTTTGTGTGCTTTATGCAGTCCAGTGTAGGTCTGTAGTCTAGTGTAGCTTTCTCTTTTTTTTATTACGTAGTTCAGTCTAGTTTTTGTACTGTGTCATGTGACACCATGGTCCTGAAAAACATCTCATTTTTACTATGCACTGTACCAGCAGTTATGGTCGAAATGACAATAAAAGTGACTTGACTTGACCAGTTAATCTATTATGTTCTTGCTGTGTGGGAGGAAACTGGAGCACCTGGAGGAAACCCACACCATCACAGGGAGAACGTACAAGGTCCTTGCAGAGAGCAGCAGGAATAAACCTAGGTCACTGGTGCAAGATTGGGTTAGGTTAGAGTACAGAATAAGGGCGGTATTGTAAATAGTCTGCATCAAGTCATGACTTTTCCCCCTCTTTGTGACTGGGTCCAAGTACCACTGTCGATGAGTAGGCGAACCTACTTGAGTGAAACTGCGCTGGCTCACAAGCTACCAAAAATGGTGAGGTACTGTTCACGGACTGCTTGGAAATCCAATGGCAGAGGGGAAGAAGCTGTTCCTAAAACATTGTGTGTGTGTGTCGTCATGCTCCTGTACCTCCTCCCTAATGGTAGTAATGAGAAGATTCTCTGCTATGCTAACTCCTAGGAATTTAAAGCTACTGACATTCCACTTCTGATGAGGACTGGCTTGCGGGCCACTGGCTCCTTCCTCCTGCAGTCAATAATCCGCTCTTTGGTTTTGCTGACATCCAGTGAGAAGTTTTTGTTAGAACCATAGAACATTACAGCACAGAAACAGGCCTTTTGGCCCTTCTTGGCTGTGCCGAACCATTTTTCTGCCTAGTCCCACTGACCTGCACCTGGACCACATCCCTCCATACCCCTTTCATCCATGTACCTATCCAAGATTTTCTTAAATGTTAAAAGTGAGCCCACATTTACCACTTCAGCTGGCAGCTCATACCACACTCCTGCCATTCCGTGTTCCCTTTAAACTTTTCCCCCTTCACCCTTAACCCACGTCCTCTGTTTATTTTCTCCCCCAGCCTCAGTGGAAAAAAGCCTGCTTGCATTCACTCTATCTATACCCATCATAATTTTATATACTTCTATCAACCCTCCCCTCATTCTTCTACGCTCCAGGGGATCCATTCAAATCAAAATCTGAATTTCAACACTGTGTGCTTTGTGGCTTTGGTGACAGCCCAGCAGCTCGATAGGGAGGAAATCTGATGTTTTGTTTTGAAATTTCAATATTGCAGAGTGAGATTATCCAGTGTGCAAGTTAATTTTCTGAGAACTCCCTCTAGTGACTGATGATTAAATAAGCAACCTTATCCTTTTGAAATATGGAGCCACAGAGACAGGCCTTTCTGCCATCCATGGCCCTGCTGGCTATCAAATAACTTTATAGCAATCCCATACACCAGCACGTGGTCTGTTGCTAACTCGGCCTTGACGATTACCACCACTCAGGCAGTGCATTCTGAGTTCTCAACCACCCTTTGAACTCAGATTTTCTCTACCCCTGACCCTCTAGTTTTAGATATCTCTGCCTTGAGGAAGAGTGTCCTATCTACACCCTTCATTAGTTTATATACCTGTTAGTTCCCCATAACAGCCATGCTGAACAGAGCAAATCGACTTCAGCTTATCCATTCACTTCTCACACTGTGAAGCTTCTCTGCACGGCCACCAGTACGATTTTGCCCTATGGTGTGATGACAGAAATAGTTGCTCTTTTTTTTTTGCAATTGTACGTGATGTTGATCAGGCTCTGCGGCGTAAAGTTAACAAGTGACACAGAGCTAGATTGAACGGAACTGAATATGCCTGGGTCTGGTTGGATGGTTCGTGGTTTGGTGTCTTATAGTCATTGTTACAGCGCCAGTGACCCGGATTTAGTTCCAGCCGGTGTCGGTAAAGAGTTTGTACCTTCTCCCCATGATGGCGTGGGGTTTCTGCAGGTGCTCCAGATTCCTTCATGTTCCAAAGGCGTAGGGGTTAGTAAATTAATTGCTTATGTGGGTGTAATTGGATGGTACAGGAGCGGTAGGTTAGATGGGCCTGTTACTAAAAACAAAATCCTCTTTCCCCTCCCTCCCTCCCCCCCCATTCTTTATATTTAAATATTTTTATTATTATTATTAATATCAACATAATAAGATTAATACATAGATAATGGGATTACAAACATACAAATTTAAACTGAACACGAAAGGATAAATAAGCAATAGTTACAATATAAATGAGTCTTCCCAAATCATGGACGATACAAGTAACATATAAACAAAGCAAACCTAGGTATATCATAATATATATTTTAAGAAAAACAGAAAAGAGAAAAAGAAAAAAAAATGTATACAAGAAAAACTAATCTAACAATCTAATAACTAATAAGAAAAGAAAATGAAAAAAGAAAAAAAGGGGGGAAAAAAAGAAAAAAAAAGGGTTTTTATAATATCTATCAAAAATACACTCCCTCCCCATTCTTATTCCTTCCCTCCTTCATTAGACTCTGTCCGACTTGGTGCCCATGTCCACACCGGCCAGCTCCTCTCATTCACCCTCCCTTTCTCAGATGCTTACACAAAGACCCAATGCATGGATATGGACCAGTTCCCCGCATGACAGAAAGCAGATCAGCAGTTCCAACATTTCACAGAATGATAATATTGCCTGTTGAATATAAAATACATTTACTGTGAACGTAAATATTTTTTGATAGCTTGAAATGTGTCAGACAATCATTGGGGGGGGGGGCAGTAATAGGAGAATTTTGTCCCATGGTTGCTGGAAACTGCAACCAACAATTCCATCCCACAACATTTCACAATCCTTCACTCTTGTTGGCTTGTGTTGAATAATGTTCCTATGTGAATTTGATTCCACTTACATAGACCTTTACATCATATTTTCTGCTGGGTTAGCACAAAGGCATAAATCACATCTACTGGCAAGCTGAAATCCCAGTTTTATTTTTTAGTAAATTTTTACCCAAGGCAAAGGAATCAAATCCAGTTGTTACGTGGCCAGCAGCACACTTTAGTCTATTCAATTCACTTTTCTACTCCCCTATCCCATCTTCTAGGTCAATGAACCCTTCTGTGAGGGGTCAAATGATCCCACCAAGCTGCTGTGGTGACTCAGTGCCCCCCCTCCACATTTACAATGACCCTTACACCATGCCAACGAGTAAAATTCACTGTGAATTAACTTCTGATAATTTTCAGGAAATGGGGCACAAATTCTTTCATAAACGGGAGAAAATCTGCAGACGTTGGAAACCCAAGCAACACACACAAAAAGCTGGAGGAACTCAGCAGGCCAGGCAGCATCTTTGGAAAAAAGTACAGTCGATATTTCAGGCTGTGACCCTTCAGCAGGACTGAAGGAGAAAAGTTGAGAAGTTTATTTAAAATGTGGGGGGGGGGGGGGGAGGGGAGAGAGAAACACAAGGTGATAGGTGAAACCTGGGATGAAGTAAAGAGCTGGGAAGTTGGTTGGTGAAAGAGATACAGGGCTGAAGAAGGAGGAGTCCAATAGGAGAAAACAGAAGGCCATGGAAGGAAGGAAAGGGGGGAGGAGCACCAGAGTGAAGTGATGGGTGGGCAAACATAAGGTGAGAGAGGGAAAAAGGAATGGAGAATGGTGAAGTGGGGGGCAGTTGGGCATTACCGGAAGTTTGAGAAATCAGTGTTGATGCCATCAAGTTGGAGGCTATCCAGACGGAATATAGGGTGTTATTCCTCCAATCTGATTGTGGCCTCATCTTCACAGTGAAGGACGGCATGGATAGACATATGAGAATGAGAAATGGAATTAAAATGGATGGCTACTGGAAGATCCAGCTTCTTCTGGCAGTCGGAGCATAGTTGCTGACAAAGCAATCTCCCTATCAAGTTCGGGTATCACAATATACAGGAGGCCATACTAGGAGCACCAAACACAGTATACGTCCCCAACTGACTCACAGGTGAAATGTCGCCTCACCTGGAAAGACTGTTTGGGACTCTGAATGGAAGTGAGGGAGGAGGTGTAGGCGCAGGTGTAGTACTGGTTCCGTTTGTAAGGATAAGTGCCAGGAGAGAGATCAGGGAGAGGGATGAATTGGCAAGGGAGTCGCGTAGGAAAGCAGAAAGTCGGGGGAGGGGGCCAAAGATGTGCTTGGTGGTGGGTTCCCTTTGGAGACGGCAACGGAGGTTGGTAGGGTGGTAGGTGAGGACAAGAGGGAACGCTATCCCTGGTACCCTGGTAGGGTGGTGGGAGGATGGGGTGAGAACAGATGTGCGTGAAATGGAAGAGAAGCGGTTGAGGGCAGTGTTGATGGTGGAGGAAAGGAAGCCCCTTTCTTTGAAGGAGGAGGACACCTCCTTCGTTCTGGGATGAAAAGCCTCATCCCGAAAGCAGATGTGGCAGAGACGAAGGAATTGAGAGACAGGGATGGCATGTACATTGATTTCTTGAACTTCTGGTAATGCCCCCCCCCCTTAAGCATTCCCGATCCCCCTTTCCACCTTTCATCTTGTCTCCCTGCCTTCCCATTGCCTCCCTCTGGTGCTCCTTCCCCTCCCCCTTCTTCCATTGTCTTCTGTTCTCTCCTGTCTGACTCGCCCTTCTCCAGCCCTGTTTTTACGTAACAGGGTGGGAGGAGGTAGCCCAGGTAGCTGTGAGAGTCCATGGGTTTGTAACAGACATCAGTAGATGAACTGTCTCCAGAGATAGAGACATAAAGATCAAGAAAGGAGAGGGAAATGTCAGAAATGGACCAGGTAAATTTGAGGGCAGGGTGGAAGTTGGGGACAAGTGGACAAAGCTGATGAGTTCTACTTGGGTGCAAGAAGCAGCACCAATGCAGACATCTGTGTAACATATGTAACATAGGAAGAGTGCAGGAGGGTCACCGGTGTTCCACATAGCTAACAAACAGGCAAGCATCACTGGGACCCATGCGAGTGCCCATGGCTACACCTTTTGTTTGGAGGAAGTGGGGAGAGCCAAAGGAGAAAATATTTAGACTAAAGACAAGTTCTACTAGGTGGAGGAAAGTGGTGGTATATCTGCAAATTCTGGAAATCTAAGCAACACACACACACAAAATATTGGAGGAAATCAGCAGGCCACGCAGCATCTATGGAAAAGAGTAAACAGTCAATGTTTTGAGCTGAGAGAAGGCTCTTGGCCTGAAACGCAGACTGTTTACGCTTTTCCATAGACGCTGCCTGGCCTGCTGAGTTTGTGTGTGTTGCACAAATTCTCTCTGCTGTAGTGAGCCATTTATCCATTGGGCATTGTTGCAACCACTACAGTTAGATCTTAAAGCTATTTTTGATGGTTATATTTATTTCTGGTTGGGCTTTAAGCTCAGATTTCCTGATAGAAAATAGTTCTGTTCTGCTGGAGAAAGGCAAAAGTGATTAACTGGGATGTTGCCAGATTGGGATTATGGGTAGACATACAATAGGCTGGTCTTGTTTTCCCTGGGGTCATGGAGGCTGACAGAGCATTTGATAGATCTAATGAGGCATAAGATTACAAGAGCAACTCTGTATACATGATATAGATTTAAGGTATGAGGAAAAAAGTTTTCAAGGGACTCTAAGGGGAATTTTTGTTTTACAAAGAGTAGTTGATATCCAGAATTTAGATGTAAAAAATAATGGATCCAAATTGTGATATATAACAAGTTGATATAGAATAGAATTTGTCTACCCAGCCTGAATTTGAAGGGTACAACTTTTTAGGATGGGTTGGAATGAGTAAACTCCTCAGGAAAAAAGGAAAATTAAATTGAACTAGTGCCTATTGCTGTCCCATTGACTGCAAGGGTGTTGTGTAACATGAATTGGTGTAGGCACAGAAGCAGTCCCTACACCACTGCATTCTGGTCTGTCCGTCTGGTGCATTGATAAATAGCAGTAAGTAGTCAAATTACCTTAACCAAGTGGCAGTGTTCATAAGGTATAGACCATTAGATATAGAACCAAAATTAGGGAATTTGACCTGTTGAGTCTGTTTGATTCAGGGTGTACAGAATGAGGGCCTCCGAATGATGAGAGAATCATTGGAAACTCCCAATCCTTTCCTGCCTGTGGTGGGAAGATGCTCTATGCAGTGGAAAAACTCTTAAGAACAAGTCCGTAAGTCATAAGAGCTGAACGGCGCCATGCGGCCCACTAAGTTTCTTCATAGCTGATTTATTAACTCTATCAATCCTATCCTCCTGCCTTCTCTTTGTAACTTTACCAAATTTATCAACATTTGCTTTAAATATACCCAGTGACTTAGCCTCCACAGCCTTTTGTGCCAATCAATTCCACAGGTTCACCACCCTCTGGCTGAAGAAATTTCTCCTCATCTCTGTTCTAAAGGGTCATGCTTCCATTCTGAGGCTGTGCCCTCTGGTCCTAGACTGCCCTACTATAGGAAACATCTTCAAATATCCACTCTATCTAAGCCTTTCCATATTTGATAAATTTCAATGAGATCCTTCCTCATTCTTCTAAACTCCAGCACAGTACAGGCCTCTGCCCAGGGAGTGACAATACTGGGTCTGAGACTCTCTAGGTCTTCATAGCAGCCACTCATTAGTCCTGAAGAAGGTGTAAGACTCGCAGTCAAGTAGAGAAGCTCTCTCTGCTGACCCACTTGGCTGGCAGGATTAAGCCAACTTTATGCAAATATTTTTTGATCTTTGAACAGCCGTTCTGCTTCACCAGTGCAAATGAATAAAACGAGTCTTTTTATATTCCAGTGCAGGAAGAGTGTTAATGTTTTGTTGCATTCTTGTCAAGCTTACTTGCTTTGACAAATCCCACAAGCTATCCTTATCCCCTTAATTTAGTGCCAAAATCTCTCTGAAGAGTTCAGTGAGCTTTCCCCAAACAAAGGTGTGTGATTCTCTAAGTGGGAAATGGTTATGACCATGGAGAGCATTCTAACTGGTTGCATCACTGTCTGTTATGGAGTGGCCACTGCACAGGATTGGCAAAGGCTGCAGAGGGTTGCAAACTCAGCCAGCTCCATCATGGGCACAAGCCTCCATAGCATTGAGGGCATCTTCAAAGGGTGATGCCCCAAAAAGCTGCCATCCATCATTAAGGACCCCCATCATCCCATCATCTCTTCTCGTCACTACCAGCAGGGTGGAGGTACAAGACATTCACTCAAACTTTTCAGAACAGCGTCTTCCCCTTCGCTATCAGATTTCTGAACAAACATTGAACCAACACATGAACACTACCTCACTGTTTTTGTCCTTTTATTTACAGTACTCATTCAATTTAATTTTTTTAATATTTCTCACTGTAATTTATAGTTATTAATTCATTGCACAGTACTGCTGCCACAGAACCACAAATTTCATGACATACCATGTGTCTGATTCTGATTTCTGTAATTAGTTAAACAGTTCTGAAATCATTGTGCTCTAAAGTGAACTATATCAAGGCTTGTTCTGTCTTTCCATAGTTGAGTTGATTGCAATTACAGTGAACTATAGAGGTTGCTGAAAAGCCTGGTTAGATTGCACTTGCTCTTTTAAAACAATTCTGTATAATTCTTTAACGTTATCTGAGGTGTCTCTGGCAAAAATCAATAACTTTCACCTAGATCTCCACTATATTTTCATGTAGAGTACATCTGAATAAGGTTTATTTTTTAAGCAGAATGGCTTTGAATAGAACATTGCATTGGGGCCAAGTTCAACATTTAGCCTTGGCAGTAACTTGTGAATATAATCCACAGAATCTGTTTTCAAGTTTCCGCTAATTGAAAATGCTTAAGGTAAAGAACATTTTAGCAAGTAAAATGTTTAAGATGTACACAAAAGCATATGAGTTTGTCTTCCAACCATGTGGGCTTGTGAAGATGTCTTGGAAAGACTAACTCAACATTCCTTTGCTTATTCACTATCGCTTTCCCCCAGGCTGACCTACCCAAATAATAGGGCAACTTTGTGTCTTTCGACCCTCTGCAGTAGAACAGAACATTGGCTTCATATCACTGAATCTGTGAGGTTTCTCATTAGAACACCCTGCCAATGAGGTGTCAAACTATTCACTGTGTGGATTTAGTTAGCAAGAAAACAACGCAACAACAGCAAAACAAATCTCTTTCCTTCCCTCCTACGCACTCGCACAAACAGGTAGTCCTCCAGCCCCAGGGCAGGCTACCTCCAGGCTCCAACCTCCAGTTCTCAGACATCAGGCCTCCGACATGGAGGCCCTCAACGTTTGCTATTGACCCCGGGGTTTGCCGATCGTGGAACTTTGAACTCCATATTCATGTGGACCTCCGAACATGGTACTCACTTAACTGGGGGACGATGTGCATTCGGGGGGGGGGGTGGGTCATCCTTAGCCCGGACACGCGGGCTTGCCAACATCGGGCCTCTGAGTCCTGTTGCTTGTGTTGTTCTGAAGAACATCATGGCCATGTTATGTTGGTGACGGAATGTGTGACAACACTTCCAGGCTGCCCCCAGCATATCCTTGGGTTGTGTTGGCTGTTGACACAATGCATTTCACTGTATGTTTTAATGTACGTGCGATAAATAAATGAATCTGAATGAACGAGACTGATTTATTGTCACTTTCATTTCTGCTCATAGTAATTCTGAAGTCTGCTGTTGATGTAAGTCAGTACATTTATAGTGTTACAGAGAGAGAGAGAGAGAGAGAGATAAGTAACTTAGTACAGATAGAACGATATTAGAAATTTCTTGGACTTAAGCTATTTTCCTGAATAAAAAAGTTGTTGTAATTTGAATAACATTATTGTGCAGAACTGCCGGAAAGCTAAGATTATCAGCAGTATCATCCTTCAAGTTGAGGTCGGGCCATTTCCAGATTACGAAATTAAAAACAACATCTGCCACTGTTCAAGTAGTTGGGTGAAAGCTCCAGCATCGTTCAAAATCCTGACAATTTTTTTTAGTTGCGGTCCGGGGCGGAATAGGCTGTTCCAACCCTTTTCGCCGCACTGTCCAGCAGATTCCCCTCCCCACCCACCCAAATTAATTCCTAACCTAATCACCGGCTGATTTACAGTGACCAGTCACCCTACCAACCAGTAGGTCTTCGGACTATTGGAGGAATCCTGAGCACTTTGCAGAAACTCACGAGGTCGCAGGGAGAACCTTACTGTAAAGTATTGCTACTGTAGTTGTGGTTAGCACAGCCACTTCTCGTTGCTGCAGAGGTAACCGTGTTCTGGTCTCTATGGGGTTCTCCCTCTTCCACTACTACCTGCACTCTCCATTTGGCAGTGAGCTTTAGAATTTTGGTGGAATGGCACACAGAATTGCCCCATGGACAGAGGAGGTCCAATTGTGATTTACTTTCCTCATTTCGACACCCTCAGTCACTAAAGCATAGCTTGCCCTGAAAGGATCGAGCCCCAGAAAGAGCTTTCAATTGCTGAGAAATTCCTCTGTGGCGCACCTGGGTGTCTGAGGCTAATGGTCACCCTCTTGGCGGCCAGGAACACTGGGAGGCGGGGGTATGTGAGGTCCACAAGCACCCGGGTCACTGTACTGTAAAACATTGTGCTAACCACTGTGCTACTGGCTGTCCCTCATGTTACCTTGCTGTATCTGCTATAACCAGGCTTTGCTTGTGTAATTGCTGTACTTCCAGAGTTTCAGCACCCAGTGACCCCAGAACATGAAAGTCACCAAACTAATGGCCTTTTTCTTTTTAATCATCTTGCACTTTAAGTGTGGATTTAAGCCTTCTTTTCATCTGGAATAATAGTCTTCCTAAACCCTTATTTTAAAAATTCTTAGTTTAATATTCTTGCTGAGAAGGAAATGAAGCTTTGATAATTTTCCTCATTCTCTTCCCCTTCCCCAGCTGTATCTGCAGGTCCGTTTGAGGGGGAAGTGGGCCAGGCTTCTGCGGCCTACCATCCAGTTCTTCCTGCTGGCCTTTGCAGTATACGTGGGCTACACACGGGTCTCCGATTACAGACATCACTGGAGTGATGTCCTAGCCGGATTTCTCCAAGGAGCCATTGTGGCAATCTTAATTGTGAGTATTGAAGTCAGAGCTAATCTGATGTCTTGTTGTAGTCTCTTCACTCCCTCCCTCACAACCACCTTCCAGATTCACACACTTTACAGCCTGCCAGGTCATAGCACAGGAACAGGACCTTTCTGAGCCAAACTGTTATTTTGCCAAGTCCCATCAATCGTGCTTGGACCATAGCCCACCATACTCCTCATCCACATACTTATCCAAGCTTCTCTTAAAAGCTGCAGTTGAATCTGCATCCTCCACTTCCACTGGTAGCTCATTCCACACTCGCACCACCATCTGAGTGAAGAAGTTCCACCTCAGGATCCTCTTAAATATTTCACCTTTCAGCCGTAACCTATGACTTCTGGTTCCTGGCTCACCAAACCTCAGCAGAAAAAGCCCGCTTGCATTTACTCTATCAGTACCCATCATGAAATTTGTACACTTCTATCAAATCCCCCTTCATTCTTCTACACTCCAGAGAATAGAGTCCTAACCTATTCAATCTTTGTGTATGCTCAACCCGCTAGTTCTGGCTGGTGGCGTAGTGGCATTGGCGCTGGACTTCGAGGTGAGAGGTCGAATCCGGCCAGCTCCCTTGCACCATCCGTGCCTGGGTTGAGTGTCGAACTAGCAACTTGTCCTCGTAAAAAAAAAAAACAAACAAACCTGGAGAGGGATGGGCTCTGCCAGGTTTCAGATGCCTAAGACATGCCGTACGATGAGCAATCACCAAAAAGATTGGTGCAATAAGGTTGTCAACTCCACCAGGAGTTAAGGGTGCACACACATGCACACTCACTCACTCTCACACTCTCACTCCCTCCCTCCCTCCTCTGGTCCCAACAAATTTGTAAATTTTTCCTTACTTCCTGATATATTTCTTCTTTAATAATACTCTTCATTATGTATCAGTACTCAGTACTGATGCCTCTCTCCTCTGAGGCAAGGACTTATAGTCAGGGTTCCACCCTGAAGATGATGCTTCAGTGCAGGGAGTTCTGAATGTTAATTTTAAGATCAGATACCAAAGCAAGGCCCTTTCAGGTTTCAGGTTCAATCTTAACAATTAGAATACTCTCCACAGATTTAAACTTCCTAGTCTATCAAAGGATTTTCTTTGCTACCCTCTATTCTGGTGGCACCTCACTTCAGGACAGTGCTCTGCGTGACTTAATTTAAAACGTATTATTAATTGCAAACACCTTTTCTGTTGGCCAGAGGTTTGAAAGGCATTCTATAATTTCAAGACTTCCTCTAAAGACCAATACAAATAGTTGTGGATTTAAAATGAAATGTGCTTACAAGGCTGAATTGGTGGTTTATGGACGTGGCGACTGTCTGATTTGAAACCAGGCAGAATTGGTCGGCAAAGTCTCTGGACGAAGTAAGATGATTAGGGCCAAAATGAAAACAGCCTTGCTGCAGTTAGCCACCATTCTGTGCATGACTGCAGAACCAGTGACTTTGACCTCTTGGCTTCATACATTCTGGGAGAAAGGTGCTGAGCTTGCAAGTGTGAGGCGAAGGCAAGACTGAATTTCACCTCAGTGAAATCACCTGCAGCGTAGCATCCAGGTTCACAGGCAAAGCATAGCCCTCAAAAAAAAACAAATACAAGCCAGGTAATGCAGCAATAGACAGTAAAATGTGTTTATTTCCCTTTCCTTTATCTCTTATGAATGTACAGCAAAGCATTTAATTTCATGTTCACATTTCTTAAGTATGAGATATAATAACAATGGTATTTTAATTATCTTTTGAAAAGAATAATATTAGTAATTGTTGAACAAGTTTTCAAAAATGCTTCATTTATTTCAGACTGTCTCTGGGACACTTTTATTAATAGTAAGATGATGAATGCATGTAAATAATTGAAAGGACTCATCCTTTTTCCTTTAAGTTCATAATTATTGTTACAGATCCATAAATCAATGATAATCTCTGCTTAAAATTGCCATGACACACAAAAGAAATATCTTTTAGATTATCATCAATACACCCTCAAAAAGCTTTACCAAGCATGTAGTGGTACAAAAGCAGAGGCCAGTGGAACTTTTTCTCACTCATAGTGGTAGCAATAGCTTGATGATACACTACCCCACTCCCTTCCTTCCCAGTGACCAAAGTCTGGCACACTGGAAATTTGTTTTTTCCTTCCATCTCCTAACTAGTTGGCTGTTTGAATTCTGAAGTATTAGTCAAGAACATCTGGGACAGTGCATCATTAACTTTTTAACATGGAAATAGAATATCACACATCAGCAGCTTTCCCACATTCCTTTGTGATTTCATTGTCAAAACAAGCTTGTATTCTTGCCTCTAAGTCCGCATTTGTTCCTATGTTGCAATCCATTTGATGCTAGCCAGGAACTTGCTAAAAGAAGAATTTCTTTGCTTTGCAGGTCCGCTATGTTTCAGATTTCTACAAACACAGACCCCAGTGTTCAGAGGATTCAGAAGCTTCTGAGCCAGAGAGAAAACCCAACATTCCCTTAACCGAAACGGAGCCGATAAATCACTATGGCACCCAACATGTTCCCTGATTCACTGCTGGCCACCCCCCTGCCGACAACTCTGTGCCTTTCCATCAAGCATCAAAGGAGAGAGATGCTTTCCCTTGTTTATGTCATTCAAACTTTGTTTTGTTTCCATGCATCGATGTTCAACCTCCTGTGTGAAAGGACCTCTGCCTTGCTTTTGCATGCTTGAGTTTTTGTGGTTAGATACCAATAGGCTTGCAGTTTGCAGGTGAGGCACATAGCTGAATTTTTCACACCTTGCACCAATAAAAGTGTATATTCTTGCCACCCCCTGCCATTATCCCCACCCAAAACAAGTCTTAGCTCTGTGTTCATATTAAAAGTGTTTTGTACAATTTATGTAGATTCCATTTTTCAACAAGTAGAATTCCATCCATTTTCTTGCTGTCCCATGTCTTGAACAGAAGCAACTGATTTAGGCGTTTGATATTATTCTTCTACAAGTATCTGCAAAGTGTTCCAGGACTTCCTTATTCACTTTCCGTGGTCCTTCTGCTCTGCATTAACACATTACAGAATTGGGCTCATTAACACTCCCAATAACAAGAAAGCTTAGCATGGGAGAGTAGGAAAAGCAAACTTGATTCCAGCCAACAAAATCCTATCCCAGGGTGAAGTAGGTAAGCTGTTTCCACCTTGAATGAAGTTACAGAAGGGTTGGTGGACAGCATGGCTTGTGCCAGTCAGAAAGAAATAGTTATAAAGTCCATAAATAAAATAGTAGTTTTAAACTGGTCAGGCAACTGACAGTGAAATGGTATTTTTTTTTCCCTGTGTAAATGTAGGTGCATAACTCAGTCTTGAGAAAACTTGCTTTTAAAAAGCGTTTTGATCATCTATCCAGTATATAACTAACTACTTGTATATTTTAAACATTCAATTGACAGATTTCAGAAATGGGAGTTTGTTGCAATATTTTTATTAAATTCAAAAGTTATCCTCCAAGATTTAAACCTCCAGACCTTTTTAAGCAGAAAGTTCAGGTATATTAACAGTGGTTGCGATTCTGAATGCTTTGAGAAATGCAGGTGAACAAGCCCAGTGGCAAAGTACTTTAATCATAACATTTTCAGATATATTGTATGGTTCATTGCTATGGCGCCATTCACAGTACACAACATCATTCTCTTTGCTTTGAAAATTGTTATCAGCATAATGTCAGTTTTTCTTTCACATATCTCCCATGAGCAATAAAATTAAGAGGCTTTTACACTGGTTACAGCCAGTCAATGTGTAATAATGCAAGAAATTTAATACCTGCACCCCCCGCCATTGAATATCTACTGTATCCTTTAACATGTAGTTACAGACCTTAGAATAGGCTGTGCAGCAACAGTGAGTGTTGGCCAGTTGTCTGCAGTGGTAGATGAGCAAGTTTCAGGCTCGCTGTGGTGCACCTTTCACCATGGTCACAATCTTTCAACAGCAGTTGATATTTCTATCCCTGGGGATGGCCCAAAGGAGCACAGAGTCATGTGTTGGACAGCTCTGTGCAATGAACCTCATCAGAGACCTCCTCATCCCTTTCCTGACCACCTTGGCAAGCACCCATTCCAAAAGGAGATGGATAATGGTCACATCCTCAAAGCAGCTGCCTTGAGGGCAGTGTCTGGTGCTGCTGAGGTTCTGGCAGTGCCCAAAGGATCTGCTGGAGCGGGTCCTTCTTACCATGGTGCTTAATTAAAGGGTCTGGTGGCAAGGGATTCTGCCAAATTACTTCTGCAATCTGCTTGTGAAACTCTGATAGGATCCACCACCTCGCTTTTCCACAAGGTCTAGGATTCTCTCTGCAGGCTGTTCTTAATGTTTGCAGAAATCATTGAACAAAACCTGGATGATCCAAATTAATGGGGCTGGTGACCTGGCTAGATACAGCCGTTACTTGACTGAAACCTCAGCACCCAGTAGGATTTGGTGGTTGCACACCCAAGGTCGACATACATTTTGATGTCGCGTTACACAAGGGTAGGCTTTTAGCTAAGTTTAAGTGTGCTGTTTGTTCTTGAGAACCAATCTCTTGAGTACTGCATGGGAGTTGTGAGTAACACGGCTGTTATTTAATTATGGCCTGATGGCAAATAGTCACCTGCAGGGGAATGTGAAACCCTGGAATACATCAGGAATTTGAGTCAGATTACATAGGTTAGAGAACTAAGAAACCCTTGCTTAATTTTCCAATGTAGTTGTGGGAATGGTTATGATAAAAATCAAGAGCTTCAGTGTAGGAGAGAGTTGGAAGGGACTGTATCAATTCCAGAAATGCAAGGGGAATCTACTGCTAGATTCGATGGGGGTTGATATCTAGGAGGAGCTAGCAAACCTGTCTTTGCCTTAGAGTCGTCTCTGATCATCTTCCAGTCCAGAGTCCACTGAGGGAAGCAGAAAAGACATAGAGCACTGCAGCACAGAAGTAGGCCCTTCAGCCCATCTAGTTAATGCCATACTATTATGCCACCTAGTCTCATAGTACTCCACATCTGACTTATCCATATGCATATCCACGCTACTTAAATGGTGTAATTGAACCGATATCAATCACCTCCACTGGCAACTCATTCCACACCTTCACCACCCTCTGAGTTGAAGAAGCTATCCTTTAAGTTCCTCTTAAATACTTCACCTTCTACCCTAAACCCATAACCTCTAGTTCTAATCATGTCCAACCTCAGGGGAAGGAGCCTCCATGTATTTACATTCCTCATAATTTTGTATACCTTTATCAAATCTTCCTTCTTTCTCCTGTGGCCCAGGGAATAATGTCCTAACCCACTCAACATTTCCCAAGGCCTCAAATCCTTGTAAATCATCTCTGTACCCCTTTCAATTTTGTTGATAACTTTCCAAAGGATAAGTCACTAGAACTGCACACAGTATTCCAAATTTGGCCTTGCCAATGTCTAGTACAACTTAAACATAACATCCCAACTCCTACACTCAATACTCTGATAAACAGGCAATATGCTGAAAGCTCTCTTAATGACCCTTTCTACATGTGATGTCACTTCCAAGGAATTATGGACCTGTACTTCCAGATCCCTCCATTCTACAGCACTCCTCAATGAGATGAACTTGTGTTTATTCCAAAGGAGTGTCTTCAGATTATTGTAATAAGCCTGATGTATTAAGGATCTGGAAATCCTTCTTTGCTACACTCTACAGTGGTGCTAGAAAGTTTGTGAACCCTGTAGAATGTTCAATATTTCTGCATAAATATGACCTGAAATGTGATCAGATCTTCATGTATCCCAAAGCTGGATAAAGATAAAAGAATTAAATAAGTAACACAAAACATTATACTTGTTCATTTCTTTATTGAGAAAAATGACTAATATTACATATATTTGTTGGAAAAAGGTTGTGAACCTTTGCTTTTCGTAACTGGTGTGATGCCCTTGTACAGCAATAACTTCAACCAAAAGTTTGCACTAATAGTTAATCAGTCCTGTACATTGACTTGGAGGAATTTTAGGCCATTCCTCCTTACAAAACTACTTCAACTCTGTTGGTGGACTTCCTTGCATGAACTACTTGTTTCAGGTTCTTCAACAACATTTCTCCAGGATTAAGGTCAGGACTTTGAATCATCTGTTCCAGTCTTTTTTTTGAACCATTCTGTCGTTAATTTACTCTGGTCTTTTGGATCATTGTCTTGTTGCATTATCTATTAAGCTTCAGGTGATGGACTAGTCCCTGTCATTCTCCTGTAAAATGTTTTGATACAATTTTGAATCCATTATTCCCTCAACGACTGCAAGCAAAGTAGCACCTCAAACCATGATGATTCTTCTACCATGCTTCACAGTTGGGATGAAGTTTTAGTGTTAGTGTGCATTGCCTTTTTCCCCTCCAAACATAGCAATGTGCATTTCTGCCAAAAAGCTCAACTTTTGTCTCATCTGTCCACAGAATATTTGTCCCAGAAGTGTTGTAGAACATCCAGGTAATTTTTGGAAACTTGGGATGTGCAGCAATGTTTTTATTTTGCAGAGCAGTGGTTTTCCCTGTGTGTTCCAAGAACACCATTCTTGTTCAGTATTTTAACTAGAGTGGACTTTAGCAAGTTTTAGAAGTCTTTCTGCAGGTCTTTTGCTTGGGCTTGGGCTCTTTTTCACCTCCATCAGCATTGCACCTTGTGCTCTTGATATTATCTTTGTAGGATGCCCATTCCTAGGAAGAGTGGTAACAGTGCTGAGTTTCCTCCATTTGTAGACAATTTCTCTTTCTGTGGATTGATGAACAATCAGGTCTTTAGAAATGCTTTTGTAGCCTTTTCCAGCTTGATGTATCTCTACAATTCTTCTAAGGTTCTCTGAAAGTTGTTTTGATTGAGGTATGGTGCACATAAAGAGATCATTCTTAAGAAGAGCAGGCTCTGTCAGTAACCTGACTTTGTGTGTCTTTTTTATAGGGCAGGGTACCTCTACAACCCACACCTCCAATCTTATCTCATTGATCGCAACACCTTACTCCAAATAGTAGAAGGCATTACCCAAGATGTTCAGACACTTTGCCCAACAAATATATGTAATATTGGATCATTTTTCTCAATAAATAAATGTACAAGCATACTGTTTGTGTTTCTAATTTATTTGGGTTCTCTTTATCTAGTTTTAGGACTTGTGTGAAGACCTGGTCATACTTTAGGTCCCATCTATGCAGAAATAGAGAAAATTCTACAGGGTTCACAAACTTTCTAGCACCACTGTATGATTTTAAAGGCCACTGACTGCACAGTTCCCCAGCTTTTCTTGTCCCTAATTTTGAGTATGTAGGTGACAGTAAGTGGGAGAGTCTGGACCACCAAACTGATCCATCCTTCAAGACCAAATCAATAGGTAGCTGACTGAGGTACCTTGACTCTCTGGGAATACGTTAGCCCAGATCTGCAGTTCTATCTGGCAGCATGTCAGATTTATTGAGGAAGGACATCTTCACTATCATTTACAGGCAGAAGGGGGGAGTAGGAACAGAACTGAACCAGCAACGCATTGTACTACTTATTGTGGAAGGTAAGATGGTGGTGAGGAAAGCCTTTTTAAAAAAATATATTAATACAATTTAAATTGTTATATTGCTGTTCTTTAAAGATCACTGATTTAATTGTAAAATTGCTTCAGATTTGTGCTGAAATTTATAATTTTTTTCCTGTTATAGAGGCAATGTAAGGTATTTTATTAAGTGATGTAATAAAGTAATTTTTATACATTTTTCAGTTGTAATGTGATGGTGTACTCAACTGAAGTTTTTTCTGATTTTGTTCAGCTGCTTAAAATGTCAGTACATTCACACCTTAAGTTTTAATGTTGGTGCTAAATTTGGGCTCACAAAACAAATTTCAAAAGTTGCTCTGATTCCTCCGTGTCTGTTCTCAGTCAGATAAAGTTTTGTCGGCAATGTCATCAAGAGTCTTATTAAGGCGCAATGGCAACATAGCGGTTAGTGTGATGGTATTATAGCAGGCGTTCCAGAGTTTGGAGTTCAATTCTGGCATTGTTAGTAAAGAGTTTGTTTGTTTATTTATTGATTGACTGAGAAACAATCTGGAATAGGCCCTTCCTACCCTTCGAGCCGTGCTGCCCAGCAGTCCCCCGATTTTAATCCTAGCTTAATCATGAGGTAATTTACAATGACCAATTACCCTACCAACCGGTACCTCCTTGGACCCTGTGCAGAAACCGGAGTGCCTGGAGGAAACCCACACAGTCACAGGGAGAACATACGTAACTCCTTACAGGCAGAGGTGGGAATTGAACCCGCATTGCCTGCATTGTAAAGCGTTGTGCTAATCACTACAGTTCTCCCCGTGAATGCATGGGTTTCCTCCAGTTGCTCCAGTTTCCTCTCACAGTCCAAAGATGTACCAATTTGTAGTTTAATTCATCATTGTAAATCGTTTTGTGATTAGACTAGGATTAAATCGGGGCCTACTCCATGCTGTATCTCTAAGTAAATAAATAAGAACTGAGAATGCTTTGAACTAACTTCTCATCTCACTAAACTCTCCAATCTCTTTACACTAAGGAGTGGGATTTATTAGCGGCCGATGATCAAAGATGCAGCAACAATCAGATACTGCACTTCCAAAGTATGTCAATTCAGTTTGATCTCTCTGCCTTCATTGCTACATCGGTGTTCAGTTATACTATTGTGTCATTCACTAGTACAATTTAAGAAGATTAAAAATTAACTTTGTCACATTTACATTGAAACATACAGTGAAATGTGTCGTCTTCATCAAATCAATCAGTGAGGATTGTGCTGGGCTGCCCACAAGAGCCGCCAACATTGCATACCCAGAACTCACTCACCCGAACCGTACAACTCTGGAATGTGGGACAAAACCGGAGCACGCAGAGGAAACTCGCACAGTCACAAGGAGAAAGTACAAAGTCCTTAGAGACAGTGGCGGGAATTGAACCCTGATCTTACAACTGGCACTATCAGAGTGTCCTGCTAACTGCTGTGTTACTGTACCACCACTCTGAATCTGTGACCCTGCATGCTGTTCTCACTCAAGTACAGATCATGTTGAGTAAGCAGTTAGGAAACAGTGGATATATGTAAAGAAATAGATTTTAGTAGGCTGTTAAATAGTACTTTGTTTTCTCTAACCTCACCCATGCAATGAAGAGAGTATTACCTGGAGGGGGGGGAGGCTGATTTTGGGGTTGGGGCTAATGTTAAAGAGAATGGAGAGAGGTCTGGAAGAGGACAAGTTGGAAATAAGATAACTGAAGGCTGGAGAATATGTCTAGTACTGAGGAAGGTGGATGGGGGAGTGGAGATCTGGGAGGAAGGAACAGTAGACCATGACAGAATAAGAGAAGGAATAGGCCACATGGTACTCGACGCCTGCTCGCATTCAATTCAGTTTACCCCAAGATTTGTTCTACACCAATTCCACGTGGCCTATCAAATCCCTGATCGTCCGGGGGAAAAAAACTGCCTCTAAATATTCCCAATGATCTAGCCTCTTCAATGCTCCAGGGTAGCGAATACCACGCATTGCATGAGAGCAGGCTGGGTGGAGGGGGGTGTTTGGGCTTTGGGATTCAGACAGTGGTGGAGTTGATGCCTAAGAGGGGAAGCAAAGAGCAAACAAAGGTAATTAAGGAATTTAGCATACAGAGATTCTGATTCAACATGGCATTACCATAGTTTCAATAATGGCCAAGATAAACTTGAACAACAGCATTACATCATCTGTATGGACTTGCTGCAGTATTCTGGGGTTGATACTGAATTCTAGGCTTCAGAATCTAGTTTAATATCACCAGCATGTGGTCATGAGATTTGTTAACTTTGTGGCAGCAGTACAAATACAGAAAAATACTGAATTACAGTAAATATATATAAAATAGTTAAATAGGTAGTGCAAAAACATAAAGTAGTGAGGTAATGTTCATGGGTTCACTATCCATTCAGAAATCAGATGGTAGAGGGGAAGAAGCTGTTCCTGATTCGCTGAGTGTGTGCCTTCAGGCTTCTGTATTTCCTTCATGATGGTAACAATGTGAAGACAGATGGTGGTCCTTGAAGATGGAGTTTGTCTTTTTGAGGCACCACTGCTTGAAGATATCCTGGATACTATGGAGGCTAGTGCCCATGATGGAGCTGACTAATTTACAACTCGTTGCAGCAAATTCGATCCTGTGCAGTAGCTCCTCCCCCCCCCGCCCAAAACCAGATGGAGATGCGGCCAGTCAGAACGCTCTCCGTGGCGCATCAGTAGATGTGCTTTAGGTGATGTACCAAATCTCCTCAAACTCCTAATGAAAGTAATTCCTAATAAAGGTAACTAACTTCCTCTGTCTTAATCAAACGGGTTGATTTTGTCTATCCTTGTCATACATCACTGCATTTCATACATTACTCCCAATCCTTACCCCCTCAACTTTTGCATCTTTTCCCTTTCATTTTAACTGCTACTCATGGAGCAGATGACCTCCACAAGTTATTGCCAAGCCAAACTTTGACTCATCCTCTCACTGAAATTCCTTATTCCTGATCTACCTCTCCTCCAACTTCTTTGCAATTAGCAAGCATGGCTTTTTCTTGCTCTGGCGAAGTGTCGTCAACCCAAAAGAATTTGCAAGAAGCAAAGAGTGTTGTGTGTTTGTCAGATAAAAGCACTGTGGTCCTGCTGCATTGAACTGTGAATGACAGTGAGCTGCCAAATAATTCCCATTTCTTAAGGATAGCAATTCCCAGTATTTGTGTGATAAACCTTGAGACTTGCAATGGTATTCAGTCTAAAGTGCCAAATCGATGATTCATTTTGGCTTCCTCCAGGAATCAGTCTTTAGCCAATTTTATTCACCACATAATATCATGAAATAGCTGAGATCAGAAAATATGCCAGTAATGGTAAAGATTAGCATTATTTGTCATGTGCACATCAAAACATACGGTGAAATGTGCTGTTTGCATCAAATCAAATCAGTAAGGATTGTGCTGGGCAGCCTGCGAGTTACAGCACACTTCCGGAGCCAACATCGCATGCCCACAGCTCATTATCCCTAACTCTACGTCCTTGGAATATGGGAAGAAACTGGAGGAAAGCCACACAGTCACAGGGAGAAGCACAAATTCCTTGCAGGCATTAGTGGGAATTGAACCCCAATCAGTGATCGCTGGTTATACTGCCGAGCAATCCTGAAGACCTGTGCTCCAGAACTCACTGCACTTCTTGCAAGGCTGTTTCAATAGTTAGAACGTTGGCTAGCAGTGGACTAAAACTGGCAAGGTATGTCTGTTCACAAGGATAGGAGAAATCAGATCAGTGCATCTACCAACTGAATAGTCTGCTCTTGGTCAACAATGGAATTACTGATAGCGTTATCAAGTGCCTCTTCCTACAGCCCCGGTCATCTTCATAGTCAGTCCAAACATGGAAGAAAAGGCTGAATTCTAGAGATGAAGTGTGATCAGAGTGACTGACTTTGATATCAAGGCAGCATGTAGCCGAGTGTGGCATTAAGAAGTCCTTGTAAAGCCAAGTTGAATGAGCATTTAGCTGTTCTGGTGTCCTGCCACATTCCAAATATATGTGCTGGTGGGCCAGATTATCTACTGTAAAACTTCCACTCCAGTACACAAGAGTAAGAATCCAGACAGGTTGATGGAAACACAAGAAAGTCTGCAAATGCTGGAAATCGAAAGCAACGCATGCACAAAATGCTGGAGAAACTCGGCAGGTCAGGAAGCGTCTATGGAAAAGAATGTGGACGTTTTGGGCTGAGACCCTCTTCAGGACTGAGAAGGAAGGGGGAAGATAAAAGGATAAAATGGAGGTGGGAGGGGAAAGAGGCTAGCTGCAAGGTGATAGGTGAAGGTAGGTAGGTGAGAAAGGGCAAGGGCTGGAGAAGAAAGAATCTGATAGGAGAGGAAAGTGGACAAGAGGAGAGCGAGAAGGAGGAGGAGACCTAGGAGGAAATAATAGGCAGGTGAGAAGAGTTAAGAGTGCAGAATAGGATAAGGGGCTGGGGAATGTGTTTACCAGAAGGAGAAATCAATGTTCAAGCCAATCAATTGGAGGGGACTCAAAGGGAATATAAGGTGTTGCTCCTCCACTCTGAAGTGGCTTCATCTTGGCTCAAGAGAAAGCCATGGACCAACATGTCAGAATGGGAATTGTAATTAACATGTTTGGCCACTGGGCAGAGAATTAAATGGGTTTGGTGTAAATGAGTGGTTGGTGCAGACTTGGTGAGCCAAAGGCCTTGTTTTTGTACTGAATGACTCACTGTCCGTCAAAGGCCAAGACACACAGTTCTCTCAATGTTTCATGTTTCTAAGTTAATTTTTATGTACTTAACATCTCCCAGTTATATTTTGTCGTAGAGGCACATGGCACGGAGAAAGGACCTTCGGCACAACTGGTCCAGTCTGACCAAGATTCCCATTTAAACTAGTCACATTCACCTATGTTAGGCCTGTATTTCTCTAAGCCTTTTCTATCCAGATACCTGTCCGAGTACCTTTTACATCTTAAGGTACCTTTCAAATGCTATTAAAGTATCTGCCTTAACCACTTCTTCTGACAGCCTGTTCCATATACTAACCATGCTCCAGATGAGAAAGTTGACCCTTAGGATCCTATTAAACCTCTCCCTTCTTGTCTTAAGTGATTTTGTATGATTGCTTTAACCTACTCAGTTGAAAGAAACCGAAGTACATTCTTCTAATTTCTTAACACATTTTATAAAATTATTTTATATAAGGTTTTGATACCTTTTTATCCCCTATTAAAATATCTCCTCATTGTTCTATTTTGACCTTTTTCATTAGTTGGCAATGCTGTGATCCCAGTCTTACTGTTTCCCTCTCCCTACGTATCTTTTAACCTTTTTTAATTGTACAGTTTATTTCATCTTTGGGCCAGTTTGCACAGCTCTGTTACAGTGCTGGTGATGCGGATTCAATTCCACCGCTGTCTGAAAGGAGTCTGTACCTTCTCCCCATGACCACATGAGTTTCCTCCCACATTCCAAAGATATACAGGTTAGTAGGTTATTTAGTTATAGGTGCTAATGGGCTGCATGGGCACTTTGGGCCAGAAGAGCCTGTTATCTCCCATTTAATTACCCATTTTCTTAAATCATTACCACAAATTTTACTTCCAAAGCTGTTTCTGGTTAGTGACATTGGTACTTACCTTGATTCTGCGCAGCTGTAGCATAGATCTGCGTTCAACCAGTTATTGACTATAAATTGCTGGCAACATGGTGCTAGATCTGATTCAGCATCCATCTGCAACAACACGCACTAAATGCCAGAGGAACTCTGCAGTTTGTCTGTATCTATGGAAATGAATAAACAGTTAACGTTTCAGGCTGAATCCCTTTATCACCAGAATCATTGACGGTTTATTCATTGCCATAGATGCTGCCTGACCTGCTGAGTTTCTCCAGCATTTTGTGTGTCTTGCTCTAGAGTTCGAGCATTTGCAGAATCCCTTGTGTCTAGTATTCATCAATTTAGCTGATTAAAGACTTAGGACAAGAGATAGACATTCACCTTCCCTTTGAGAGACAATACCTTTTTATCCTTCCTTCATCGATTTTGGTCAGAATGGTTTTAGACAAATTAAAATTCCCCTCAACTACCTCTTTACAATTTGACACACTGGTCTGAATGGCATTGCATTCATCTGTTCACTGCTATCTTACTAATTTTGACCCCATTTTCCTTGTACAAGCAAATGCAAAGTAATATCTGGCTAGAATTGAGAATGACAACAAAAATAATATTTTTGGGTATTTTATGTTTTTCTGGAATTTTATATCAAATTATCTTATTCAATTATAAATGTAAAGAGAAACCTAAACAAATGACAGTCTGTTTAAGTGCTAATGGTTGTAATGGAGTATATTATCTTGGTGTTTGAGGTTAGCTGACCTCAAGGTCCCAAATCACTAAATGCTAGAGGAATTCAGCAGGTCAGGTAGCATCTATGGAGAGGAATAAACAGTCAGTGTTCTGGGCTGAAACACTTTCTCAGGACTGGAAAGGAAGGATAAGAATAAGAAAAGTGAGACTTATTGACTTGGGTAATCTCTCCACCCTCCCCCTTCTCTCTTTCCATTTCCCATTCTTACCCCCTTCTCCTCACCTGCCCATCACCTCCCTCTGGTGCCCCTCCTCCCTCTATTTCTCCCATGGTCCATTTTCCTCTCCTATCAGACTCCTCCTCTTTCAGTGTTTTATTTCCATCTATCACATCCCCCTCACCTGGTCTCACCTATCATTTGTCAGCCTACACCTCCCCACCCCTACCTTCTTATTCAGGCTCCTTCCAATTCTGAGGAAGGGCCTCAGCCCAAAACATTGACCGTTCCTCTCAATAGAATTGCCTGACCTGATGAGTTGCTCCAGCATTCTGTACATGTATAAATGCCAGTTACGTGGTTTTATGTAAACGAGCACCTTTAAAAATTTTTACTTGGGAATATGTTTTGAATGCTATTTTCAATATAAATCCTTGATATCTGTAAGGATTGATCGGGAGGTGAGAATGCAAGAAAAACACGGCTTTTCTGCAGCTATTCAGAGAGTATTTTTTAATATTTTCTCCTGCTGTTCTCTTTTCCTCACTCGCTGCCTTTCCTGGAGCCTCCGGCCAAGATAGGCAACTTGAGCCAACCTTTACGTGTGAGGCCACAGTACGTTGGCAAGCTGTCTGACCACAGGCAGTATACAGCTGAATCTTGTTCTCTCCTTCCTTGAAATCATCATTTCCCAATAGTGTACTTTTGGTCATGACCACTTATCAGAAAGGGACCATAAAAATGGAGGATGGATGTGATCTTTACTTTCCTTGCGAAAACTGGAATTGCGATGGGAATTAAGAATGGTCACAATCAGATTATTGGGAATGGAATTTCTGTCTTCACATTAGAAGCATGGTCTCCTGTTCTTTCTTGTTGATCACCTCATTCACACTTTGACACACCTTGATCACCTTTGAGGTGCCGGGGTGGGGATACTCATTTACCAAAGGAAGTGTAAGGCACTCCTTCCCTCCCCCAGCCTGCAGGTCACCCTTGGGAAAGGAGTAGCATCTATTTAGGCCCCCCCATCAGGGTCACGGGACACCATGGGACCAGGTGGTGGATGGTCACATGAACCGTCAGTGCATATCGCAAGTATTGTATGCAACAATCCCTGAAGAGTATTGATAACGGCTGGGGTCACCCATCTTGAAAAGACACTGCCCAGAAGAAAGCAATGACAAACCACTTCTGTAGAATTTGTCAACAACAATCATGGTCATAGACTGCAATTGCCCGTGTCATGAGACATGGCACATAATGAAGATGCAGCACACACAGAGCGCTGGAGCAACTCAGCAGGCCAGGCTGGATCTATGGAAAAGTACTCTTCATCAGGATTGGAAATGAAGGAGAGAAGGAGGTGGGGGGGAGGGGAAGAAGTAGTACAAAGTGGTAGGTCATAGATGAAGTAAAGTACTGGGAAGTTGATTGGTGAAAGAGACAAAGGGCTGGAGAAGGGGGGATCTGATTGGAAAGGACTGAAGACCATGGAAGAAAGGGAAGGTGGGGGGAGAACCAGAGGTGGTGATAGGCAGGTAAGGAGGGAAATTGTGAGACGGGAACAGGAAGGCAGCTGGAAGGTTGTAGCTGATGTTAAACAGATCGGATGATCATTTTTTGTGACAGAAATCCTGTTGGTAGATGGCCATTTAACTTGACATGTTAATTCTGCTTGTCTTTCTACAGATGCTGACTGACTTCAGATTTCAGATTCAGTTTATTGTCATTTAGAAACCACAAATGCAATGCAGTTAAAAAATGAGACAACATTCCCCCAGAATGGTATCACAAAAACACATGACAAAACAGACTACACCAGAAAATCCACATAATGTTTGGCAATCCCCAATCCAGAGTCCGGAGAGGCTGCTGCGTATTAATATTGCGCTATCGTCTAGCATGTTCTCCGGAAAGGAGCTCCAAATCCACCAGACAAACAAGACCAAAAACTAAAGCTACAAGACCTGCACAAAACCACATAATTACAACATATAGTTACAACTTGCTGTGTATTTCCAGCATTTACTGTTTTTATTGCAGATTTTTGTTGCTCAATTTTTACCTCACTAATATTGGGTGAAACTTAGCTCAGTTTGCAAGCCATCTTCTTTCTCACTTCACACAGCTGCCCTCCAATTTAAATGTATATGAAGGGCACGTAAGTATATCAGTGACATCTTTGTTTCATATTCTCATTATTTATTGTGAACTGTAGTCCCTATTTATTTGGCATTATTCCACAACAACACAAAGGTAAGTTTATTTTCTCAGGAATTTTAGCATCTCCAAACAGAATGGTTTACATTTCTTGTGCTGATGAGCAGGATGATCTATTCACCACACAGAAATAAGCATGCCATAGAATTGAGTAGTTGACTTAAATCTGTGGTGAACAGTGGCTTAGTCATACTGCTACACCACAGGGGTTGAGGGATGCAAGTTACTGAATTGCATTCAAGTGAAGAGCTTAATATCTCTATAAAATCTGATCCAGTGCAGTTAAAATACTAATGTCTACCCAACAATGTGCAAAATTGCCCAAGTACGTCAGTTTCCCAAATCTAGTTCAGTTCATTATCACTTCATCAACACAATAACAAGTGCCATTGATACCACTCTCAAGTGTGCTTGGTCATTTATAATCTGCCCAACTAATTTTGGTTACTTGGGCCTGTTCATCTCCAGACCTCATCACAGTCTTCATCCAAACGTGGAGAAAGGAGGTTATTTCTTGAGGCGAGTTGGCATTAAGGGAGTATGTGATTGAAGGGAGTGCGGAAAATACCCTCAAGAAAAATGCAACATTTCCGCTGACTCAAGAAAGTCTACAGGGTGAAAAAAGGAGCATTAAGCAATGCATTATTTTGTATATTGTTACGTACTCGTGACACATGACAGTGGTACCTTTGTCACGTGAATGGAGTTGAAACTATACTGGACTTGAGGTAATGGTCTTGTGATGGTGGAATGACGTCATTTTCCCGCCAGTAGAGATCATGTGACAGGTTTTTTTTACAGGTTATAAAAGGAAGACCCCACCCCGTGAGGAGGGGCAGTTCGTGGCTGGATTTGCCAAGTTGACTTCATGCCACTGCGTGATTTAAGTGATGACGCAGTTTAGTTGAAGGAAGAAGTTTTTATCTAATGCCTAAGGTTTAAAAGGGTCATTGCCAGCAGGTTCTTTACGATTCTGCTAGTTCGAGAAATTAGTGGAGAGTGAAGATCGAAGTTCGGGAGTTAAAGATCGAGGAGAATTGCTTTCTACGGTGAAACGGGTTTCGACCTTTGTTTGATCCTTATTTGGAAGGATTTCGTTGACTATCTTCTCGTTAATCCCTGGGTTTACCAGAAAGGATTGAGGATAGTGAGGAAGGAAAGGTCAGTGCCTTTAAGCCGTTTTGTTTCGTAAATTCTTCGTGGGAAGTTCGACGTCGGGGATCGAAGCCAAGCGACGTGAAAGAGAATTTAAATCATCTTATGAAGTCTCTCTTTTTAAATGGACTGTGAGCATATCGAACTTTTGGCAATACCACTTTAAAGAACCGTTTTTGCAATATCGCTTTAAGAACTGTTTGGGCTGCCGCACAGCAGCTGTTTCCGGTTGCGTTGGTGTTTGTTTACCTTTGGGGGGGTTTGTTTTCTGTGTTTAGTAAACGTGTTGTTTGTTGTAAAAACCCTTGCTGAACTCATATATTTATTGTTGCCTGAATACGTAACAACATGGATGAGGTTAGATATATGCAAGGCTAAATATATAGTGACATCAATAAAAGGGACTTGCAGTTAGCACATGGATGTATATATGGGAAATAAAATCAAAATTCCCTCTTCAAAGCCAGCACATCTTTTCTCTCAATAAAGACCCCAAAATGGGTCTCAATAAAGACCCCAAAATGGGTCTCAATACTTCAAGTTCAATCTGCCCAATGTCTTTATAAAGCCTCAGCATTACATCTTTGCTTTTATATTCTATTCCTCTGGAAATAAATGCTAGCATTGCATTTGGCTTCTGTACTTCCGACTCAATCTGCAAATAAACCTTTAGGGAAACCTGCACGAGGGCTTCCAAGTCCCTTTGAATCTGTGATTTTTGAGCATTCGCCCCATTAGAAAGTAGTCTACTTCTTTATTCCTTCTACCTAAGTGCATACCATAGTGACCATAAACTACCCTACACTATATTCCATCTGCTACTTCTTTGCCTTTTTCCCCAATCTGTCTAAGTCCTTCTGCAGCTCCCTGCTTTCTCAGCACTACCTGCCCCTCCATCTATTGTCGTGTCATCTGCAAACTTGTCCATGAGCCATCAATTCCATCATCTAACTCATTGACATATAATGTGAAAAGAATCGGTCCCAATACTAACTCCCTACAGAACAGCACTCGTCACTGACAGCCAACCAGAAAAGCCCCCTTTTATGTCCACTCTTTGTCACTTGTCAGTCAGCCAGTTTTTTATCCATGCTGGTATTTTTCCTGTAATACCATGGGCTCTTATTCAGTGGAATTAGAAGAATAAGTAGAGATCTTAAAGAGATTCTGCAAATGCTGGAAATCTACAGTAACACACACAAAATGCTGGAGGAACTCAGCAGGTCAGGCAGTATCTATGGAGGGGAATAAGTGTTTCAGCCTGAGACAAATCAACAGGTCTTGATGAAGGGTCTCTGCCTGATACGTTGACTGGTTATTCCCCTGCATAGATGCTGCCTGACCTGCTGACTTCTCACAACATTTAATGTTAAGTGGAGATCTTATTCTTTGTGTGGGCTCAATAGTGAGAGAACAATTCGGGATAAAGGATGGTCTACTCCAGGAAGAGATGAGAAAAAGAAACCATCCTCCCTGAAAGTTGTGTATCCTTGGAAACTCTTGTGTTCAAAGAACAGCAGAAGTTGGAGTCACTGAATATATTTATAGTAGAAAAAGGATTTTTGGAAAATACAAGAATAGAGAATTATGGAGGTGGAGTTGAGGCCAAGATCAGATTGACCATAACCTTATTGGATGGCATAATAGGCTCAAGGGGCTGGTAGCATTCATTAGTATATGCTACAGTAATAACAAAATAACTGAGACTTTCTCTATTTTTCAATTTTTGTTTTTACTAATGTCTTTATAGGGCAGTACAGCGCAACACATAGTGGTGCTGCTGCCTCACACCACCACCAACAACTCAGGTTTAATTCTGATTTCCAGCACCATCTGTATAGCACATTCTTCATGAATTTCCCCTGGATGCATTGGTTTCCTCCAGCGTACTAAAGATTTGCAGGTTGTTGGGTCATTGGCCATGGTAGGGTGTTGATTGATGGAGATTGAGGAGGATAGGTTATAGGAATGTTAACTTATTAATTTATTGATTGATATACAGTGCAGAATAGGCCCTTCCAGCCATTCAAGCCACGCTTGAATCCCCAATTTCACCCTAGCCTAATCACAGGACAATTTCCAATGACCAATTAGAACATCTTTGGACTGTGGGAGGAATCTGAGCACCCGGAGGAAACCCATGCAGTCACAAGGAGGACATACAAACTCCTTACATGCAATGGTGGGAATTTTGCTGGCACTGTCTAGCGTTGTGCTAACCTCTATGCCTCCCTGCCACCCCACCTTAGTAGCAGAATGGAATTCCTCCTTGAGTTATCGTACACTTGATGGACCAAAACTCCTTTTATGTCTTAAGGAAATATGAACTTTATTGCTGAATAAATATAAGGAATTAAATTGGCTTTTTATTGGTACATAAGTAGTTACATAAATGTATTTTGAAAGGTGTTTACACAAGGCTTTTAATAGCAAATTGCCTTTGACAAGTTGATAAAAATCAAAATGAATACTCAAAAAATAAACCAAAGTTTTCTTTGGAAATGGCATAAAAGCAAAATTTATTTTCTTGTTTAAATTCTGCTATACCTAAATATCTATTGCTGTAAGGAATGCTGTCAATTATGATTTCTGCTCTTTGGGGAAGTGGTTAAGTAAGTGCTTTACAATAAAAAGCAGAGTGACCGAAATGATGTGTCACCATAAATGAGCTGTTGTATACCTTTGATCATGCCAGCCTAGCTGAAGAAGTTTGTTCTGATGAAGAACTATTCATATGATCCATTAATTCTGTTTCCCATTTCACAGATGCTGCTGAGCGTTTCCAGAATTTTCTACTTCCATTTCAGACTGAGCACTTGCAGATTTTTTTTTTACTTTTATCCTTAACTCAGAAGGTGAGTCCACACCCCTACATGACAGTGACCAGAAAGAGGCAGGCAACCTTCGAAATCTCAGAACATATTGGAAAACTTGAGGAGATAAAAGCTGAGCCTTGTACATAGCCTGGACCACATGAATAAGGAAGTAATGGTGTAGAAGGAAAATCAAAATCAGGTCTTGGGCAAATATCATTTTAAGAATGTGCTGTCAGTTATCCAGGAAAGAGGAAGTATTAGAAATATTGGCATATTTAGGCTGGATGAATCAACCAAGGCCTCCACAGATTTATCCCAGGATGCTTAGCAGAGCAAGTGAAGAAAAAGCTGGATCTCTGACAGAATTTTGCATCTTCATTAACTATAGATGAGGGATCAGAAAACCGAAGCATAGATAAAGTTGTCCCCTTGATCAAAAAGTGTAGTATTATAATCAGTGGTAAGGTACCTGTTGGAGAAGATTCTGAGGGACAGGATTCTTGTTCGCAGAAAGGAAGAGACTGATTAGGAAGAGTCAGTATGTTTCTTTTAGGAGAAATAACATCTCATAAATCTGACTGAGCTTTTTGAGGAGGTAGCTAAGAAAGTAGGAGATACATCTCTGCCAAAGGAGACCTTGCCTCCTCAAGCCTGCAGGTCACCCTTGGTAATATGTAGCACCTGCTTAGCCCCAATCAGGGGTACATGAAGCCATAGGAGTAGGTGGTGGGTGGTCATATGAGCAGCTGGTGCATATCACAAGTCCTGGTTATGCGACCACTGACACCAGGCAGACAATCTCTAAAGAGTTTTGATAATGGTTGAGGTCACCTGTCCTGTGAAGACTCTGCCCAGAAGAAGGCAATGGCAAACAACTTCTACAGAAATAATTTGCCAAGAACAATCATGGCCATGGGGACCATGATCACCTACGTCCTACGACATGGCACATAATGATGATGAGCTAAGCAATTTGTGGGAGGCAGAGCAATAGACGTGGCTTACACGGTCTTTAGTAACGCTGTTGATAAAATCTTAAAATGATAGTCTAATCCAGAAGGTTAAGGCATGTTGGTAAATTAGATCCAAGTTAGCGGGGTGATTGGAGGCAGTGGGTAGCGTTGGATGGTTATTTTTTCTGACTGAGACTCTGCAAGAAGTGGAGTGCTACAGCATCAGTGCTGGGAGCTCTGTTGTTTAGGAAGAGTCAGTACTGCATGTGACTAGGATAAGAATGTAGTGTTCTGATGGGTATGTTTGCAGATGACATGCAAATTGGTGGAAATGCAGGTAGTAAGAAAGGCTGTCTAGGGATATAGAGGGACATAGGTCCATTGGGAAAATTGGTGGTATTCCTATGTGCTTTTATCATATGCAGAAGCCTTTTATGTGGGATTTCACTAAATGGCTTCTGGAAATTTAAATGCTCGACATGTAGTGGTTCTTTTCTGTTTCTTATTTCCCCAAATTTGTTAAATATGACTTCGTTTTTATAGGGCCCTATTAAATATCTTGGGAAGGTGAAATAACTCGTATTAATCCTATTCCTGTGCAGACACTGGTGTATGTTAATAGAACAAAAAAAAAACACACACACACACACATTCCTTTACATCCTGCCTTTGTGGAACGGGCACTATGCAAACCAATCAATCGAAGTTTGATGTCATCTTGAAAATATCAGAAATTTTCCATTCTCTCTTTTCTTGAGGTTCCAACAGAAATTGCAAGCTTTGTTCATTTATAGACACGAGAAGCATTGACTTAACAGTCTTTATTACTAATATTCTGTGAGATAGTAACAACGTACAACCAAGATGTTCATTATCACTGTCACAATGATGAGGTTTAGAAATACATTAATGGCTAAAACAATTACCAACACATAAAACTCCTATGATTTTATACAAATGTCTTAACTACGATGGAATGAAAGAGGAAATGTAATGGAAACACAAGAGACTGCAGCACTTCTATTAGAATGACTTCAAAAGGCAACACCTTAGAAAGATAACGTCCATCATTAAGGCCCCCCACCACCCTCTTTTCATTGTTACCATAAGAGATGAAGTACAGGAGCCCAAAGATACATATCCACACACTCATGAACACAACCTAACTATTTTTGCTCTTTTGTTGCACTACTTTAATTTTATCTCTCTTTCTCTTTCTAAACAAATTATCTCATGTTCTCAAGGTTTATTGTTTATTGATTTATTATTATGGTTCTCTCTTTTTGCATTTGCACAGTCTGTTGTCTTCTGCACTCTGGTTGAATGCCCCATTTGGGTGGTCTTTCATTGATTCTGTTATAGTTATTATTCTATTGATTTGTTGAGTATGCCCACAAGAAAATGAATCTCAGGTGTGTATATGGTGACATATGTGTACTTTGATAATAAAATTTACTTCGAGCTTTGAGCAACCAAGAAATTTAAGCGCATGCTGGGGGCAGCCCACAAGTGTCACCAAACAGTCTGGCGCCAACTATGCATGCTCACCATGCTCGGCAGGACTACACTGAGCACAACAAAACAAAACATACCAAACAACAATGTAATAACAGCGAAAGAAATGCCACTCCTCCCTCCCTTCCACCCACCCACCTATGCACATACTCAGTCCTCTAACCCCAGGACTGGCAGTCTTTTTCTGCCTCCACCAGACTTCTGGATTCACAAACACTGGGTCCCAACTGCCCTATGGGACTTGAAGAGATTCGCAGACCCAATATCCGGCCTTTGAGCCTTGACTTCTAGATTTCTGATCAAACTTTGGAACTTTGATCTGGACCTCAAGAATGAAAGGAAGGTGGCCTTTGGCATTCTTTCCACTTATTGCAAAGAATTTTAGGATCATGATTGAAAGCATCATAATCAATGTGAATGGAACCATTACAAAGAGATTAATAAATGGAGCAAAGGAGCAAGGTTGTAGCAAACGAATTCCAGTATGGATGTGATCAGTGTTCACCTGGTTTGGAGGATGCGATAGATTATTTTCCAACTGGTGTAAAAGTAAGAGCAGCAGAATTCCAAAGAAAGTTGGGAGTCTACATGTATAGATCATAAAAATGTCATAAGCAAATAGAGTAAATCATGTAATCATAAAAGCAGCAGAAATGCCCAAGTAACTGAAAAGTTCCTAAAAACTGCAGATACCAAAAATCTGAACAGAAGCAGAAAATAATATAAAATTTCAGACAGCACCTGTGGAGAAGGAGACAAATTTCCATGTCAACATGAGGAAATCTGCAGATGCTGGATTTCTAGGTCAACAAAGTTTCACTATAATTGGAAAAGCTCATACAATATTTGGAGGGATGTGCTTAGAATAGTATCTAAAGTTATAGATGCAGATGTTCAACCTAATTCATTTACAGTAATTTTTGGGATTATTCCAGAGGAAGCAAGCAAAGTGTCTGCTTCCGTTCAACATGAGATAGCTTTTTCAACTTTACTGGCTAGGAGAGCTATTTTGCTACACTGGAAAGAATCTAACCCACCTACTCTTTTTTATTGGCTCTCTTCCATTGTGTTATGTTTAAGCTTGGAGAAAATTAGATGCCGGACATTTGATACATCCTTTAATTTTGAACAAGTCTGGCGACCCTTTATTCAATATTTTCACATGATTTAATTTATTTTTAATTTATTTATTTTTCTTTGTTCTCTTTGGGGAAAATCCTTATCCATGAAGGTTCGGAGATGACTGGAAGGATTTTTTTTCTCTCTTTTTTAAAATTTATCCTCAATTGGACTGCCCAATCTTTCTTTTTCTTTCTTTTTTCTTTTCTCTTTTTTTTGTTGTTTCACTTTAGTTAGTGGGTTTTTTTTTCCTTTATCAAATAAAAATCTCCAATCCTTTTTTTTTATGATTGCTATGAGGAGTTGTAGTTTTTTTTGACCATTGTATATATAACAGCATAACATTTTACCTATTTGATTTTGACATTATATACTTTCTGTTTTTATTATTGCTGTTTATATGTCTTTTATATTATCTGTTTGTTAAACTCCTTCTCTGATCTATATATTCTTTATTTGAAAATCAATAAAAAGATTGAAAAATGAAATGAAATGAAAAAGCTGCAAACTGAAATTCAGTTTCTCTCACTACAGATGCTGCCTGACCTGTTGAAACTCTCCACTTGAAGTTCTTGTTGAGTAGATCACAAACACAGTAAAAAAGGTAGATTTCTTTCCCAAAAGAGTATGGGCAGTCGAAAAGCAGGCAGGCTTTTACAATCCTTTCATATTTTATAATGAGATAGTAGAAGGTAATTGAAACTTATGCTGGCTCTTGGAGTATTTTCTCCGGTCCCATTGCTGAAACTGTCTGCTGTCCCATTGTAAGTTCCAAATTCTAAAGCAGACATTTTTCCAACTATTACTTATTTATTTATTTTACTGGATTTACTGTATATTACCCAGAGACTTTGATGAGATTTGAACTTGAATCTGAGTATCATTACTCTAATCTGTTACAATTCTCATAACATTACTGCCAGATTATCATATCTCAGGAGAAGAATATAATGGTGGTTTATAATAATGATACGGCTAAAAGAAACTTCAGTCTATCAAGCCTGTCTGGGCTCCTTAAAAAGCAATCTATTCTATCCCATTCCCCCTGGAGCCTGCAAATCAATTTGCTAATGTGCCTTCCAATCCATTTTTGAAAGCCTTACTTGACCTAATATGATCACAATCACATGCTGAATAAGATAATGTTCCTCTCCTCTTCCTTAACCTTTGAATCTCTGCCTCTTAGACTTAAAAAGGAGGGAACAGCTTTTATCTAGTTAATTGATCTCGAAGTTCAAAGTACATTTATTATCAAAGTATGTCAGTAAGATTTGTCACTTTACAGGCAGCCACAAAAGAAAGAAACCTAATGGATCTCATTAAAAAAGACTATCAAACACCCAATGTCCAAAAAAAGAACCAATCATACAAACAATAAAAGGTAAGCAAATAACATTCAAAACTAACGTTTACAAAAGCGGGTTCACAGCCACAAAGACGGTCAACACTGCGCCAGTCCAGAAGCCCATTAGTTGCAGGCCAAAGCCTCAGGTCAGCACAGAGACGAGTAAACCTTGCAGAACAGTGAACCGAACATTGGCCTGTCCCTCACCTCCAATGGTGACACCTGGTGCTTGGATTGGCTAAACCTCGGCTTGTTCTTCAGTCTCAGGCCTGGGCCCTGCCTCTTCAATACACTCTCAGGCCTGGGCCCTGCCCCTTCAATACACTCTCAGGCCTGGGCTCTGCCCCTTCAATACACTCTCAGGCCTGGGCCCTACCCCTTCAATACACTCTCAGGCCTGGGCCCTACCCCTTCAATACACTCTCAGGCCTGGGCCCTACCCCTTCAATACACTCTCAGGCCTGGGCCCTGCCGCTTCAATACACTCTCAGGCCTGGGCCCTGCCCCTTCAATACACTCTCAGGCCTGGGCCCTGCCCCTTCAATACACTCTCAGGCCTGGGCCCTACCCCTTCAATACACTCTCAGGCCTGGGCCCTGCCCCTTCAATACACTCTCAAGAACTGGGCCCTGCCTCCTCAATTCAGCCTATATCTCATCTTTCCAATTTGGCCCAGTGATTAAATTAGTCAAACATCAGCTTGTGCCTCACTCTCAAGCATGGGCCCTGCCGCCTCGACTCAGCTCACCGTGAATCCACCGCTTCAAATTGAATCCAAGTCCACTTCAGCAATGGCTAGTTCTTTGCGCTAAGGCCCAAGTCCCGCTGCCGCGATTTGGCCTGTATGTGCAACTGTCCTACACCTTCGAGACTTAAGTTCACACTGCAAAAATACTAAGTTTGAAGCTCAACTCTGAAGGGGTTACTGACTATTGATTGCAGTGAACTCTCACAAAATGCACAAAACAGGCAGTGTCTATGGAAAAGAGTAAACTGTCGACGTTTCAGGCCAAGACCCTTCATCAGGGCTGTTTACTCTTTTGCACAGATGTTGCCTGGTCTGCTGAATTCCTCCAGCATTTTGTGTGTGTTGCTTGGATTTCCAACATCTGCAGATTTTCTTGTTTGTTACTGATTGTAGTGATCACTTCCCTGAAAAGGTGTGATTAATAAAGTAGTTGGTAGTTTTGTCTGCTGCCAGTAAGTCGTTGCTGTGTTTCACCAGCGCCATCTTAAACTGGTCTTGAACGATTCTCAAGTTCACTCAACCTTCTTTGCTCAAAGAAGAACAACTACAGCTTCAGTAGCCTAAACTTAATCCATGGAATGACTCTAGTGAAGCCTTTCTGCTCCTAATTATGATGACCCGAATTGGATGCAAAATTCCCGTTTGAGCTTCAAACAATATTTTATAAATGTATCAACATAGCCTCCCTGTTTATGCCTCAAATTACAATGCCCATGAGCAGTATTCTCCTCTCTTACCAATTCCTGACTCCTACAATGCATATACACACCAAGGTCATTCTGATTCTGTACAGTGAGTAGAGCTACAATATTTAGTAAATGTTGTCTGTTTCATTCTTAATGCCAAGATATGTAACTTCACACTTCTTTATATTAAATATTACCAGCCATTTGTCTGTCCATTACACTGGCATATTTATGTTCTCCTGCAGTCTACTGCTATTCTGCTCACTGGTTATTTGAGATCTTCAGTGACAAACAAGCTCTTGCTCTAAATCTGGCTTCCCACTTTCTATCTGCTTCAAACCCCAACCTATTCATTATTGTTGTCAGCTCTCCTTTTTACCTGAGGCAGAGAGGTGCATCACTTGGTGACCCTGGCTTTACTCCTGATCTCAGGTGCTGTCTGCGAAGAGCTTTCATAATCCTCTCTGTGACCACATGGGTTTTCTCTAGTTTCCTCCTGCATCCCACTGGGTAGCACATTGGCATAATGCTATTATAGTGCCAATGACCCGGGTTCAATTTGGCCACTTCCTGTAAGGAGTTTGTACTTCCCATGACCACGTGAGTTTCCTTTGGGTGCTCTGGTTTCCTCCCACATTCCAAAGCCTTATGGGATGGTAGGTTAATTGCTCACATAGGTGTGAGTGGGCAGTGCGCGCTCGTTGTACCAGAAGGCGCTGTTACTGTGTTGTGTCTCTAAAATTAAAAAGTCACGAAGATATACTGAGAAGCCAATTGGTAACCATAAATTGCCCCTTAGTGTGGGTATATGGCAAAAGACTCAAGAAGGGAGATGGTAATGCATATATGAATGAATAAGTTGTAGCATTGTAGAGGAAAATGGCAACTTGGAATGAGACTAAAGGATTGAACTACTGGGAGACAATTTTCTTTCACATTATAATACCTTATGGAGGGTAAAAACTAGATTATATAACCAACTCCAACAAATGTGACAAGTAACATTCATATTGTCTCTCATCAGAAAATATTAATACTAATATGATGGCTCAGTGTCACTTGAATCTTCTTCACAAATACTATTACTAGGCTCCTCTTGTTTACTTCACAGCTACAGCTTTTATCTGTCATATTATTTTGCAAATCTGGTCAATCAGTGTCTGAGCTCAAACTGTAAATTTGTGCTGAGGAACTTAACACTGGTAAAATTAACACCCAATTACATCATGGCTTGTTTATTTTGTAAATTTATATTCAGAATTTAAAGACTATATTTCTGACATATTTTTAGATTTTACTGTTAAAATCATAGACACTGAATAGCCAGTAGGAATGGGACAGTAAAGTGATTTTTGTTCAGGGCTCATTGGCCCACCTTGTTTGGACTGTTGGTCAAGTTAAAATTAGAATTAACATCCTTTTTAAAAATCTGCATTCCAGCGTGTCAGATGGACACCCGATGCCGACACAGCCTGTTGCACCCTCCTCCCCAGAACCATACAGACATCAGCTATGGTAGTGAAAGGTTCTATTATCTGCAATGGTTATAAATGCATCTGAGCATTGACTCATTGCCAAGAAAATCGTTTTATTAGCTATTGGGCCAAGAACATGTCTGTCCTACAACTGCTCTCCCTTTGATACATCAACATTAAAGGCTCCCTGCCTGAGCTCTACACACTGCGGAAACAGAGAAGTCTAAACCCTCAGCAGTGAAAGGAATTTGGGTTTTATATCACTGCTATATTTCCAACAAGCTGCTCCATCAAGGAACTGCCATAGTCATTCTCTGCAAGAAGAAATAGCCACATTCATCGACAACAATGAAGACTGGAGTAACACGCAAAAATGCTGGAGGAACTCAGCAGGTCAGGCAGCATCCATGGAAATGAATAGACAGTTGATGTTCTGGGCTGAGACCTTTCAACAAGACTAAGATAGTATTCAACAATGAAGACTATTCTGCTGATCCATTCAACTCTGTGATTCCCATTCTGTCTGGTTGGGGTACTCCCCCAGTTCTTTGAAATATTCTCCTCCCCACTCCACCCCACCAGTCCAAGGTACCAACAGAGCCACTGCTGGCTATACCCTCTAGTTACCTTTTGCTCTGATCATATAAATTGTGATTTGAACTATTTCCCAAACCCACTGGTCATCTAATTCATCCATTCTTGTACTTTCTCAATTTCCCTGAACAATTTGAAAACAAATCTACCTTTGGTTATACAAACAGTTTTTTGTTGACTGCTATTTTAAGTTCACAGTACATGTATTATCAAAGCACATATATGTCACCATATACAACAATGAGATTCATTTTCTTGCAGGAATTCACAGTAGAGCAGAGAAATACAGTAGAATCACTGACAAACTACAGACGATGACTGACAACCAGTGTGCAAAAGGAGACAAATGTGCAAATAAAAAGGAACAAAAACAACACTGAGAGCATGGGTTGTTGAGTCCTTAAAAGTAAGTCCATACACTGTGCAACCAGTACAGAGTTGAAGTAAGTTATGGTGTTTCAGGAGCCCGAAGGGTGAAGGGTAATAACCTTTCAAGCATTCTTCTATTCTCTTCTCTAGAAGCTTTATATCTAAAAGGTGAAGATGTTTAGAGAATCATAGAATCGTGGAGTCATCAACTTGTGGAGCACAGAAACTTCCTTTAGCCCATAACTGTGCTAACCATCATGCCTATCTGCTCTGGCACATTTGCTTGTATTAATTCCAGATCTCTCTATGCCCTGCTCACTCAAGTAGCTGTCCAATTTCCTCGTAAATGTTGTAACTGTTTCTGCTTTCAATGCCTCCTCAGGCAGTTTGTTCTTTTTAAAGAGATTAGCTTTACTTGTCACATATAGGTTGAACTATTTCAAAGTACAGTGAAATGCATAATTTGCATCAATGACCAGCATTACTTACGTACTTGGGCCCTTGGCTCCCGGTGGAGCATGGGCCATCAGTACCTCCGCTCTCCATCTTCCTCTGAAGTCAATAGTATGGCTGGAGTTCATCAGTGCTTCTTCAATCCATTCCATCCACTGTACTGGGGATTGGCCTACCACAGCTTCACCAGAGCCCTACTGGCCAGCCCTGCCCACTTCCACCTCTCACAACAGGGACGTCGGGTTGGACTTTGAGAAGCAATGACCAATGTTGTCCAAGGAAATGCTGGGGGCAGTCCACAAAGATCGCTATGCTTCTGGCACCAACTTAACGTCCACAACTTTACTACCCATACATCGGTGGAATGTGGGAGGAACCCTAAGCACCTGGAAGACACTGACATTGTCATGAGGAGAGTATACAAACTCCTTGCAGAACCCAGTGGGAACTGAAACCCAATTACTCATTCTGTAAAATATTCCACTGGCTGCTACACTAACATGCTACCTGTGCTACTGTGCCTTGTCAGACATGAGCTACTTACTCTTTTGCATGAAAAATATACTTGTCAGGACTCCATTAAGCCAGCTTTCTCTCACCTTTGCCCTCTAACTTTAGACACCTCTACCATGGTGGAGAGACACTGGCTATCCATCCTAACTGTGGCTCAATAGACATTGTCCATTAGCCCAATCTAAGTCCACAATACTTGTTTCGGGTTACGTGATGCAGGTACCTGGCAATTAAACTTTAGATTCTTGTGGATAGTCACAGCTGAGTGGTTGTATAAGTAACTATTCCCAACGCCTGCTTATGGGCAGTGTGTGTGAGGGGCATTGTGGATAAATTTTTAGATTAGAAACCAGATGATATCTTGTAGCATAAGTTCAGTTTCCACCATCAAAGTTCGAAGTAAATCTTAATATCAAAGTACATATAAGTCGCCATATACAATCCTGAGATTCATTTTCCTGCGGGCATACTCAGCAAATCTATAGAATAGCAACTATAACAGGATCAATGAAAGATCAACCAGAGTGCAGAAGACAACAAGCTCTGCAAGTGCAAATGTAAATAAATAGCAATCAATAATGAGAGCCATGACATCTTGACTCCATGACAGTTTAGCTATTTAAGTTCAATGACATAAATCTAGAAGTTAAAAATTAATATCAATAATGATAACCTAGGAACTAATGGAATGTTATAAATTCTTTCCTTTCAGGGAGGAACTTACACTATGTTATTCTTACCCTATCTGGCGGAAATCTAGTTCCGAGCTCACTAATCTGGTTCTTAAACACAAGAGATTTTACAGAGTAACACACACAAAATGCTGGAGGAACTCAAAGGTCAGGCATCATCTTTGAAGAGGAATAAAGATTCAACATTTTGGGATGAAATTCTTCTTCATCAGGTTCTGATGAAGGGGCTGAGCCCAAAAATTGGACCATTTATTCCACTTCATATATGCTGCTGGCCTACATAGCTCCTCCAGCACTTTGTGTGTGTTACTCTGGTTCAGGCTCAATCTTGCTTTAGAATAACACAACCCAGCCTGGTCATTGTAGTGGGATGGGCAAGGAGGAATGAGCAATAAATGCCAACTTTGCCAACAAATCCAACAGTCTGGCAACAAATCATTGGCACAAAGGTGGCTTCTAACCATAAAGGTAAGCAGCTTTATTCAATCTTGCTACTCCTGTGATCATTTAGCAGTGTATAGCGATCAGGAGATTGGCTCTTTGCCTTTCTTCCCAAATATTCATTCCAGTCTCTTCCCCATCCTGTGTACTGAAATTGCAGTCCCGTCCCTTTTAAAGAGTCACTTGTTACTTGCTGGCAGACAGTCAGCAGGATTCAGGAACTGAAGCTGTCTTCTATTGCATGAATTTTTCTCTCAATCAAGGTAATTAGAAGTATCAACATATGGTCTTGACTCTGTTTAAATTTTGTTGGTAGTGAATTTACTTCTGGATATTAGCCAGCTACTGAATGGTTTGCAAAAGCAGCCTAGTGTAACAAATCATTGTTTCCTCAGTGCTATTCCTATCAAAAGAATAAGGGTTGTAAACACTACTGAATTTTTTATATTTGCACGATGTCTTATTTTTTTGCACATTGGTTGTTTTGTAAATCTTTGTTGATTTATAGTTTTTCATAAGTTCTATTGTATTTCTTCATTTTCCTGTAAATGCCTGCAAGAAAGTGAATCTTGAGGTAGTATATGCACAGATGCACGTACTAATTCAGAAAATGTGTAGCTCGGGTGAGTTCATCGCCATACAAGGAGCCATCATCAGTGTGCTGAAACTGCAGGCCCTTATGTCACCTTGTATGGTGACGAAAAGTTTGCCAGTAAATTGCCTAGTTCAGAGGACAACTCAACCCAACCAGATATGCATACTTTGATAATAAATTTTACTCTGGCGTTGAATGATTGAGCCATAGAGACCAATCCCTCTGTTTCCAAGTAAGTTCAGCTTCTGCCTTCTCTGCATTGCCTCACCACAACAGCATTCCCGGAAACTTCCATGCACTTTGTGTCAACTCCGGTTAGGAGCCTGAAAAAAAAACCTAACTTCAGAGATAAGAGGGAATATATTACTTTGATCTTTGAGTCTACCTTGAACTTTGAATAAAATGGTAAAATTAACCAGCAAACCAATGAAGCCATAAAAGTATGAAGTTATTATATTCACAGAAGGACAATGAAAACAAGTTGAAAAAACACCTTTCAAACATCTGAGGTTGTTTAATAGTCAACAAGACACTTTGGCAATTTAGCATCTACGACCATTTTGCCACAGTAAAGTCATACAGGAACTTCCTGCCACACTCCTTGAGCCCTACCTGTAGATGCCCATTTCCCAGTGTGGATCTTCAGCAGTAACCTTCTGGACACTAGGTAAGATGGAACTCCAATGACTTCAGCTTTACCTGGGCTCCCACTCTCAGCCAAACACTGCCTTGATGTTGACAACTGTTGGTGTAACCTCACCTCGGGATGCTCAGTCTTTTCAACCAAGGTCATGCTGAGAAATAGAGCAGTGACCCGGGCGAGATCTAACTTGGGCATCAGTGAGCATGCAAGCAGTGCGTAGGTGCTACTCGAAAACTTTGTTGACTACGGCATCATTCATTTTATCATCGGGTGATCCATTTGGTCACCAATTGGTCTGATTGCACTTACTACATTTTGTGGGCAATTTTCTGAATTGTCAGGCAAATGTCAGTATTGTGATTGTATTGGAATGAAATGGCAAGCTAGCTCTGGAGCAGACATCTACAGTAATTTAGTCAGGATTTTCTGCCTGTCCAATACGCTCATATACTTCTGGACATAATTTAAAGTTCATGAAATTGGTTGAAGACTGACGTTTATATTGGTGGAGAACTTGGAAGGAAGGCAAATCTGATCCTTCTGGATAAAGCAGTGGAAAATAATTAAAGCCAATCAAACATTCCTAAGTTAATAATATTTTAATGTAAGTTACTGAAACTGCCTCTTTTCTTTCCATTTCTTACCCTAAATCTGCAGCAACTCTAAATCGTTCATTTAGTGGACTTGCAACAAAAAGCAGGTGAAACTGCTGGCAATTTTAAAGTGGACTGAAGGATAAATATTTCTCAGTTGCCATGACAATTTCCCTTGGTTCACTTTTGAGATTTTCCAGAGGAATGGTTGACATTCATCTAAAAGGGTTGACAGGATTTGTTTTACACTTTATCAAAAATGCAACATCTCTGACACTGCAACTCTCCCTTGGTACCACTTTGGATGCATCAACATAAATTATGTGTTCACCCGTCTTATGGTACTTGAACCCATTTGCTTCACACCCAGGTCAGAATGCAAAGACTGAGGAGCAAATAACACAGCTATGAACAATGAAAGTGCTCAATTAGCAAGGTCTTTGATAGACATCAGAGGTAATTAGGACTGTTGGATCTCTGTTTTTTTTATCCTTACAGTTCTTCCAGGAGTCAAAAATGGCAAGCAGTCTTAATTCTAATGATTGTTTACTTTACAGTACAAACAAACATACTAAGCAAACTAAATAAAGAGCTGAGAAACATTACTGAGAGGCGAAGTCAAGAGAATAAAGATGATGCCTCTGAAAAATCTATCACTTTTACAGATAAGATAAATTCCTTAGATAGGAATAAACTAATTAATAGGCAACGTAATTTTAAAATTACATCATGTTGGCAATGTGCTAATACTTACCCAATGAAAAATGAGATAGGTGATAAGCATTAATTTAGCTGTTATAATGCTTTCTGCCTATGAGTCAGAATGAACCACCATATACTGTAAAAAAATAAGTGTTTGTTAAAAAGTACAAATCTTTTAAAAATATTTTTTTAAATACAGTAGTTTCCAATAGGTCTGAAAGACATTAGCCAAAGTTAATGGATAGAGATCAGAATGATGCAGTATTTCTAAGAAAACTGAAATGAAGCAGTATGGTATTGGACATTTAATCAAAAAATGTCATTATGTGACTTAGACTTACAAAATGCTGCTATCATACCTGTTCAGTAACTTGGGGACATGGTCGATGAGAACATTCAAAGTTCAAATTAAATTTATTATCAAAGTACATATCTGACACCTTATACAACCTTGAGATTAATTTTATTGCAAGCGTACTCAATAAATCCATAATAGAATAATAACCATAACAGAATTAATGAAAGACCATCCTAACTTGAGCGTTCAACCAGTGTACAAAATACAACAAATTGTGTAAATACAAAAAGAGAGAAATAATAATAAATAAGCAATATTGAGAATGTGAGATGAAGTGTCCTTCAAATTGGAAGCTCGTTCATGATTTTTGAAGCCATCCAAGTGGCTTACAATTGGAAGAGTGGTTTTGGGTTGGAGAACGCTTTGATGAAATGTGCACAATTGCACCTCATGCCCTCTTTCGCCTTCCAATTTTCATTTAGAAAAGTGTTCACTAACCAAATTTGATTGCAAAAGAAAACTTATTAATTATTTCTTAATCACAGAGAGAGTGAAAGTTCATTCTGAGTTCCGATACTAAAGTCAACATTCTGAACAAAAAGCTCCATTCACAAGTTCCCTGAAGTTGCAGAATAATTACGGAATAACATTATCAGTCATTGCCAAAGTATCCTCACCGGCTTATGTCCTGCGCTCTGTGGTTTGGAACAATTCCAGGGAGTATGAATGACAGAGAAAGTTAAAATGCTAAATATAATCACAGAAAAAAATGAAGTGAAGCACTAATCGGTCAATTGAAATGACAAAGTCCATAACCTTTTTTCATTTATAACAAGCCCAGGTTTTATATCCAAAGTGCTCTGTAGAGTTTACTGGCAAAACTTAAAAGAGGTGGTGGAAAGATGGATACAAAAAAGATTGGACACACACAAAATAGTGGAGGAGCTCAGCAAGTCTGGCAGCATTCATGGAGAGGAATAAAGAGCTGATGCTTTGTGATAAGACCCTTCATTAGGACTGGAAAGGACAGGAGAAAGAAGCCAGAATAAGGAGTGATCCAACCTCACACCTGGATTAGGCGGATGGGCATTAAAAATCTCCTGCATCGAATCCTCTCCAAATCAGTCCCTCTATCTCTGGTAGCGACGAAACTCCAACTGCTTCCGCAGTGACTCGAACACAAACACGCCGCACCTCAGAATGCCCCAGCATGCCGTCAAACCAGCCTCAGCTCCGCCTGCCTTCTCACTGCCCACAGCGATAGTTCACCACAATTTGCTTCATGAAAGATGTAATAACTTTAGTCAATTCTCTTGACTTTTGATTTACCAGACAGCTGTCGCATGTCGCACCATCTTAAACCAGAAACCCGGTTTCTTGAAGGATTCGGCGAACTGGACTCTCGATAATGCAGGTAGGCCTGTGGCAGCCATTGGGGCTGGATTGAAGAGGCAAGGCCCAGGCCCCAAGAACAAAAACTAACCAATCTTTAGCTGATTTAAGAGGCAAACCAGAACAAGAAGATTAAGGCATTGAGGCCAAGGGCAAAGGGCAAACTGGTGTTCATCCCCACATGGCTTTATTCACCTCAGTGCTAAACTGACTCTACAGATGTGGACTCACTTTTGGGAACTCTGTGGTTCATGTTTGTGTGTTATTTGTTTCCCTTCCTTATTATTTGCTCAATTTGCTCTTTTTTCACATGTTGGATGTCTTTGTAGTGTACAGTTTTTGTGGTTTCTACTGTGTTTCTTTGTTTTGTGAGTACCTGCAAGATGATGAATCTCAGGGTTGTATATGCTATACATACTTTGATAATAAATGTACTTTATACTTTGAACTTTGACAGTGGAATGACTGTTGGTGCCAGATGATGTGGTTTGAGTATCTCAGAAACTGATCTCCTGGGATTCTCACGCACAGCAGTCTCCAGAGTTTACAGGGAATGGTGCAACAAACAAAAAATGTATCCAGTGAGTTGTGGTTCTGTGGGCAATGTCACGTTGTTAATGAGAGAAGTCAGAGGAGAATGGCCAGACTGGTTCAAGTTGATTGGAAGGCAACAGGAACTCAAGTCAAGTCAAGTCAAGTCACTTTTATTGTCATTTCAACCATAACTGCTGGCACAGTGCATAGTAAAAATGAGACAACGTTTTTTTCAGGACCATGGTGTTACATGACACAGTACAAAAACTAGACTGAACTATGTAAAAAAAAAACAACACAGAGAAAGCTACACTAGACTACAGACCTACACAGGACTGATTGAAGTGCACAAAACAGTGCAGGCATTACAATAAATAATAAACAGGGCAAGGTGTCAGTCCAGGCTTCAGGTATAGAGGAGTCTGATAGCTTGGGGGAAGAAACTGATACATAGTCTGGTCGTCAGAGCCTGAATGCTTTGGAACCTTTTCCCAGACAGCAGGAGGAAGAAGAGATTGTATGAGGGGTGCATGGGGTCCTTCATAATGCTGTTTCCTTTGCGGATGCAGCGTGTAGTGTAAATGGTGTAATGTAAACTCAAATAATTGTGTCCACTTTACCTACAGGCTTAAAGTCAGCCACCATCATTCCAGAACCCAAGGGATCAACGGTAACTGGCCTACATGATTACCTCCTATAGCATCGAGCTCAGCGATCATAAGTGCTTTGAGTGGCTGGTAATGGATCATATAAGATCCCACCTTCCAGCTACATTGCACCCTTCCAGTTTGCCCACCACTCAATCCTATGGTGATGTCCTCCATTCTGCCCTGTTCCACCTAAAACATGATACCTCATACCCAAGTTGTTCCTTAACTTCCACTCAGCATTTAACACAATCGACCCTCAGATGCTGATGAATAAACTGTTCCTGTTGGGACTCAACACCCCGCTCTGTGACGGAAAGAACCTATCGGTCTGAGTTGGGAGCAACATCTCAATCTCCATCACGTTGAACACTAGACCCCACCCCCACCCCTCAGGGCTGTGTGCTCAGCCTGCTGCTATGCATACCGCTGACACACAACTGCTCTGCCAGATCCAGCTCAAACAGCAACAACAAGTTCACCGATGATGCAGCATTGTGCTGGTCTCAGGATGATGAGTCAGCATACAGAGAGGAGGCTTATCAAATGGTACAAGAACAACAGCCTGTTGACAAGGCAAAAGAGATGATTGTGGACTTCAGGAAAGCGCAGGTTAACCATTCTCCATTGCATATCAATAGCTCTGTCGTGGAGAGAGTGAGGAGCTCAAAGTTCCTTGGTGTGCAGATAGTGGACGATCTAACCTGGACCTACAGCACCTCCTCATTAGTCAAGACGGCCCAGCAGTGTCTACACTTTCTGAGGAGAATAAGGTGTACAAGGATTCCTGCCCCATTCTAACAACTTTCTGCAGGAGCACCATTGAGAGTGTCCTGTCTGGCTGTATCATTGTGTAATTCCAATACCGCAAGGCATCAGACAAAAAGACTCCATAGAGGACAGTAAAAACTGCTGAGAAGATCACTGGCATCTCCCACCCTTCATCTATACAGGGAGAGTTTTATACGAAGGGCCTAGAACATTGCTCAGGATCCTTATCATCTATCCTACAATCTCCTTGACCCACTACCATCAGGAAGGAGATACAGGAGCATCAGGACTAGGACTGCCAGACTGAGTAACAAAGGGCGTGGTTATGAGAAGATTGCGTGTAGATGGAATGGTTGCGGAACTGAGTGATAACAATATATTTGAGAGGAATAGAAAGAAAGATTAGTTTTATTTGTCACACGTACATCGAAACGTGCAGTGAAGTGTGTCCTTTGCATCAAATTAAATCAGTAAGGATTGTGCTGAGCAGCCTGCAGGTGTTACCATGCTTCCAGCATCAACATAGCATGCCCAGAACTCATTAACCCTAACAGTACGTCTTTGGAATGTGAAAGGAAACCAGAGCACCCGGAGGAAGCCAGTGTAATCATGGGGAGAACACACACACAAACTCACTACAGACGGCAGCAGGAATCGAACCCTGATCTCACAGCTGGCATTTTAACTGCTATGCTACTGTGTCATCTTTTTTTCTGAAAGGGAAGGTTTGAGAAAGAACAGTAATACACAAAGACATTCAGTTTGAGAAGTTGCTTTTCAGGTTTGATGAGCAAACACGAGGAAATCTGCAGATGCTGGAAATTCAAACAACACACACACAAAATGCTGGTGGAACACAGCAGGCCAGGCAGCATCTATAAGAAGAAGCACTGTTGATGTTTCGGGCCGAGACGTTGACAGTGCTTCTCCTTATAGATGCTGCGTGGCCTGCTGTGTTCCACCAGCATTTTGTGTGTGTGTTGTTTGAAGATTTGATGACTCTTTCTGTATAAATCTACATGCCATTCTTATTCAGAAGCCAGCTCTGTAGCTTTCCCATGTAGTGTCTCAACACATTTGCAATAGACCAGAATCTTTTCCATTGTGTTCCCACTTATCACGAAGAACAGTCATTTGTAGATGTCACTAAAAGTGGGCAGAATTAGGTGTATGCTCATTAACATACCAGTAAAAACTCTGAATGTGAAAATCCCCCATGTTGTGGAAAGGGTAAGTGACTTACTTGCAATCACAATAATTGAGCTGGCCTCAGAGGGGAAAAGATGGTGTCATAGATTGTCTCAAAAACTGTGGAGAACTAAAGGAGAAAGTCCTATAAAAGTCCCATCAAAAGTGAGTTTTAGGACTTCATGGACCACAAAAAGATGTTGATGAATTATGTACAGTATTGTATAAGAGTCTTAGGCTGTATATATCTGGAGTCCCTAAGACTGTACTGTGTTTGTCAACATGGAGCGGAGAGCAAGCTTGTATATCTGGTGGGAGCGAAGGAAGTTGGGAATAGCAAGGGTGGAGTGTTGTGGAATGGATGTGGGTCAGGCGGCAGAGAAGGAGTGCCAGGGCGGGGATGTTGTGGGTGCAGACACACCCAGCACTGAGACACCAGGCAAGGTCATTTGATTCCAAACAATTGTCTCTCTGGTGCTTTCTGTTCCCTTCTCCTTTTCCCAATGATGGTTCCTCTCTCCCTGCCCCCCATCCTACTCTCAGTCCACAATAGAAACCCATATCAGGTTTATCATTACTCACATATGTCATGAAATTTGCTTTTCTGCAGCAGCAGCAGTACAGTGCATTACATAAAATAATTGATCTCTTAGGCACCCTAGTCAAATACTGTATACATAGCTAAGCATTTTACACCATACTGTAAATATTTGCAGCAGCCTTCCCAGAATTGGACCGGCTGGTGGTGTAGTAGCATCAGCGCTGGACTTTGGAGCGAAGGCTCCCGTGTTCAAATCCAGCCAGCTCCCTTGCACGCTTTCCATCTGTGCTGGGTTGAGCATTGAGCTAGCAATTCAGCCTCATAAAAACAAGAAAGCCTGCTAGAAAAATACGCTGTCATGACAGAGTCCCAATGACTCCACCCGGAGTTAAGGGCTTTCTTCTTTCTTCTGTAAGCTGTAAATCAGGAAGGAAGAACTTCAGGAACCTTACAATGACTATGACAGCGGGACTGTGAAAACTTTGGAGCACTTTGGAGCAGCGCGCTAATAAGTCTTTCGATCCTGATGGACTTCATCCAGGACTCTTAAAAGAAGTGTCAGCTTGATGAAAGGCTTTCACTTTTTAAAATTCCATTGATTCGGGAAAGGTTCCATTAAATTGAAAAGTAACAAATGCAAAAGGGAAGGAGCAGGAAATTACAGGTCAGTTAGTTTAACATCTGTCAGAGGGAAACTGTGAGAAGTTATGTGAAAAATGTGTGAAGTAAAGATATTCTAGTAGGGCATTTAGAAAAAAAAATAAAAGGGTTATCAAGAAGAATCAACAAGGCCTAGTTGAAGGGAAATTACGTTTGGCCAACTTATCAGTGTCCTTTGAAGATGTAGTATATGCTGCCGATGAAGTAAAATCAGTCGATGAACTGCAGTGGATTCCAGTTAATTGGGCTATTGGTTAATTGGGGCAATCACTTATAGGGGACAACTCTTACAGAACAAATACAAGAAGATACCTCAATTCCCTTAATTTATTATGGACACTATGCCACTTAATTAGAGCAGGAGACAGTCAGTCATGTGCACTTGAGTGGCCGTGAGACCCTACAACCTGCTTAGTGCAAACAGTTGCTTCAGTTGCAGGTGTTTGAATTATGTTATTGATTTGGGCCGACAAACACTGATTCAAAATGCAGTGATTTTTGATCATTTTGAATTTTTTTAAATTTTGACTTTAATTCTTTATGCAGATCTCTGCCATGAAAAGGTTTGTCACTAGCTGAAAATATTACCCTATTGCACCAAATTAAAAGCCATCCAGCTAATATCACATTGTCAGCTGGCAGAGATAACTGGAGTGCTGAAATCTATGATTGCACACGTGATACATCAGCCAGGTAAACTGTGAGAAGAATGGGCATTGTGTGAGGCACAACAGGGAACATCCCAAAAACGAACGCCTGAGGTAAGGATCCAGATGTTGAAGGGGGCCCTCAATCAATGGCTTTCCATTATAACTGGATAAGGTTGCGTGTCAGTGGACCAACGTTAAAAGACAAGTCAGAGGAGCTAGCTAAGAAGCTGGGTCACAAAGATTTCAAAGTAACAGATGGTTGGTTGTCTGAATGGGAATGTAGCCATCACATTAAATTCAAGAAAGCACACAGCGAGAAAGGTAGTGCTGGTACTGTAAGTGCAGAAACACAGAAATCTACAAAACTCCCCGAATTGCTACAAAAATTTTGTGCAGATGATGTCTACAATGCCTTTTTTTTAAATTGTGGCACACCAAACAATTTCCTTGGCTACAAACATGCAAAACTATCAGGTTCAAAGAAAGCATGACTACTGTGTTGCTCAGATATGTCAGGCACTGATAAAAGTATTGTTGTTAAACCTGGATGCTGTGAGGAGCTAAGAAGGGATGGTTTAACAACTGAGTACTATGCCAGTGTGCACTCGATAGATTCCTCCATTGGTAACAATTAAGAACTAATACATTTTTATAGTATTGTAGTAATGTTGGTAGTGTTCTAATTTGTTCTGTAGTTCATTTAAGTGCATAATTTGTTACTCGGTTAAATGGTAATTTGTCTTTTTTATACCTTTTCACCCCTTTTCCATGAAACTTTGATAATTGCAGCAGCCGCTTAATTGGACCAAAAAGTACTGGTCCTTGATGTATCATATTTAACTGGAATCCATTGTATATTTATATTTCCAGAAGGTATTTGCTAAGAAGCCATATAAAATATGATTGAAGAAAATAAAATTTCTTGGGGTAGGAGGTGCAACGATTAGTGCAACACTTTACAGCACCAGTAATCAGTGTTCAATTCCCACCACTATAGGGAATTTAGGGGTGGTGGGGTGAAGGTACATCTCTACCAAAGGAGGTGTAAGATGTTCTTTCTCTCCTCTAGCCTGCAGGTCAATCTTGGGCAAGGTGTAGCACTTGCTTAGCCCCCTAATCAGGGTCACTTGAAGCCACGAGAACAGGTGGTGGGTGGTCATATGAGCATCTGATGCACATCACAAGTCCTGGTTACGTGACATTGGCGCCAGGCAGACAATCTCTGAAGAATATTGACAATGGCTGCGGTCACCCGTCTTGTTAAAGCGCTGCCCAGAAGGCAATGGCAAACCACTTCTGTAGAAATATCTGGCAAGAACAATCATGATCATGGAATGACCACGATCACATACATCATACAACATAGCACATAATGAATGAAAGGGAGTTTGAACTTTCTCCCCATGTCTGCATTGGTTTCCTCCGGGTGATCCCACATTCCAAAGAGATACAGGTTAGTAAGGGTTAATAAATCAGTGCTGAAAACATGGTGGCACACTTGTAGGCTGCCACTACATCTTCACATTGTGTTGATCATTGACATAATGCATTTCACTGTATGTTTCAATGTTTCAATGTACATGTGACAAATAAAGCTAATCTTTCTTTTATATCTGCATGAATAGAAGAGCGGCCAGCTAGCAGGGAATTGAGAGCATGTTGAACAGATGCAATGGGTGTACACCACAGGAATCAGTGTTGCAGGTGCAACTAGATTTTTGCATCTTCTGCATTGAGAGTACTGCAGTGACTGCAAAGCTCCTTGGAATACACTGGGGACCACGGAAGGTGCAATTTTATTGCAGATCTCTCTATTCTAAGAGGATAATAAGAGAAAGAGTGTTTGACAAAAGTTATCTAGCCTGTGTTAGAGAAACTCAACACTCAGATACGCACTGACAATGTTCCCAAATGTGATACCTTTCTGAAAGATTTATCTCTCTTTACTGTTCCTAAAATCTTTATTGCCAACTCAAATTGTGCATAATACGAGCTGCTGGAGATGCTTTAAGTTCAAATCAACATACTTTTCCCTTTTATAGTGCGTGTTTTTGCTGAATTAAGTAAGTGAGGATATTCAATGCGACCTTTTGCCTCGGGAAGAGCTGTTCTAATAGTCAGAGAGATACTGACATATGATTCTCCAGCCCCCACATTCCTTAGAGGCAACACTTGCTACTCCACCGCTCCGCTCTACTGCATTGTCCCCTCAGCCTTGAGTACGTGGCCCTGCCCCCTTCAATGTGAGCCTATGAGTCAGATGAAAAATATCCAAGTGTGCTCGAATTGACTTAGTGCGTTGACTCTTAAAAATGAAAGCATTTCAGTCAAAGCAGCCACGAATAATATTTTGAAATGTGAAGAAATTCAATGTGAAGAGATAGCCAAGTTCCACAAACACTATTAAAGTTGGCTTGATATTCCTATTAGGGCTTCGGCCAAATCCAGGGAATGGATGGCCCACCCTTGTCGTTAGTGTGGGTGACGACAATAAAGCAAGGTGTCTTGCCATGACAGAGCACCGCCTGGTGCACTGGTTTTGATGTCATGATACTCCTAGTTATTGAGCACTACAGCACAGAAACAGGCCCTTCGGCCCACCTAGCCTTGCCCAACTGTTATTCTGCTTAGTATCATCGACCCTCACCTGGACCATAGCCCTCTATTCCCCTCTCACCCATATACATATCCAAACTTCTTTTAGGTGTTGCAATCAAACACGCATCCAGCATTTCTGCTGGCAGCTCATTCCACACTCACACCACCCTCCTGTACTCAGTATTCTGATTTATGAAAGCCAGTTTGCCAAAAGTTCTCATTATGACCCTATCTACCTGTGATGCCAATTTCAAGAAAGTATAGATCTATATTCCCAGATCTATCCGATTTAACACACTCCTCAGTGTACCGTTGTTCACTATACCAGTCCTACCCTGGTTTGTCCTCCCAAACTGCAACACTTCAGTCTTCGTCCTTCCCAGTAAAATAATTCCACTTATACCAGGAGAAATGGCAGCAGCATGAAAGGATCATTGAAAGTCAGGGCTCCCTATTTTCACACAGTGTAGTTCTCTGCAGATAAGTTCTTGAATTTCTAGTGTCAAATTCACCAACACTGAAATCAGCATAAAAGAATTCAACAATTTAACTATTGTATAAGTTTGGTTCTGAAGCTTCAGTCTTTATAAAATCTCATCCAAAATAGAACTGCTGCTGACAAGCTAACAACCTTGCAACAACGTCAGTAAGACCGAAGAATTGATTGTGAACTTCAGGAAGGAGAAGTCAAGGGAACACATTCCAGTCCTCATCGAAGGGTTAGCAATGGAAAAGGTGAGCAGTTTCAAGTTTCTGAACACCAGCATCTCTGAAAATCTATCCTGGGCCCAAGATATTGATGCACTTACAAAGAAGGCTATAGTTCCTTAGGAATTTGATGAGATTTGGAATGTCACTAAAGACTAGAAAATTTCCACAGAGGTACCGTGTAGAACATTCTGACCAGTTGCATCACTACCTGGTATAGAGAGACCACTGCACAGGATCAGAAAAAGCTGCAGAAGGTTGTAAACTAAGCCGACTCCAATGTGGGCATTCACCTCCACAGCATCGAGACGTCTTCCAAAGGCAAAGCCCCAGAAAGGCAGCATCCATCATTACAGACCCCCAACACCCAAAGCAAGACCTCTTCTTCCTCCTGCCATCACAGAGGAAGTACAGGAGCCTGAAGACACATACTCAATGTTTTAGAAACAGCTTTTTGTCCTCCACCAACAAATTTCTGAATAGGCAATGAACCCATGTACACTACCTACCTCATTATTTCTTTCTTTTATGCTCTCTTACTTTTGTGTAATTTATTATATATTTTGAAATTTATGAATATTAATGTATTGCTCTGTACTGCTGCTGCAAATCAACAAATTTCGTGACATATGTCAGTGATATTAAATCTGATTCTGATTTTGACAGGATAGACAGGAGGCTATTGCTGAATCCAGCACAGTTAGTATTTTTCGCTATTTAATCAATGGTCTCAGTTGAGCTACGAACTCTCGGACCAATAAAATCTCACCTATGCCTGTGTAGGATATGGAACATGGAGGAAATATTCAGCCAGAATTCCTATGTATTGTCTTTTTTTAGTATCCTTGACTCCTTGAGCGTATGGAGGAAGACCAGAATTAAGTCAATATTGCTAATTTACTGAGATCATAACCAAGGTAGGATAGCACAATAGAATAGCAGTTAGCACAACACTTTACAGCACTGGCTGTAAGATTGAAGTTCGATTTCCACAGCCATCTGTAAGGCATTTGTATGTTCTTTCGGTGATCATTTGGGTTTTCTCTGGGTATTCCAATTTCCTCGCTCATTTTAAGAGGATTAAACACCACTACTGTATCTGCTTTCTTTACTACCCCTGGATTCACAACTGACTTGCCCATAGAAGATCAAAGGGACTTATTCTCGCTGGGGTTCAGTGATTATCTGAATCCCACAGGGATCTGTACTGAGACCTTTGCCGTTTGTGGTGTATATAAATGACCTAAATGAAAATGTAAACAGGTAGGTTGGTAAGTTTGCAGGTATGAAGTTTGGTTGTGTTGTGAATAGCACAAAAGACTGGCAAAGAACACAGCAGGATGTAGATCAGTTGCAGATATGGGCAGAGAAATGGCAAATAGAGTTTAACCCAGACAAATGTGCAATGTTGCACCTCGGTAGGTCAAGTGTATAGAGACAGTAAACTGTTAAGGGCAAGATCCTTAACAGTGTTGATGAACAGAGGGATCTTGGGGTCTAAGTACATAACTCCCTGGAAGTGGCTACACAGGTTGATAGGGTGATTAAGAAGGCATATGGCAAGCTTGCCTTTATTGATTGAGGCACTGAGTTCAAGAGTCAGGGAGTTATGTTGCAGCGTTATAAAACTCTAGTTAGGCCGCATGTGGAGTATGACATACAGTTCTGCTTGCCCCTTTGCGGGAAAGATGTCAAGTCTCTGGAGGGGATGCAGAAGAGGTTTACCAGGATGTTGCCTGGAGGGCATGTGCTATAACGAGAAGTTGAACTATCTTGGGTTGTTTTCTCTGGAGTGGTGAAGGCTGAGGAGATCTGATAGAGGTTTATAAGATTATGATGCATAGACAGAGTAGATAGACACAACCTTTTTCCCAGGGTTAAAATGTCTAACACCAGAGGACATGCGTTTAAGGTGAGAAAGGGTAATTTCAAAGGAGATGTGAGGGGCAAGTTTCTTACGCAGAGAATAGTGGGTGCCTGGAATGTGCTGCCTGGGGGGGTGGTGGAAACAGATACATCAGGGACTTTTAAAAGAAGTTTAGACAGATACATGAATGAATGTGAGGAAAATGGAAGGATATGGACATTTTGTGAAGGGTAAGGGTTTCAAGTCGTATGCTGTATACATTCCCTGGCATTAAATTGAACCATTGAACTATTGTGTCAGCAGTATAGATTAGTTATTGGCCATCAGATTGCTAATTTAATTGGTTTAACACAGCATTGTGGGCCAAAGTACCTGTTCCTTTACTATTCTATGTTCTATCTCTATGCCTTTAGTATCTCCTCAGCCTCCAAAGCTCCAGAGAGAAAACATTTATCCAACCTCTCCTTAAAGCTCATACCCTCCAATCCGGGTCACACCCTGGTAAACCTCTTCTGTTGTCTTTCCAAAGCCTTAACCTTCCTGTATTGAGGGAAACAAGAATTGCACATCATTCTCCAAGTGCGTCATAACCAAAGTTTTATGAGAATGCAACTTTGGTTTCGAAAATGCTGCCTTGAGACATCCTTCTGTGTTAGCAGCACTATATAAATGCAAGATATTGGTGTGTAAAGTCCCAAGTTGAGAGAAAGGTCATGCACAAAATAAACTTTGCATTTGTGGATTGAGTAAGACTGGCCCTACAAGATTAGAATGTAAACCACATATATTAAACTGGGTTGTACTGTTATTGTACACAAAGTGGTGTGCTGATCAAAGAATTATTCATTATAATTCCACTCCTTTTCATCCCACTACAGAGAAAATTTTCCACTTGTACAGTTAAGCATCTACTCAACCTGTGAAGTCAGATAACAAATATATAGAGTTCAAGGAAACAGCTAAAGTAAACAAGCATTAATCAAGCGGACTGGGGAAAGACAGTTGCAACAAAGCCACACGAGGAAATGTTAGGAATTCCAAAAGGAAATAGGTTTTAAAAACAAGACTTTGAAATGTCGACTTTAAAATTATTTTGTAATATAGTATGACTAAGGGAATGGGTAAGGGAGACTTCTACAACAGAGCTGACATCTGTAGTATGCTGAAGAGTAATGAAAGATTTACAATACAAGATCTTTGTTTTCATAGATGATTAAATCATTGGGGATTTTAAATAATTGGAAGTGTTCATTGGAATTGGATAAATGGATTTTAAAACAAACAATCACAATGAAGGAGTTTGTGCATTTTAAGACAGAAAACTCTCCCAGGCTGTTAATTCTTCCACAGGATGTGGAAAGACCATCACTTATGCCCATCCCTAATGGCCCTTAAGCAGATTTAGCTTATTTATTTTTATTTATTTATTGAGGCACGTTGCTGAACAGGCACTTCTGGTGCTTCGAGCTTCCCCACTTAGCAATCCCATGATTTAATCCTAGCCTAATCACAGGACAATTTACAATGACCAATTCACCTACCAAATGGTACATGTTTGGACTGTGGGAGGAAACTAGAGCACCCAGAGGAAACCCATGCGGTCACGGAGAGAATAAACAAACTCCTTACAGGCAGTGGCGGGAATTGAACCCGTGTCGCTGATACTGTGTCAAACTGTATTAACTCCTCATTGGGAAGGTAATACTCGGGTGCATCTGACATTCCAGAAATCTGACCCAGCAATAATGGTGCATCAGCTAAATATGCACTCAGTGGCTATTTTATTAGGTGCATCTGTACACCTGCTCATTAATGTAAATATCTCATCAGCCAATCATGTGGCAGCAACTCAATGTAGACCTCGTCAAGAGGCTCAGTTGTTGTTCAGACCGAACATTACGATGGGGAAGAAATGTGATCTACAGTAAGTGACTGACCATGGAATGAATGTCACTGTCAGATGTGGCAGTTTGAGTACCTGCTGATCTCCCGGGAATTTCACACACAACGGTCTCTCGAGTTTACAGAGAATGATGTGAAAAATAAACAAAAAAAATCCGGTGAGCAACATTTCTGTGGGTGAAAACAACTCATTAATTAGAAAGGTCAGAGGAGAAGGTCCAGAGTGTTTCAAGCTGACAGAAAGGCAATGATTAACCAAATAACCATGAAAGGGGTTTATAGTCATCTGTGTTGCTCCCATGAGTCATGGTATTTGCCTCTCTAGGGGGTAGAGGTGAGGGTGTGGGAAGTGCCATCTTTGGA